>NC_091991.1:82521870-82821870 GCF_044704955.1 Pristiophorus japonicus | reverse complement strand
GCACCGTTCAAGCCGGCCTCAAACGGCCAGGCGGAACAAGTAGTGCAGATAATCAAACAGGGGATGCTCAGAATCCAAGGGGGTTCCCTACAAAGCCGCTTATCACGCCTCCTGTTGGCCAATAGATTCCGACCACACTCGCTCACAGGGGTTCCACCCGCTGAGCTGCTAATGAAAAGGATGCTCAAAACCAGGTTATCCCTCATACACCCCGCCATGAAAGAAATTGTTGAGAGCAGGCGGCGGTCACAATGTGACTACCATGACGGGAATGCTAGGGCGCGATGTATTGATGTCAATGACCCTGTCTTTGTCCTCAACTACGCTGCAGGGCCCAAATGGCTCGCAGGCACTGTGATTGCCAAAGAGGGGAATAGGATTCTGGTAGTTAAACTTACCAATGGACAAATCTGCCGCAAACACGTGGATCAAACAAAAAGGAGGTTCAGCAACCCCATAGAAGAAGCAGAGAAAGAACACGATGTAGAGTTCACTCCACCACAGGTGACCAAACACCGGAACTAAGCAGAGGAGAGCCCAGTCACTGTGGGCAGTCCGGACAGGCCTGAGGCACCACAAACAGCAGACACTCAGGCCAGCGCCCAACAACCGGAGCCCCAACTCAGGCACTCTACAAGAGAGCGTAAACCACCAGAGAGGCTTAACCTGTGATCCCAATAAGACTTTGGGGGGGAGGTGATGTCATGTATGCAACTGTCATTGTAATCCATGTATAAACTGACCTAAGTTGTACACCGTGAGACCACTGACCACTAGGTGGTGAACTTGTGGGAGACACTCCTAACCTGGACTTTCCGGTATAAAAGGGGAAGCTCCACCCACCTTCATCACTTCAGTGCTGGCTAATAAAGGACTGGTCACAGAGTGACCTTCTCTCTAGTATGGGCCTCATGTGCATTTGTACTGTATAGTAAGGACATAATACAATTCTAACGTGCCTTTCTTGACCTCAGGACATCCCAAAGTGCTTTACAGCTAATGAAGTACTTTTGAAGTGTAGTCACTGTTCTAATGTTGGAAACGTGGCAACCAATTTGTGCACAGCAAGATCCCACAAACAGTAATGAGGTAATGACCAAATAATCTGTTTGTAATGTAGTTTGAGGAATGAATATTGGCCAGGATACCGGGATGAACTTCCCTGCTTTTCTTGAAATAGAGCCACGGGATCTTTTACGTCCATCTGAGAGGGCAGACGAGGCCTTGATTTAAAGTCTCATCTGAAAGGCAGCGCCTCCAACAGTGCAGCTCTCCCTCAGTACTGCACTGGAGTGTCAGCCTGGATTTGTTGCTCAAGTTTCTGAAGTGGAACTAGAACCCGTGATATTCTGACTCTGAGGTGAGAGTATTATCAATTGAATCATAGCCGACAACTAAGTTAAGTTACACACCAGTGCTCACAATAAAACTGAAATAAGCTGACAGCTTATCTAATGCCTTCACGTTAGTAAATCTCCCCTAGTTTTCCCCCTGTGAAGTCCAAACAAAGCAAATTTCCATCAGATTAAGTTTGTGCTGCTGTAGGTGTAGATATAGGGGTCTGGAGCTTGGGGAGCTCCATCTAGTGATGGAAGTATGCAGCTGCAGGCATCTGCAGGTTACAGAATGGCGATGCCCAAACAAGGAGTGATTGTCCGAGACAATTTGCCATGAGGACACAGCAATTGGTCTTAATGTCCCTCAGCTGGGGGAGTGGTGGTGGGAGAGCGGCCTGGTTTCTTGTTTCTGATCCCAGCCCCGTGGCCTCTGCTGGCATGTGTCCGCATGTCGACAGGATTATGTTCAGCTGTGATGCTCCCAGGATCAAAAGCTTGCTAGCACTCTTGATGTTGACCTACTTGTTCTTTTTCACCAGACTCCTGGAACGTTGGAGCTTGCTCCACCTTACGAGATTTTCATGCTTACAATTCGCCATTAGCTCTTCTTGTACCCTCAGTGTCTCTAATTTGTCCTTTATCTTTTGATTTTTATGTTTTGTTTCTGAATTTTGCTCATACCTCCATTTGTCTCCTGCGGAGATCACTTTCGTCTTTTCACCATTTCCTGTTTCCCATCTTAGCACTTTACAAGTCATTCTATGGGCTAGAGTTTCGACGACTTTGCGACCGGGTATTTGCCACAATTTGACCCTCCGCGGCGAAAACCCAGTCAGCGGGATCTTCCGGGTACCTTTGTGCGTTGGCAGTTCCACGTACCACCGGGGAGAGGAGCGCCGACGTGCAACACCGCAAATAGCATTTGTGATCGATTTTTGGTCCAGCGGAACCTATATTCTGCGCCCAGAATACTGACAGGGAAAAACCTGCGTTGCAGCCCTGCCAGCAGCGGTAAGTATGAAGTATGAAAAAGGTAAGTTAAAGTTTTTATTTTTTTAATTCTTTTTCAGCGATTTAGTAGGTAAGGGTTTTGTGAATGTTTTTTTTCCCAATTTTTATTTTGTTGTAATGACTCAAAAGACTTGTTACTGTAAACTGATCCAACTTTATTCGCGCCCAAAGTAACCCGAGTGACATGATACCCGCGCTTATATACCAGTGACCGCGCATGAGCGCGTACAGCCCGATGACCTCCGACAATGGCGCCCCTGGTGTCTGGTGACCCCAAGCATAAATACATAACAACATCCCCTTTCAAGATCTTAATATCAGTCTTTTTACAAATTAAGACTGTCTGGGACTTTCCGCTCACGAGTTGATCGTCTCAGTTCAACTTCAGTTCTAGGTGAGCGTTCTGAGTCAGTTGTGACTGAAGGCTGAGTAACCGATCTGATGGGAGTGGTAATGACCACATCAGAGACTGGAGGTCCAGTTTCAATAATGACAGCAAAGTCCTCTGATGAATGAACATTGGTTGGTTGGTCACTGACTGCATCTTCCTCAAGCGGTTCCAGTTCATTCTTGTGCCGCAGTTTTATCTGATCAACATGTTTCCTGCATGTTTTCCCATTCTTGAGCATGACAATAAACACTCTGTTACCCTCCTTGGCTGTAACAGTACCGGCGATCCACTTTGGATCTTGACCATAGTTCAGCACATAAACCGGATCGTTGACAGAGATGTCACATGACACAGCAGCACGATCATGATACCCTTGCTGACTTTGTTTTCAACACGATCATTCAAATCGGGATGAACAAGAGAGAGCTTGGTCTTGGGATTTCTCTTCATCAGTAGTTCAGCAGGAGAGACCCCAGTAAGCATATGAGGTCTGGTCCTGTAACTGAGCAGTTACAGGACAAGCGAGTCTGCAGTGAACCCTGAGTTACACGTTTCATACTCTGCTTGATCATTTGAGCAGCACACTCTGCTTGACCATTAGAGGCAGGTTTGAATGGGGCTGACCTCACATGTTTAATACCATTGGAGTTTCAAGAGTTCTAGAAACTCAGACTTGTGAAGCAAGATCTGTTGTCGCTCACAACAATGTCAGGCAAACCACGAGTAGCAAACATGACACAAAGGCTCTCAATAGTAGCTGTAGACGTATTGGATGACATAATAATACACTCTATCCACTTTGAATATGCATCCACCGCAACAAAAAACATCTTTCCCAGGAAAGGGCCTGCAAAATCGATGTGGATCCTCGACCATGGTTTCGATGGCAACGACCAAAGACTCAATGGAGATTCCGCAGGTACTTTATTTAGCTGCATGCAAGTATTGCACTGATGCACACATGATTCCAGATCACAGTCAATTCCAGGCCACCATGCATGAGCCCTAGCAATGACTTTCATCATGACAATACCAGGATGAGTGCTATGTAGGTCACGTACAAATTTTTCTCTACCTTTCTTAGGCATAACAACACGATTACCCCACAGTAAACAATCTGACCGAATGGACAGTTCATCTTTGCGATGGTTGTAAGGTTTGGTCTCATCACACATTTCCATAGGTATTGCAGACCAATCACCACTGAGGACACAACGTTTCACAACCGATAAAATAGGGTCATGGTTGGCCCAGATGCTAACTTGTTGACAGGAGTTACTTCAGTCTCAAAAGCATCCATTACTAACAGTAGATCTGCAGGTTGAGGCATCTCCACCTCGGGTGTGGGCAACGGCAGACGACTCAGTGCATCGGCATAATTCTTAGTGCCAGGTCTATGACGAATAATATAATCATAGGCAGACAATGTCAATGCCCACCTCTGGATACGGGACGATGCATTGGTAATAATACCTTTGTTTTCTGAAAACAATGAAATGAGTGGCTTGTGATCCGTTTCGAGTTCAAAACGAAGACCAAGCAGGTACTGATGCATCTTTTTGACCCCATACACACAGGCCGAAGCTTCTTTTTCTACCATGCTGTAAGCTCTTTCTGCCCTTTGACAAACTTCTCGAAGCATATGCAACAGGTTGTAGCTTACCCAACTCAGTTGCTTGTTGGAGTACACAGCCAACCCCATATGATGAAGCATCACACGCCAATACAAGACGCTTACATGGATCATAATGAACAAGCAACTTCTTTGAACAAAGCAGATTCTTAACTTTCTCAAAGGCTCTATCTTGAGACACACCCCAGACCCAATTGTTGCCTTATCTGAGTAGCACGTGCAGTGGCTCTAACAAAGTGCTCAATCTGGGTAAGAAATTACCAAAGTAGTTGAGTAGCCCAAGGAATGAACGCAGCTCCGTCACATTCTGAGGCCTGGGTGCATTTTTGATGGCCTTGCTTTTCGAATCAGTAGGCCTGATGCCATCAGCAGCAATCTTCCTCCCCAGGAATTCAACTTCAGGTGCCATGAAGACACACTTCAAAAGTTTCAGCCTGAGTCCCACTTTGTCCAGACAATGTATGACTTCTTCAAGATTGTTCAGATGTTCAATAATGTCGCAACTTGTGACCAGAATGTCATCTTGAAACACAACAGTTCCAGGAACGGACTTCAGTAGACTCTCCATATTCCTCTGAAATATGGCTGCAGCCGAACAAATTCCAAAAGGACACCTGTTGTAGACAAACACTCCTTTTATGGGTGTTGATGCAGGTGAGTTTCTTCGAAATGTCGACAAGCTCCTGTGTCATATAGGCCGACGTCAGATCCAGTTTAGTAAATTATTTTCCACCAGCTAACAAGAAAGACTAGATCAACTGGGCTTGTATTCACTGGAGTTCAGAAGAGTGAGAGGGGACCTCATAGAAACGTTTAAAATTCTGACGGGTTTGGACAGGTTGGATGCAGGAAGAATGTTCCCAATGTTGGGGAAGTCCAGAACCAGGGGTCACAGTCTAAGGATAAGGGGTAAGCCATTTAGGACCGAGATAAGGAGAAACTTCTTCACCCAGAGAGTGGTGAACCTGTGGAATTCTCTACCACAGAAAGTGGTTGAGGCCAATTCACTAAATATATTCAAAAGGGAGTTAGATGAAGTCCTTACTACTCGGGGGATCAAGGGGTATGGCGTGAAAGCAGGAAGTGGGTACTGAAGTTTCATGTTCAGCCATGAACTCATTGAATGGCGGTGCAGGCTAGAAGGGCTGAATGGCCTGCTCCTGCACCTATTTTCTATGTTTCTATGTTTCTATGGAACAGGTCATCAGGTAATGGGTGCTGATCTTGTTTTGAAAATCGGTTAATCGTAACCTTATAGTCTCCACAAATCCTGACAGTGCCATCACTCTTTAACACAGGAATAATAGGACTAGCCCACTTGTTAAACTCGGCCGGTGATATGACCTCTTCACTTTGGAGTCTGTCAAGCTCAATTTCAACCTTCTCCCTCATTATGTCGAGAACAGACCAAACGTTATGATAGACAGGCCTTGCATCAGAATTTAGGTGAACCTGCACCTTGGCTCTGTTGATTTCTGAGTTCTTTTCCCTCAATCTGGTTCAGTGTAATCACTGAGTCGAATACCGATTGTGCTTTAAACAAAGCAGTCTTTATTTCACCGGCCGAGACTTATCAGACAGAAGGTTTATTCTCATGATAGAGCGTACACACTTCCTACGGACAAGCGAAGTTATATTGTAAAGCGACGACAGTTATACATTTTTGGAAATAGATAACAAGATACAATTAGAGTGACATCCTAGTTCAGCCTATCCCTTTTGATCCTTCCTTTCCTTTGTCCACTCATGAGCCGACATCGATATGAGCTGTTTTTACTAAAGCTCATGCATTGTTTCGAAATGTTACAATTTTACTGGCGTGACTACTAACTTAGACCTTGCAATTCTGCTAATTGTGCTGATGTTGTATTTTCATATTTTCATGTATCCATTTCATGTTACAATTTATACTGGCATGATTAGTAACTTAAAACCTTGAGAAAGTCTGTTAATTGTGCTGATGTTGTATTATTTGCAATCTGACATTCTCTTAGCTATTTATCCATGGCTTATACATTTTCATATATCCAGTTCACTTCACTGTCTTTATTTCCATATATCCAGTTCATATATCCACATTCCCCCCTTTTATCATTCTATGATAACATTGAGGATCATTCTAGGAGTATTGCATTCATCCGTTCACACTCTATTTCCTGAATCATATTGTTGTTATTGTCGGTAGTTCTTTAGTTCGTTGGATCATAACCCGGGAGCCCTTGACCACAAGAGGGTTTGCTAACCTTGCCATCATTACTTTACAGCAGAGGTTAAGGCAACCAACAATCAGACAACAGGTAATTATTACTACGATGAGAATAATTGCCCCATGCATTAAATAGGATCTCCAAGATCCACCTAACAGCCAATCAGACATGCTAGATCCTCTTGCTGGTGTGGATAACTTCTTCACCTCCCTTCTTATGTGATAGTCTGGCTCTGAATCCATCTGACAGTCTCAGTTAGGGTCAGTGGAACAGGGCGCAAAGGAATTCCCCCTTTGGAATGTATAGGGATATGGGAACACACCCAGCATCTAGAAAAGTGCCCATTTTGCGCATAAACATAAGACATATACAAAAAGGTGTTTACATGGAGCTCTCGCCTCTGTCTCCTTTCCCATGCGATGTAACTGTCATATATCAATACTATTATACAGACTGTGGCAAACAGACATGGTTTCATCTTACGGCTCAGGATTCAGATAAATAGTCCAATTATTTTGCTGAATAAAAGAGTTCAGTTTTCCCGTCTCTCTTCTCAGGTCACCGTCGGTGTAGCTGGCTGTCTATCACTACGGTAAAAGTTCAAACTGGTCTCCTCGGGACCCACTCTTTTAATCAGGACGCCGCTAGAGATGGCCTTGTTCAACTATGGAGAAGAGGAAATCTGGAACAGAAACAGGAATTAGAATAACCAGTAAAATAGGTTTGTTAGAGGGTGGTGAGCTTGCAGTGATGCAGGTGAACCCAGGCACTTTTCCCCTCAACCTTGGCTGCAGTGAGGGTAGTGAGTAACACCTGAAAAGGCCCCTGCCATCGTGGCTCTAATCCCTTCCGAATCCATTTCTTAATCAGGACATACTTCCCTGGTGCCACGAGGGACATTTCGGGTAAAACTGGGAGGTCGAGGTGAGCCTCTCGAACCTGGTTGTGAGCTAGTTGCAGAGCCTGTGTCAGAGAAAGAACATGGGTGGTCATCAGTCGAGCCGGGATATCATATCTAGGAACAATTTCCCTCATTAACACCTTAACAACAGTTTGAGCCTTATTGTCCAGGGTAGGGTAGGCTTCAATCCATTTGCTAAACACATCTACTATTACTAACACATATTTGTAACATTGAACTTTTTGCAACTCAATGTAGTCCAACTGCAATGTCTCAAAGGGACCTTCGGGTAAGGGCGTTTTACCCCAATCACAGGGGACTCCCTTCCCTGGATTATGCTGCTGGCAAACCAGGCAACGACTACTGATGTTCTGGGCCAACGCCTGGAGTCTAGGGTGCCACCAAGTAGCCAAAAGTGTGTCACTTGTGGTCCTTGCTCCACAATGAGTAGCAAAATACATACATTCAATAACCCATAGAGCCAACTCATCAGACATGCAAGTCTGTTCCGCGGGAGTGGTCCAGAGTTTAGAAACATTGTCATAAGTACATCCATAATTTTTCCAGAACAGTTTATCTTTTTCAGGAGCGTCCTCCTGTGCTTTAATGACATCTTGGATGGTTGGCATTGGTTTTTCCGAGGCTAACTTATCTTTTGCAGGACTTTTAGTCTGACTCATCATTCTGGGCACTACCATTTGTTGTCCACGAGAGGCCTGTTTGGCCTCTTGGTCAGCACAGCGGTTTCCTATATCAACCGGAGAGTTTCCGGTAGTGTGGGCGGTACATTTGACAATGGCAATGCACTTGGGGAGCATCAGGGCTTGCAACAAATCAGATACTAGCTGCTTATGAGATATCTCATTCCCATTTGAAGTTAGGAATCCCCTATTTTTCCATAATTGTCCGAAATCATGGGCTACTCCAAAGGCATACCCAGAGTCAGTATAGATATTGACCTTGAGGTTTTTAGCCAGGATACAGGCTCTGGTGAGGGCGAATAGTTCAGCTTGTTGAGCGGAATAGGCGGTCTCAAAGGCGGCAGATTCCAGTACCTGATTCTCCTGGTCTACTATGGCGTATCCCGAATTTCGTCTGCCTTCTGGGTCAATGGAAGAGCTTCCGTCAACATACATAGTACAGTCAGGGTCCTCCATTGGTACATCAACTAAATCTTCCCTGACCGAGTTAGCTTCTTGAATTAAAGATAAACAGTCATGACTCAGTTCTTCCTCATCTTGGGGTGGCTTGGTCAGAAAACAGGCCGGATTAATGGCAGTACAGTGCCGAAAGGTCAGCCTTGGATTATTTAGTAGGTAGATCTCATATCTACTTTGCCTGGCCATGGTAAGATGTTGAGTCTGCAGTTGACCCAAGAGGGCAGCTACGGAGTGAGAGGTATATACAACAATATCCTGCTGGAGGGTAAGGTTGGCGGCAGATTGAAGGCTATTTGAGTACATACCGGGTGTCCCAAGGCAACAGGATCTATTTTAGAAGAGTAGTAGGCAGCAGGCCTATGCTTATTCCCATGTTTCTGAGTTAAGACAGCGGTAGCACAATCTTTCAAGATCGTACAATACAGTTGAAAGGGCCGGTCATAGAGGGGCCGGCCCAAAGCCGGAGCTTGCAGCAGGGCTGTTTTTAGTTCCTTAAAGGCTTGGACGTCTGTGGTTTCTATTTCAAAGCTGCCTTCCTTGGTAGTGTATGGTGTGAGTTGCTTGGTCATCAGGGCAGCATTAGGGATCCAGGATCTACAGTAATTTATCATCCCCAACCACTGCCGCATTTGTCTAGCCGTGCTAGGGACTGGAAACTGGCAGATGGGTTTGATTCGACATGCCTCCAAGGCTCGGTGCGTGCCTGATAAAATGATCCCAAGAAATTTGACTTGAGACTGGCCAATTTTGACCTTTGACGGGGAAACTATGTATCCCAGGGAGGACAAGTAATTCAATAACTGATTAGCATCCTCTCTATTACTTGGTTCATCTGTGCTGGATACCAGTAAATCGTCCACATACTGAATTAAAGTAGATCCCTTAGTCAGTGTGAGAGATTGTAACTGTTTCTGCAGGCACCTTGAGAATAAGGTCGGGGAGTGGATGAACTCTTGGGGAAGTCTAGTCCAGGTATATTGCTCTCCCTGGTAAGTGAAGGCGAATAGGTACTGACTCGCCTGGGCTAGCGGCAAAGCGAAGAAGGTGTGTTGGAGGTCTATTATTGCGAAGATCTTGGCGTTTGCTGGGATTAAAGACAGTATCTGTGCTGGGTTGGGAACCAAAGCGTGCAGGGGCTGGACGATAGCATTGATAGCTCGAAGGTCTTGGACTAAACGGTATTCGTTTGGTCTGCCTGGCTTAGGGACTGCCAGTATAGGAGTATTACATGGGGACTGGCATCGGACCAAAATCCCCTGTTCCATTAGCCCCTTAATCAGTCGGTGGATACTCGGTATTGCCTGTGATTTCAGTGGTTACTGTCGGATAGAGGGCCAGTCCACATTGCCCTGCACTGAGATCTCAATCGGATCAATGGGAGTATAACCCACATGGGAGGGGTCCTCTGCCCACACATGAGGATCCACATAGTCAGGTATGTCAGAGCCAGTATGACGCTGCAGAGTCGTTAAGACCTTCTCGGGGTCCGCATGAAATTGGACTGTTCGGCCATGTTTTACAATTTGCACATCCCAGCTGGTAGGGTCAGCCTCGTCTATGGCCTGGCGCACCATAACTCCGAAATCTTTAGCATGGTGAGGAGCTAATACTTCACGAGTAATATGTGGTGCCACCATTAGGGGCTGTCTCCACAGATTCTTATCCATTTCCACAACATATGCCTCTCCTTCCGGTCCAGTTACTCTAGCCCTTAATAGAATTTCCTTCACTTCCCCTTCGTGATCCTGATAAAAGTTCTGCAGGTCCTGATTCTTTCCACTGGGATCGTATGCTAGGGTTACGTGATAGGGTGCCTGCGGCAGGTCCAGAGACCACCACTGAGGGGTTCGGGTGGTATAATA
The DNA here is from genome assembly GCF_044704955.1 of Pristiophorus japonicus. NCBI lineage: Eukaryota > Metazoa > Chordata > Chondrichthyes > Pristiophoridae > Pristiophorus > Pristiophorus japonicus. Next base: position 82,811,368 of record NC_091991.1, on the reverse strand, counting down.
CTGCCGCTTAGGGGTTCCTTGTTTTACAATAATCCCATCAGCTCCACACTGCAAGTGGAATTTGCAGAGGAGGTCTCTAGCCATCAAGTTACAGTCCAGATTGGTAGTGATAACAAATCGATGTTCCACCGATTCTTCCTGGTAACCCACTTTAACCGGTTCTGACACCGGGAATGTAGAGACTCGTCCCAGGAATCCTGACAGTCCCTGTGTTTCAGTGGAGGCGGGGAGTTTAAGCTTTGATTGTACAGAAGACATGAAGGCTCCCGTATTTATCAAGAAGGGTTGCCACTCATTCAGAATTTTTAACAATATCATTGGTTCGTCGTCCGGGGTGGGTCTCTGCACAATCAAGCTACGTAGTCAATACGAATCATCGGGGGACAATTGACCAAAGGGGTTGTTCTGGGAGAAGTTAGTGTAAGATTCTCGTCCTCTCCCCCCTTGCCCCCCTCCTCTTCCTCTTCCTTTTTCATGCTGACGGTAGGGGCAATTTTTATTCCAATTTCCTTCTTGCCCACAAATAAACCATTCATTTCCTCTAACCCAGTCCCGACCTCTTCCCATACCAGGCCGGGGACAATAGGGCGGTCTGTAATTAGCAGGGCCCGGGCCGTTTGGGTGTTTGGTATAACCGTATCCTTGCTTATCCACCCAATCCTGCACGCAACACTGCGGTTCCATCTGGCATCCCCTTGGGTCGGGTTTTGGTCCTTCCACCCGAGATGGCTCTTCCTTTCTAGTCACGTATTCAGACTTGACCCGGGTTGGGGACGCACCTCCCCCCTCTCCTTTCTTTTCCTGCCAATAATATCTAACTGCTCTTTCCATCTGGGCTTTACTGTTATCTGCCCAATTCATATTATTTGTCCGGATAGTGTGAGCAATCGAATAGGGCAGGCACTGAAGTAGAATAGCGCAGAATTGAGGAGAATCCTCTCCCTCCCTGAAGGCATTATCTCCTGATTGACTCCCGTATATTTCAATAAATCTTTCCATAAATTCATCGGCAGTTTCTTCTCGCTTGGGTTTAGTTTCTAATACTGTGGCCATACTGATGGGCTTCTGAAGGGTCGAGGTGAGAGCATTAAAGATAGCGTTTAGGTGATCCTGGACATCGTTAGAGTGAGCAACCACCAATGCATCATGAGTAGCACGTCCTAGGTGAGTTAGAAATCGGGTATGCTCAGTTGGGCTCAGGGTTTGCTTTACCAAGGCCCACAGGTCCCTTGATTCTGCATTATAAACTGAAATAGTCGTTCGAAGATGATCTATAAATTTAATAGGTTTCTTTTTCCGATCTGGTATGCTGGCCATAAGGGCCATAATTTCGTTCGGTTTCCAGGGCACATAGACATCTATGGTGGAGTGGTTTGCAGCTTGTTGTGCATCAGGGTTTGGCATTGGTCTGACAGGGAATTGGTGTCGGGACTTTGGGATCTTGGAAGGCATTTCTAGGTCGGAGGATGTTTCGGAGCTGTCTGGCTGCTTGACAATTCCGCGTCTCGATCGGCGGGAGTGTTTGCTATGCCTTTCACAACTGGGACTGGTAGATTGACTAGAATATTTACAGGATTGTCTGTCATATCGAGATATAGTTCTGCCCTTCCGAGTGTGAGATCTGGTCCTCGCGGCTATATTGCCTGTGAACTGGGGATCCGAATCGCTATCAGAGGATGAGGAGTCAGTTTGGGCTTGTTGCTTCGTTGGTATGGGGTTACATTTATCTTTAACTCCTCTCGCCGGAGTGTAATGTGGAGGGTGATGGGAAGAGGACTGGAGCAAGGGGCTAGGGGGTGCGGGAGGTGCCGTTGGGCGCTGAGTCAGTGACCATTCATCAATTTCATCATTAGCCTCGGTCAACACAAAGCCAGCCATTTGACTATGTAGTCGGTTAATACCTTTCTCAGAGGTCCCAGCGGATCTCTCAGTATGTTTCTCGTACGCACATTCTTTTTTTAAGACATCTATAGTTTTAACATGTGCTCCCTCTGTCAATGAGAGTCCTAATTTAATAGCATTTATTTGCCAACTTGACAGAATTGATGCATCTTTTAATTTTTGACAATAGTGTCGCCATATTGCAATTAAGTTTTTGTCCCCTTTCCCTCGACCCTTCTCCAAATCAATCCCTGTGCTTTTTTTTTGCTACCTCCACGCTTCTATTGCCACCTAGAGGCCATTGGTCATCTCCTAATAATTTGTTCAGGGCTCCTGATAATTTTCTAAATTCTTCAGCTCTTTCAGGGAATTCCTCACATAACTTTTGTAGAGGACTACCCGCATCCGTTGTTTTATCCAACTGATTACCCATTTTCATGCCGCCCCTCGTATTTTAAACTAACTCTAATTCCCGCGTCACCCCGCGGTTCGCGTCGCCGCGCGATTTAAACTAACTCTAACTTCCGCGTCGGCCCGCGGTTCACGTCACCTCGCAATCGCGTCTGCCCGCGGTTCACGTCGCTGCGCGATCGCGTCGGCCCGCGGATCACGTCGCTGCGCGATCGCGTCGGCCCGCGGTTCACGTCGCTGTGCGATCGTGTCGGCTCGCGGTTCACGTCACCTCGCAATCGCGTCGGCCCGCAGTTCACGTCGCTGCGCGATCGCGTCGGTGCGCGATGTTGCGTTATCCCGCGGTTCGCGTCGCTGCGCGATTTTGCGTTACCCCGCGGTTCGCGTCGCTGCGCGATCGCGTCGCTGCACGATTTTGCGTTACCCCGCGGTTCACGTCGCTGTGCGATTTTGCGTTACCCCGCGGTTCGCGTCGCTGCGTATTCTATCTAGCCCTATCTAGCCCTACCTTCCGTGTTGCCGCGTGATTTGAATCCAATCAGTGCCTAGACGGGCCAAGTGATATACAAGGTCGACGTCACACCTGACTTGGACACTTATTTCCTAAGTTTAGAATGTATTCGCCAGATTGTTATGGATCTCGTTCAGACACTATCTGAGAACCAGCGAGTGGCCAAACTTTCATCAGACTTTTGAAACCGGGGGAAACTGGAGCTGTATTAAAAGTATACTTACTCCAGTGGCCACTTTCCCCTCGTCTCGTCCAAGGCTAGTCTGGCTCTTAATTCGCAAATTTTCGGCAGTCGTCCATTGAGATCCCACTTCTGACACCAAATGTTGATTTCTGAGTTCTTTTCCCTCAATCTGGTACAGTGTAATCACTGAGTCGAATACCGATTGTGCTTTAAACAAAGCAGTCTTTATTTCACCGGCCGAGACTTATCAGACAGAAGGTTTACTGTCTTGATAGAGCGTACACACTTCCTACGGACAAGCGAAGTTATATTGTAAAGCAACGACAGTTATACATTTTCGGAAATAGATAACAAGATACAATTAGAGTGACATCCTAGTTCAGCCTATCCCTTTTGATCCTTCCTTTCCTTTGTCCACTCATGAGCCGACATCGATATGAGCTGTTTTTACTAAAGCTCATGCATTGTTTCGAAATGTTACAATTTTACTGGCGTGACTACTAACTTAGACCTTGCAATTCTGCTAATTGTGCTGATGTTGTATTTTCATATTTTCATGTATCCATTTCATGTTACAATTTATACTGGCATGATTAGTAACTTAAAACCTTGAGAAAGTCTGTTAATTGTGCTGATGTTGTATTATTTGCAATCTGACATTCTCTTAGCTATTTTTCCATGGCTTATACATTTTCATATATCCAGTTCACTTCACTGTCTTTATTTCCATATATCCAGTTCACATATCCACAGCTCCAGTAAAATTACCAATACCCTTTTCAAACAAAGAAGGAAACTTCTTCAACACTTGAGCACACGAAGTGTCATCCACTGATGACAACGCTTTGATATCATTCCAATTCCACTTGATTTTCTCGAGCCAATTCCTGCCGAACAGCCTTGGACCATTACCTGGGACGATCCATAATGGTAGATCATGAACCACACCATCATATGACACCTTGACTACTACACTGCCAATCACTAGTATGAGTTCCTTAGTGTAAGTACGCAACTTGGCATTGACTGGACTCTGCTTAGGCTTCACAGCCTCAGTGTCCCACAGCTTGTCGAATGTCCTTTGGCTCATTATCGACTGACTCGCACCCGTGTCTAGCTTCATTGATACAGGCACGCCATTCAGCTTCACATTAACAATTATCGGCTGGCTCCTTCCCAAGAACGAATACAGACCATACACTTCCTCCTTGGTTTGTGTATCCGGGCCAGCACTGGACTGGTCATCATCAACAATGTGATGAGCGGCAGCATGCTTGCTCAGTTGTGGGCACATTCTCTGCAGATGCCCCACTTTCGAACAGCCATTACAGGAGTACTGTTTAAACTGACACTGATGAGGCCGATGATTGCCCCCACGACTCCAACAGGGTGATATCGGATTCGTACCAGTTGGCGGACTTTGAACAGCTACAGGTTTCACATAAGCAGTTGAGTAGGCCCTGCCATAAGCAGCTCTGCCAAACGATGACACAATCTTGTTTACAGTACTTGCCATGGAGCTCCGACTCTTCGATGATATCTGCCTAAAATTATCATCAGTCATCATGCATGCCTGGGCAGTCGCGATGGCCTTGCTCAAATCCAGCTTCTCTTCAGCCAATAACTTCCGAAGAATCACATCATGGTTGATACCTAGCACGAAGAAATCTCGCAGCATGTCTTCCAACACGTTCCCGAACTTACACAGCTCAGCAAGATATCGCAGGTCGGCGACGAATCCCGACACATCCTGGCCCTCAGCACTAACATGCATGTAGAAACGATAGTGTGAGATGATGATCCCCTCGTTCGGCTTAAGATGGTAATGCACCAAAGCACACAAATCCCCGTATTCTTTGTCCATTGGACGTAAAGGTGAGAGAAGATTCTTCATGAGGCCATAAATTTTTAGACCATAAACGGTGAGGAAAACCACCCTGCGTTGTCCACAAAATACTGATCCAGGCGGTCGATTAAAAACCGCCCAATCCTCGCCATCCGCGAATCTCTCCAGAATTCCAATAGTGCCCATTGTACATGCGAAGGTTCTTAAGTTACCTCGTCGCCAAATGTAATGAATGTAATGACTCAAAAGACTTGTTACTGTAAACAGCCTCAGGTGTAAACCTGATCCAACTTTATTCGCGCCCAAAGTAACCCGACTGACATGATACCCGCGCTTAAATACCAGTGACCGCGCACACGTGCGTACAGCCCGATGACCTCTGACAGTGGCGCCCCCAGTATCTGGTGATCCCAAGCATAAGTACATTTCCCCCCCACTTCCCAAGTCCTCTCTCGCAGCGCTATCGGCCCCAGACTAAAATTGCCGAAATTCGCGGTTTACGCCGCGACTCCTCAAGCAAAACCAATTTTTACCGATGCGCAAATTAAAGGCCGAAAAGCAGTCCTAAAAACAGTAGCGAAGCGAAAACGGTAATTTTGGCATAAAAATACAGCTGAAAACCGAAATTCGTGAGTGTGTGTGTGTGCGTGTGGTTGTTGTTGCCTCAGTGGCTAGCTCTTTCGCCTCTAAGTCAGAAGATCATGGGTTCAAGTCCTACTCCAGGTACTTGGGCATGAAATCCAGGCTGACACTCCAGTGCCTAGTGCAATACTGAGGAAGTGCTGCACTGTTAGAGGTGCCATCTTTCAGATAACATACTAAACCGAGGCCTATCTGCCGTCTTAGATGGACATTAAATATCCCCTGGCAATATTTGAAGAAGGGCAGGGAGTTCACACTGGTGTTCAGGCCAACATTTATCCTTTAACTAACATCATTTAAAAAAAAGATTATCTGGTCATTATCACATTGCTGTTTGTGGGAGATTGCTGTGCGCTAATTGGCTGCCATTATTTCCTACAATACAGCAGTGAGTGCACTTCAAAAGTACTTCATTGGCTGTAAAGTGCTTTGGGGTATCCTTATACAGTGAAAGGCACAATATAAATGCAAGTCTTTCTTTCCCTTTTTTTGTTCCAATGTTATTCATCTGTAACATCTTTCACTTCTGAGGAAGGATACCTGAAACATCGACTGATTTGTGCTCTCTCGGCAGATGTTGCCTATCCTGCTGAGCCTCTCCAGTGTTCTTCAATTTCTCCTTTCAGTTAAGAGTTGGTTCATCTGAGTAGAATTCCCCAGTGGTTTGGAGGCTCCTATTGCAGAATGTATGAAGTGTAACTTCACAAAGGCAGAGGTTGTTGGCATTTCATTGAAGGTTACCTTATCTAGAGAGTTCTTTGTGGTGAAATAAGCCCAAAACCTGATTGCTGGCCACCTTCACAATGGTAGATCCCGAAGGGGTTTTGCCACTTGTTTGTGATGCACAGTTGCCATTTGGTATCTCTTGTAGCCAGCCTGGGTATGTTATGTGCTTCTGTGCAGATCAGTACAGTGCAAAAAGAGAGCTTGACAGTGCCTTTTATCTTTCATTGAGTGTAGAGTTGGAGAAGTTTCAGTACAAAATTGACTTGGAATTTTACTTAAATAGGGCTGAGCACAGATGCTCATCACTGCCTTTATAGAGACCATACATATCGTAAAATCAGACAGCACAGAAGGCAGCCATTTAGCGCATTGTGCCTGTGCCAGCTCTTTGCAAGAGCGATCCAATTCGTCCCACTTCCCTGCTGTGAGAAAAGCGCTTTTTGCAGGCTGTTCTGCAGAATACGCCTTTAGATTCAAAGCTGTTGTTATCAGCTGTTTGTGAACTGTTCTTGATAAATATGACAACACATGGTCTCCTTTGGCTATCTTATGTTTATGAGATGATAGAATGGGAAACATTTCTGCCTATGGTAGAATGTGCAGGAGTTGTTAGGTGGCTTCTTGACTCATGATTGCATATTATAATGAGTGATTACTGTGTGTACTTTATGAGTGGACTTAAAGCATTGAATGTTCGAATGTTCTCTGAGCATAACTGGACATACTCCAGTGATTTTATGGCAAATCAAGTTTGATCATCTTGGGAGCTTGTTGATGTAAAACAGGTTGTAACTCAACGCCTTATTCAAAATGTTATAAGTGTAACCGTTGTGTTTTCACATCTTTATTTCTTGTATTGTAGCTTCTTTTACTTACTTTGGACCAAAGCTCCCTCTAGTCTCTGAGTACCAAAAGTCGAATCTAATATAAATTACTCACATTTGTTATTTCCCCATAGCTCTGCAAATGTTTCCTTTACAAATATGTATCCAATTCCCTTTTGAAAGTTACTATTGAACCTGCTTCCATCACCCTTTCAGGCAGTGCATGCCAGATCATAACCATTCGCTGCATAAAGAACGTTCTCCTCATCTCCCTCTTGGTTCTTTTACCAATTATCTTCAATCTGTATCCTCTGGTTACCGCCCCTCCTGCCACTAGGAACAGTTTTTCCTTATTTACTCTATCAAACCCCTTCAGAATTTTGAACACCTGTATTAAATCTCCCTTAACCCTTTTCTGCTCTAAGGAGATCAATACTGGCTTCTCCAGTCTCTCTCTCATCCTTTCTCAAATCACCATCATTGTGTAACTGCAATTCGCAGTTACTCAGATAAATTGAATAGTACATCTGACAGGTATCAAATTTGAAAGCTGCGTTATAGGCACCAGAACATATTGAGATGACACTAGATCATCGCAGGACACCACAGGAGAATGAGTTAGGTGCAAGAAATAATATGGGTATGAGAAATGTAATCACTGTGGTACTTTTGTAGTTTTTGAGTCAGTGACAGGAGACTGAAAATCTTATATTCCAAATGTCATTGAAGTATCACTTTGCAGATCAGCGATGGATTGAATAGCAGTTGCTGAACAGTCGAAAACGAAAGACTTGCATTTTATATAGCGCCTTTCATGACCTCAGGACTTCCCAAAGCGCTTTACAGCTATTGAAGTACCTTTGAAGTGCAGTCACTATTGTTGTAATGTAGGGACTGTTGAAGTGCAGGAATATTCACAGCCAACACAGGTTCACCATTTAAAAATAAACACAAACTTAAGTTTGCTGGAGAGGGAAAGCGAGAGAAAGTAAAGTCTTGCAAATCCCAATGTTGTCTGTGAAGCGAAGAGAGGAAGAAATAGTTGATGCCACATGATTGAACCACTTCATCCCAGCGAGCCACTTTCAATCCATATTTCTCGAGAACAACACTACACCTTTATGGTATACAGTTCACAACTGAAGATCGCACCCAGCATTTGTCCAGTGTTGCCGGTCCTGATTTGTACCTTAATTCACGCTGGCGAATTATTGCAGAATTTTAATTACTGAGCTGGGCAGTTGTGTAAAAGTGCACTGTGATGGCCAGTAATGAGACTTCAGTCGTACAATGCCAGTCGACAAATGCACCAACCTAATAATGAAACTCCTGTTTAGTACCAGGCTCAGCATTCATCAAAGGCTTCCACTCTAGTCAAAAGTAGATCAGATTAGCTCTTACTTGAGAATCAAAGGATTGTTGCGTCTTAACAGTACGACTACTTTCATCAGTCTCTGAGACATCAGCAAAAGGTTGCTACTCTTGTAAACGACAAATTAAATTATCCTGTTCCTGGGGCATGGTATAGGTTTGGAAACAAACTCTTTAGGTCAAGTGCTTTCTTGTGAAGGTCAAGCTTACCCCGAGGAATTTTTTGGCTTGCTATAAATGTGAAGTGCATGTTCAGTTCGTCAGGCTGAAGCTCAGCACTTCCTATTACATTTACATAACTTAATTGCTTCAAGTGGAAGATACTGTAGGGCACTTGGTGCTGGATTCGGTCCAGTGAACATTGCAGAGTAGTATCACAGCATTGGCAGCGCCAGACCAAATAAAACTGCATTCTACAAACTTGACACATGTGCAGCTGTTCGAAAGTAATGACTTGTGATTTTATTTCTGGCTGCTGGGCCTTCCCTAATGGGTGGGAAAGATCCATTGGGCCCTGCAATTGGGGAACCTGCTTCACGGTGTAATATATGCACCTGTGATTATGCTCACAAGTTTGTTGAGTTGGGAGAGGGGGCACTTGTATAACTTGCCTTTCGGTGCCCTAAAAAAAACACCAAAAAAAAGCATTAAAAAACCCCCCAAAAAAAAAAATTTTTTTAAAAAAAAAGGGCACCTGAAAAGTGTTTGGAGTGTGTGTTCCCCCCCCCCCCTCCCGCCCCTTTAATAATAGGGCACTTGATTTAACGTTATTTTTGTTTTGCAACAAAAGAGCTGTTGAGTTGGGAGTGGTTTAGCCAGTCATGTGATGTTCACAAGACACCAGCCAGTTGGGTCAGGGGATCCACGATGAGGCAGGTGGTTGTGAGCCTGGTGGATGAACTGGTAATGTGTCGTGTGATTGTTAAACCTTTTGCTAATAAACCAACTAGTTTGTAATAGCAATATGTTGCTATGAATTCTTAAGCAAAGAACCCATGAAGCAACTACATTACTCATGGGTCTGAAAGAGTGGTTATCCATGGCCAAAACGAGCGTTAACAGCTGCTCGAGTCCCCTTGGGTGCCTATTAGACAAGACACCATTGTGTGGACAACAGCGATATTTCATTAACTTTAGAATACTGCTGACAATGAAATTAGAATGCGCTGGATATCAGTGCTGCAAGGAAAGTACACCATTAGCCATGCCACTCGTGGTATAGGGACATTGCGAGTGAAGCTCAGTCTTTATTGGGGAAAGTACCCATACATCCAGCTATGTTTGGCCAGGAGCTTAAATCTCTGCTACCTGTCACATTGAGCATTAAATGCTTGACTCTCAAATGCAGTAATTCCGTGCCATTTAATAGAAACGGTTACAAGGTCTGGGCTATACGCATTTAGAAAAGTGTTTTCTGTTGAAGCATTTGACTCCACCTCCAATTCAACAGTTGCTTATGGTTTGGAATTGGACTCCCTCAGTAATCAGATTACTAATTATTCATGCAGTGTTTGATGTACTTGTCTTGTGCCCAGAGAAGGTACAACCTTCTGCAACAATTCCTGATGGGGTAATATTGGCTGGAAAATTCTTCTTTACATGCTCAGCCCGTGTAACTTAGCTGCAAGTGTGGTGGAATCCTCATTTACGTGTGTAAACGAGGCGGGGGATTTTTACCTGGGAGAGGCGATGATGAGTGTCAAACATGGCCGTCACATCAGTTTGAGGCCTGGGCTATTTTAACTCCTGGGCCTCATTTGCAAAGGAACTTTCTGTCACAAAATTGTCTGTTCACAAATATATTCCAGATCCCACAGATAACGGGAATGCTAGCTCTTTAATTTTCAAACTATGCGATTGTTACTAATACACAAGCAACATTTAAAAAGAAAGAACTCTCCTTTCCCACTTGAGAACACTGGTTCCTGCAGCAGTTGAGTTTCATTGACATCAGGACCGCTTCAGTATCTCACTCACTCCTGCACAGGAATGATGGGCTGAATGGCCTCCTTCTGTGCCGTAAATTTCTATGATTCACCTGGCCATTCTTCATGCATGAACTAGCCTACATTGTTCATTATGCAGCCAGTTCAGACCCGAATAGCTGGTAGCACACTTTAAACAGAATCCTATGGAAATGTGCTGCTGGCCCCAATTTTCTGAACTTGGCAACACTTCAGATGTAGGCAGCAAACAAATGACGAATTGAAAGAATTTGTCTTTCATGCCCTCAGGATGTCTCAAAGTGCATTACAGACAAATAAGTACTTTTTGAAGTGTAGTCACTGTTGTAATGTAGGAAACAAAAATGATTGTGGAAAGTCTCACCAAAAATCTCAATCCGAACAAGTTGAACAGTTGGCATAAAACCCCATGAGAAGGGAGAGGTGGGGGTGGGGGGGACAGAATTGGCAATTAAAAAAAAACTCAGTGTACTTGCCTGTAGATGTTAAATCAGCAACTACCATATCCCACGGTCAATCTTTAACACTTTAAATCAGCTACCACCGTATCCTGTGGATGAGAAACAGCTCCATACATACTCAAACGTCAGGACCAGATGTACTCGCAACCCTCCCCCCACCCCCCGCCCTCCACCTCCCGACCCCCAGTTAATAGGCAAGCAATCATCCACCTGTTTGAGATGGACAACTCCTACATTGCTGGTCCCCATCCACTGAGAACTTTGATGTAGCTCTAAGGGGGTGAGTTCCAGAGGGACTGAAATTCTACCTCCTTCCCGCTACGGGCTGCCCGATGTTTGTATGGTTATAACTGGTAGCTGGCAGTGGAAAATCTAGGCTTTTAGGAGCAGCACCAGGCATACTTAAAAATGAGGTGCCAACCTGGTGAAGCTACAATACAGGACTACATACATGCTGTATTGGCATCCCAGCCACCACGTTAAACATTCACTCCCTCTGCCACCAGCACACCGTGAGTGCAGTGTGTACCATCTACAAGATGCAGTGCAGCAAGTCACTAAGGTTTCTTCAACAGCACCTCCCAAACACCCAACCTCTACCGCCTAGAAGAACAAGGGCAGCAAGTGCATGGGAACAACATCACCTGCAAGTTCCTCATCAAAGTCACACACCATCCTGACTTGGAAATATATCGCCGTTCCTTCATCGTCGCTGGGTCAAAGTTTGTGAACTCCCTCAGTAACAGAACTGTGGCAGTACCTTCACCACAAGGTCTGCAGTGGTTCAAGAAGGCGGCTCATTACCACCTTCTTGAGGGCAATTAGGAATGGGCAGTAAATGCTGGCCTTGCCAGTGATGCCCACATCCAATAAATGAAAAAAAAAGTGCTATTCCACCATAGTGGATCATCACAGCTGAGCCCTTATTCTGTCCCTACACGTGCACTTTAATACTACATGTTGATCAAGAACGGGCTCCTTACCTCATTTTTTTCCCCCCATCACCAGTAAAGGGGTGCTGAGGGTAAACGGTATACCCATCTGACACCCCAGCTGGGATCTGCGACATAGTTTGGGACATGAAATATGGACCTACTCACTCTATATAATTTGAGTAATCCACAGCTTTTAGCAACGTAGTCAATGGTTTAAAACCAAGAATGTCAGACTTTAATTCCTCTTCTTGCTGTGAGTTGAGTCGCCTTTGTTGTGCTGTGATGGTATTTAACCATCTGACTCATTGAAGTTCAAGTGAATGCAGTCTAAATCCCTGTCAGGAGATGAAGTCTGTGCCAAGCAGTCAGAACAATCGAAATAGATTAAGAACACAACCCGACTGAAAAAAGTTGGACAAAATCAACCCCCTTACACAATAGAGGTTGAAAGGAAAAAGCTAGTCAGTCAAAAGTGCATGATGAGCCATAAATGATAGTGTGGGATAGAAGCACCTTCATTTAGCTCAGTAATCCCCTGTGGTTCTCTACATACTGCCCTGCTCACAGTCTTCAACCAGCACTCTGAGAAGGTGACAGCATTGCAGACTTATAGGGTGCGAAATCGCCCTTTTTTATAGCCTCATTTGCACCTCCGGGGGTGCAACGAGGTTATCGCCCGGAGGAAGGGGTCGATAACATCTCCTGGGAAATTGCCCCGGAGGTTTGGGGATGTTGTGTCGTTAGCGTCGCGATTTGCACTCTGGGCTGGCTCACACACACCAATGACGTCATCACCATGCGTGCCGACCCTTCACCGCCCTATGTCGACACCTCACCGCCCCTTGGGGGAAATTGCCCCGTGGGCGGCAAGGATGGCACCAGCTGATGTCACCGCCAGCTTTGCGGGTCACCTCCGATAGCATTCTGCCTCCATTGGGGGACGGAAGAGTCGAATTCCACAGCCAGGACAGAACTTCCAGGCCGGGCTATAAATGTCCCGGAAGTTATCACCACCCAGGACGCGGGGCAATTTCGCCACCGTAATGTCTCGACGGCCAACAGAAAACCTTCTTATCCTTCAGATTTCTGGGGTTTTTGTCTCTGAAACACTGGGTGAGTGAGAATAAATGGGTCATTAAAAGTCACTTGACCAGTTCCATGGATGTTGCATTTCTGGTCTATGCTGTGTTGGCTGGAACAGTAATAGGATCATGACAAATTACCTCACTAACCTTGGGCAAGGGAGTGGGAATATGGTTCTTGTTGTTTATGATTATCTGGTGACTCCTTGAAAGTGGACATCCTGGGGCTAGAGGGCGCTAGTGATAGTGGTGATTAAGATGCTGCGGTTTCCATAGTTGAAAAACTTGCCACACCTCACTATTTAGGTACCAGATGGAGAATGACTTCTTGATGATTCTAATGGTGTGATAGATGCGGGCTGGGGGGGGGTTGGAGTTGGGTGGGCGGCAGGAGGAGAGCGAGACCTTTGGGTCTGGTACCACTGTGAGGCATAGCGGGGTCTAGCAGGGTGAGTGCCCTAAATTATATCCACTCCAGAAAAATTTAGCTTGGGAGGGGTAAGTATGAGAGTTTGGGGCCGAATATTGCCCTGTTTGGGGGCGGTAACCTTTGCGAGGTGGGTCATTCCGCGCCCGGCACAGAAGTCCCGCCCCGCGACCTGAATTGGGGTTACCACCCCGAGAGGAGATAGAGCGCAATGTTGGGCACTCCCTTTCCTTTTGAGGGCAGCTCCGGGGCGCTAAGCGCGCAAGTCAAAGTGCTAAGCAGCCGCTCTGCGATCACAGGACCCTCTCCTTCCATTAAAGAGGAGGGCACGCTTTGAGCTCTGCAGGGTTTTTGAGGAGCCTCCACTAGGCTACCAGGGATGTGGTGTGCCGTGGCTACCGCCCAGCTCCGAAGTGGAGTGCCGGGCTGCACCATCGCGGAACAGACACTGCGAAATAACTCACGGAGGCCGGACTGGTAACTCGGCTGAAAAATCAAAATGACGCCTCAAGCCTCCCCTTTAAATCTCGCTCTGCGAGGTGAGTGCAGCCTAGTTCACGGGGTGCTGGGCAATTTCCACCACTGGAGCGAAAATGGGCTGTACTGGGTGAAAATGGGGTGCTGTGCACGCCGATGATGTCAGCACCAGAGGCGCAGTGGCCCGGGGTGCTACCGGCAGGAGCGGGACGCTACCGGTATCGTGCTTCCTCTAACTCCCATGCAAATTTGCGGGAGCCAGTAGCAATCTTTGACCCTTCCAGGCGAGAAATGGTCTGCACCCGGGAGGCGCTAACAGCAGTCGCAAATCATGCAAACTTTTCCCCCTTTATGTTTTACCTTGAGGAGAAGGTGAGAAGGAATAGTAACTCACTTGGCTGCTTAAATAGATATAAACAAACAACCCTGACAACATAATTGACTTTTGTTTCTTTACTTGTCCCATTTCCATTCCCTTTTGCCTTGTACCATCATCCCTTTTGTCTCTCCTGCCTTCCACTCTATCACAGACCTTCTCCTTTGTTCTTTTGTTAACTCTGTTCCTCTCTCCACAGATGCTGCCTAACTTGCTGAGTAGTTCCAGCATTTTCTGTTATTACATAATTCATTTTCCTGTCAAACATGATCTTGCAAGAAGTTCAAAGTTTCTGGAGGAAAAATTCAGTACTTTGGCACCTCCCATTAGCGCCAGCAGATGGTGCTAAGAGGGTGCTGATGCAGTAGCACTGTGGTGAGGCGAATCCAGCGCCGCACGGCAAATCCGCCCCCCCTCCCACTCCTCCTGTTGCGCCACCTGTACGAGGTACCGCGGGGGACTTCAATGCCAGGCAGATTATGACAGAGCCGGCCGATCTGCGAAATTTATTGTTGCCAGATAGTGACAGGGAGAGCTGGCGTGCAGCTTCAGGAAGCTGGCTCCAGCGACATTATTTAAAGGTATCAGTATTAATCACTCCCAGCTGTTAGGGCAGGTTAGTTGCAATCGTTTCTTGTCAGTTTCACCCACTAGAGAAGTTCCTATGAGTAATTTCAAGCTTTCTTTGTATCAGCAATCTTCTGGTAACTACAAAGTAGCTACATTTATTGTTCAGAGATTCAAACTGCTACACTTGGCAACATTAATGGGGGCTGTACTGGCATGCCCCCTTGCCCTCCAGGATCTATGGCGGAGGGAGCGTGGGCAGCAAGAAATAGGGGAACATGTGCGCAGAGGGATTAAAAGAGACTTCAGGACTCACAACAGGAGGCCTTACTCTCCAAGGGTATTCCGACAGCACTTTTCCTACCTTTTAATTAAGCGACGAGTGTAAATTCCTGGATTCTTTTACCTCAATCTGGTTCAGTAAAATTACTGAGTCGAATACCTCTTGTGCTTTGAACAAAGCAGTCTTTATTACCGGCCAGTAAGACCTATCAGACAGAAGATATACTCTCTGGATAGAGCGTACACACTCCCTACGGATAGATGAAGTTACATCGTAAAGCGTTAACAGTTATACAGTTTTGAAATCAGATAACAAAATACAAATGGATTGACAGTCTAACTCAGCCACTCATTAGTCAATCTATATGAGATATTCTTCTTGAAAGCTCAAGCATTGCCTCTAAATGTTTCAATCTAGTGGTGTGACTATTAGCTGAGACCTTGCAATTCTGCAGATTTATTTCATGTTACAATTAGATGTTATTGGCAGGATTTAGTGACTTGAAACCTTGAGAAAGACAGTTAGCTATGCTGATGTTGCACTATTTGCAATCTGACATTCTCCCAGCTATTCTTCCATGGCTTATACATTTTCATATATCCCGTTTACTTTACTGTCCTTAATTCCATATATTCCGTTCAGATATCCACACGAGCAGTGTATTAGATGACTCCGCATCATCAAGGTGATGGTCACAGAGCTCTGCCACCTCCTCCAGACATCCAGCCTCACACCAGGATGACTTATACCCCAGAACCCTTTTGCTCACCATATCTCCATCATTCCATCCCTGTGTTATGCCATATCACAGCATCCTTATGGGTACAAAGGTGAAATGAGAGAGACCATAAAATATTGCAAACTCCATTAATAAATTTATGCATAAGCATATCACACATATCATATTCTTTCTCGTAACTAATGGCGCTTGTGCCTGCCATAGTTGAATATATGTCATTGTGTGCAAGGTGTGAGATGTGGGTGTGAATGTTGGTAGGTAGAAATTGTTGGTGGGTGAGTGTTGGGGCTGTGGTGCTTTGGGCAGTGTGTGAAAATTGGTTCAATCGGGTGGTATGTAACATTTGTTGAAGCATTCACTCACCCTGACGACCCAACTGAGATGCATCTGCCATGAGCACACCTGCTTCAGTCCTCTGGCTTCTTCTCCTTGTGATTCTCCTTGCTGAGGCAGCTGCACAGCCAACAATGCTGAGACTGAGGTGCTGCAGTATCAATGAACCTCCCCTTTAAGTACTGGGAAAAGGCTCTAGCAAAGATGAGTTTGCGATTAGACTGCACCTGATATTGGTCTACCTTTAAGTGTAATGCCAATGAGCTAGGCCTTTAGCGCTCCAATCATTTTATTGAGCAGTGAGAATGAATTTTGCGTGCAGTCCAAAGCATTAGTGCCTGGTGCTAATTCTCAAAAGGGGCGGAATTGCCCTGTGCCCCGAATGAGGGCAGTAACCTTCCGCGGCTGGGACTTTTAGCACCCAACACGGAAATCCCGCCTCTGCGGTGGAACTGCCCTTAATGCCATGAAATGAAGCGGGGAGCAATCTCCCGTACGCCACTTCCTTTGGGGGCGGTAACCGGGGTGCTACTGGGGTGGGGAGTCAAGCGCTATACGAATGCTCTGCGTAGCGCTGACATGCTTCAATAACCCTCCGCTTCACTTAAAGGGGAGGGACGCTGCGCACTCTGCACGGCCTCCGATGGCCTCCACTGGGCCAGTAGGGCAGCGTGCGACCGGGCCAGCAGTCTGGCAACCAGGACAGAGGGTTGAGCTTAGAACAGCAAGTACTGATACACTCTGAACTTGACTCAATGACAGATTTAACGGCACTCGGCAGCCAAAAGGAAACTTGGAGGAGCTTCCTGTCATTGACAGGTGCCAGCTGTGGCTCAATCAGTAGCACTATCGCCTCTTAAGACGTAAGGTCATTGGTTCAAGTCCGACTCCAGAGACATGAGCCCATAATCTAGACGCTTCAGTGCACTACTGAGGGAGTGCTGCACTGTCAGAGGTGCCGACTTTCGGATGAGATGTTAAATCGAGGCCCCGTCTTCCCTTTCAAGTGCACATAAAAGATTGCACAACACTATTTTGAAGAGTAGCTGGGAGTTCTCCCCAATGTCCTTGCCAATATTTATCCCTCAACCGACACCACTAAAACAGTTTTTCTGGTCATTTATCACATTACTGTTTGTGGGACCTTGCTCTGCACAAATTGGCTGCCATGTTTCATACATTACAACAGTGACCACATTTCAAAAGTACTTAATTGGCTGTAAGGCGCTTGGGACATCCTGAGGTCGTGAAAGGCACTATATAAATGCAAGTTCTTTCTTTCTTATTGACATGAACACCAGCCAGAGAAACCAAGGCACTGACTGAATCAGCAACACCCAGTTCATTCAGTCAAGCTCCAGCCAAGTACTCCAATTTGATTGCTGAGATTTTCTGGCACAGGTATAGTTGTTAATGATCTTGAGCCTATGGTGATAGCTGTGGGAAGGTCAAGGCCAGGTATTTGAGAGAGGCTGAGGTCTCCACGTAGAAATATTGGGGGGAAAATTGCAGTTGGCGGCTTCCTTCGGATGAATGCCGCCGACCCGAATATTTTTAACGAAAATACCTGGTGGTCCCAGAGGAACGCAGGATTCTGGTTGGAGGCCTCCATTCGCCCCCTAAAACAAGAAACACAACACAATAAATAAAAAAAACACCTCACATATTTAAAATTAATTGAAATTGAATGTAATTAAATGTTTGAGAAAATATATTTTTTAATGTGTTTTTAATAGTTAGTAATAAGCTTACCTTAATGGACAAGGTTTTTAATATAAAAATGAGTGATTACATTTTTTTATGTTTTAAAACTCTTACACTGGTAAAAGTAGGCTAACTCCTGCTTTTACTCGGTGTAAAAGTTTGAAGGACATTCGCTGGGCAAGAGTTGGGCAAATAGCCCAATCTCTGTCCCGCAGATGTCCTTCCTGCGGGGATGCGTTGGATCGACCAAAATTAATTTTGCCAGATCACAAAAGCCAGTTCTCGGCGCATGCGCATTTGCGAGGCTTCTTCGGGTGTGTGCGCACTTTCCACGC
The DNA here is from genome assembly GCF_044704955.1 of Pristiophorus japonicus. NCBI lineage: Eukaryota > Metazoa > Chordata > Chondrichthyes > Pristiophoridae > Pristiophorus > Pristiophorus japonicus. The sequence goes on along the minus strand of NC_091991.1, from coordinate 82,793,289 downwards.
ACCCGGCGAGGCCGCAATTTTCAGCCCAATAATAATGGTCTCTGAACACTGAGAAAAAAACTTTATAGTTTAATTTGTCATTTTGAACTAGGCAAGTTTTCTTTTGGTTAGAAGCCTTATTTTGAAATCTGGAGATTTGAGTTTGGTGTAGGGAGCAATATGACCCATGAAAAGGATTTGGGGAAACTATTTTGAGCAGTTTAATTGGTCAGTGTCTTTTTTGGCGTAAAATCCTAAACCAGCTACAAATTACAACTCGACCATTCAATAAGATTATAGTCTGCATCCCAGAGTGCTTAAGGAAGTGGCCCTAGAAATAATGGATGCATTGGTGATCATTTTCCAACAGTCTATCGACTCTGGATCAGTTCCTATAGACTGGAGGGTAGCTAATGTAACACCACTTTTTAAAAAGGGAGGGAGAGAGAAAGCGGGTAATTATAGACCGGTTAGCTTGACATCAGTAGTGGGGAAAATGTTGGAATCAATCATTAAGGATGAAATAGCAGCGCATTTGGATAGCAGTGACAGGATCGGACCAAGTCAGTATGGATTTACGAAAGGGAAATCATGCTTGACGAATCTTCTGGAATTTTTTGAGGATGTAACTAGTAGAGTGAACAAGGGAGAACCAGTGGATGTGGTGTATTTGGACTTTCAAAAGGCTTTTGAAAAGGTCCCACACAAGAGATTGGTGTGCAAAATCAAAGCGCATGGTATTGGGGGTAATGTACTGACGTGGATAGAGAACTGGTTGGCAGACAGGAAGCAGAGAGTCGGGATAAACGGGTCCTTTTCAGAATGGCAGGCAGTGACTAGTGGAGTGCCGCAGGGCTCAGTGCTGGGACCCCAGCTCTTTACAATATACATTAACGATTTAGATGAAGGAATTGAGTGTAATATCTCCAAGTTTGCAGATGACACTGAACTGGATGGCGGTGTGAGCTGTGAGGAGGATGCTAAGAGGCTGCAGGGTGACTTGGACAGGTTAGGTGAGTGGGCAAATGCATGGCAGATGCAGTATAATGTGGATAAATGTGAGGTTATCCATTTTGGGGGCAAAAACACGAAGGCAGAATATTATCTGTATGGCGGCAGATTAGGAAAAGGGGAGGTGCAACGAGACCTGGGTGTCATGGTTCATCAGTCACTGAAAGTGGGCATGCAGGTACAGCAGGCGGTGAAGAAGGCAAATGGTATGTTGGCCTTCATAGCGAGGGGATTTGAGTATAGGAGCAGGGAGGTCTTACTGCAGTTGTACAGGGCCTTGGTGAGGCCTCACCTGGAATATTGTGTACAGTTTTTGTCTCCTAATCTAAGGAAGGACGTTCTTGCTATTGAGGGAGTGCAGCGAAGGTTCACCAGATGATTCCGGGGATGGCGGGACTGTCATATGAGGAGAGACTGGATCAACTGGCATCTTTATTCACTGGAGTTTAGAAGGATGAGAGGGGATTTCGTAGAAAAGTTTAAGATTCTGACGGGACTAGACAGGTTAGATGTGGGAAGAATGTTCCCGATGTTAGGGAAGTCCAGAACCAGGGGACATAGTCTTAGGATAAGGGTGAGGCCATTTAGGACTGAGATGAGGAGAAACTTCTTCACTCAAAGAGTTGTTAACCTATGGAATTCCCTGCTGCAGAGAGTTGTTGATGCCAGTTCATTGGATATATTCAAGAGGGAGTTAGATATGGCCCTTACAGCTAAGGGGATCAAGGGGTATGGAGAGAAAGCAGGAAAGGGGTACTGCAGGAATGATCAGCCATGATCTTATTGAATGGCGGTGCAGGCTCGAAAGGCCGAATGGCCTACTCCTGCACCTATTTTCTATGTTTCTATGTTTCTAGACCTCAACTCCAACTTCCCGTACATATCCTTTGGTTCCCTTAGTATCCAAAAATCTATCAATCTCTGTCTTTAATATACTTAACAACTGAGCATCCACCGCTCTCTTTGGGTAGAGAATTCCAAAGATTCACAACCAGTTGAGTGAAGAAATTTCTCCTCATCTCTGCCCTAAATGGCCAACCCCTTATTCTGAGACTGTGACCCCTGGTTCTAGGCTCCCCAGCTATTGGAAACATCCTCCCAGCATCTACCCTGTCAAGCCATTTAAGAATTTTATATTTTTCAATGAGATCACCTCTCATTGTTCTAAATTCTAGGGAATATAGGCCTAGTCTACTCAATTTCTCCTCATAAGACAATCCCTACATCCCACGAATCAATGAAGTGAGCCTTTGTTGCTTTCCCTCTAAGGCATGTATATCTTACCTTGGGTAAGGAGATCAAAACTGTACTCCGGGGGGGTCGTAATTCGGCCTCCCGATAAGGCCTCAGGCCGCCTGAAAACGTCATCAAGTGCACACAACGCAACAGAGCCGCCCCAGAAGGGATATTCACCTGCAAAAGTCTCCTGGCCACCGCTCGGTGCCCCTGACAACTTTGTGTGTCGGTGCACTCCTTGTTGGGTCTTGATGGTTGTGGGCGCAGCCGCCGTTAATGGGGAGGTGACGCTGCCAGCGACACCAGTTTAATTTTTTTGTCAGCCGACTGCCAGATTGGGCCAACAATTATGCCCCCGGGTTCGGCCAGGTCGCCAACTTGCAGCCTGGCACCCTCTCTTGGATGCCAGGCCGCTGGCCCGGCCGAAACCCTCCCTGGTAGCCCAGTAGACCTAACTGAAAAAGATACAGTTTCCAAAATTGATCAAAGCTAAGTTCCCCCCATTTTTCGGCGGTACCCGGGCGGTGCGTGTTTTTTTACCGGCTGCTACCACTGGGGCCAATTGGGCGCGAGATTCATCCCGGTTTTCTTGCTGGTAGCAGGCAGCAGCGGGAGTCAGCAGTAGGTGCAGGCCTCTTGACTCGGGAAAGATCGGAGGCTGTGTACTGCGTGAGCTTTGAAATTTTTTTTTGTCGTTTTTTTTGCCTGATGACCTCACTTTTCCGCGATTGGGGCTGAGGGCTCAGCTGCGCATGCGCATAAATTCTCGTGAGTGACTTGCATCTGACAGTTAGAGAAGGAAGTCATTGAGAGAGAGAGGAAAGAGAATCATTAGCCATCCACCTTGAAACCCATCATGAGTGGTATAAAAGTTGGCAGGAAGTCCAATGCAGGGAGGCTCAGAGCTCCCTGGTTTACTGATGGTGAGCTGGAGGCACTTGTCTCTGAGGTGGAGTGCCATTTCAGAGAGCTCACCCGGGATGGTCATGGCAAGCCAGTCCCGCCCCAATATAAATGCATTTGGCGGGAGATTGGGGAGGCCATGTCTGCAGTGGGCACCATGGTTCGTGATGGAGACCAGTGCAGGAAGAGATAGAACATAGAAACATAGAAACATAGAAAATAGGTGCAGGAGTAGGCCATTCGGCCCTTCGAGCCTGCACCGCCATTCAACAAGATCATGGCTGATCACCCACCCCAGCAGCCCCCCCCCACGCCCCCTCCACACCCCCCGACCCCCCCCCCCCCAGCCGCAAGGACCGCATCCAACTCCCTCCCGAACACACCCAATGAACTGGCATCAACAACTCTCTGCGGCAGGGAACCCCACAGGCCAACAATTCCCCGAGTGAAGAAGTCTCTCCCAATCCCAGCCCCAAACAGCCCACCCCCCATCCCAAGAGCGTGCCACCCCCCGGCTCTGGACCCACCCAACACCGGGAACACTCCCCCCGCACCCAACCCGCCACGTCCCGTCAGAATCCTTCCCAAAGGCTGACCACCCCCAGATGTCGAACCCCCAGCCCCGGCCACCCCGGCCACCCCGGAGCCACGCCCCCGCGACGCCAACCACACCACATCCACCAACCGCCATCTGCGCAGTCAACCTGTCCACCCCACTCCGAACACTCCCCGCACTGAGGCACAGAGCCCCCAGGCCCGCCCCTCCAACACACTTCGCCCCCCCAGACCTTCGCTGCAATGTGGCCCCTCCTGTCCCCCGCCTTGGGTTTCTCCACCCCCCACCTCCACCACTCTCCCCTCCATCCCCCGCCCCCGTCTCCCCTCATCTTCCCTCTGCCTCCCCGCACAGGCTCCCATCTTGGGAGCGGTAACCTTCTTGGGCAGGGAATTTTAGCCCCCAGCGTGGAAGTCCTGCTCCCGCCGCAGAATTGGCCTTACCACCCCTCAATGGAAGCGGAGTGCAATTTCCCACCCTCCACTTCCTTTGGGGGCAGTTACCGGGGCACGACTGGATGCTCCTGTGACAGTTTGAACTGGTGCTCTCCACTCTCCCATCCTGTGACAGTTGGAACTGGTGCTCTCCACTCTCCCGTCCTGTGACTGTTTGAACTGGTGCTGTCCACTCTCTGTCCTGTGACAGTTTGAACTGGTGCTCTCCACTCTCCCGTCCTGTGACAGTTTGAACTGGTGCTCTCCACTCTCTATCCTGTGACAGTTTGAACTGGTGCTCGCCACTCTCTATCCTGTGACAGTTTGAACTGGTGCTCTCCACTCTCCCATCCTGTGACAGTTTGAACTGGTGCTCTCCACTCTCCCGTCCTGTGACAGTTTGAACTGGTGCTCTCCACTCTCTATCCTGTGACAGTTTGAACTGGTGCTCGCCACTCTCTATCCTGTGATAGTTGGAACTGGTGCTCTCCACTCTCCCGTCCTGTGACAGTTTGAACTGGTGCTCTCCACTCTCTATCCTGTGACAGTTTGAACTGGTGCTCTCCACTCTCCCGTCCTGTGACAGTTTGAACTGGTGCTCTCCACTCTCCCGTCCTGTGATGGTGTGGTAGCAGCAGAGAGTAAGTAAAGATCTTATTGATGCACTCCCGTACTACTGAAACAGTATATGTGTGTGTGAGTGTTACATCTCCAAACCGGTTAAAGCTTGCAACTTTTATTTTTGCAGAGGAAAAGAACAGCCAATGCCTCAAAGCAGCATGGCACGGGAGGGGGCCCACCAGAGGTCATCGAAGTGACTGACATCGAGGAGCATGCCTTGGCGTTGGTGGGTGACCACTCCTGTGCCACCACACATGGTGGTGCCGATCCCATGCTACAGCATGGTAAGTTGATCATAATCTCTGGTCTGTGTTACGCTCATGTCATGCAATATCATGTAATGTGATGTAAAATGCATTTTAATATACTGTTCGTCGGCCATTTAGGGTGTGCTGATGTAGCAATGGTAGTCCTTGAAATAAGACTGATACGGGATGGTACTCATGTCAGCATTACCAATCCCCCCACTGCTAAACACTAAAATGTTGTATTGTACTTGCAGATGATGAATCGGAGAGCACCGACTTAGGCACTTCATCCACCTCTGGGATGAAAAGGCCATGTGCAACACCTTGACCTCATCAGGAGCTCACACCAGCAGATCCTTCTGCCCCTCCCCCCTCACTCAACATCCCCCATAGCCCTCTGCAACCCACAGAGACGAAGACTAGGAGGAAGAGCAGGGAGAAGGTCCAGTGTTTGTCCCACTTGAGCTCGAGAAGGTTGAAGAGGAGGACTCCGTCCTCTTGACATGTGTGCCACCTGTGCGCCCAACATCGGTATCGGGGTCCGAGTTTTTGGGCATTGACTTGGAGGAAGCGGGACCAAGTGTTGTGAAGCACTGCACCCGTGTCATTGAAGCCACCACGCCGCATCCACCCAGGTTGATGCAGCAAGGAGATAACGATGAAAGACCGGCGGAAGCAATGCAGGAAATGGTTCAGCTGTCGAGGACGAGCATTGACCTAGGTCAAGACCTCCTCCAGGCCTTGACTGAGATGGTCAACATTGCCTCATTTTCAGAGCAGCATACCAACAGTATGTCGCTGCTGATCATCACGGTGCAGCGAACCGTCAACCCTGTCGATGCCATGCGGCAATCGATGGTCTCGGGATATGGCATGGAACCCCCCCCCCCCATGCCATACCAGCCAGGCCGACAGAACCAGATGGTCCGGAGATGCCAGTGTCTTCCAGCTCACGCCTCCATTCTCTCCCCGACGAACACGACAGCAGCGCTCCGGATGCACTGCTGCACGACATGCTGGTACCGACGCGGTGAGGGGCAGAGGTGTGGGTCAGCGTGGGGATGGGCAACCCATCAAGAGGAGAATGGGGCTGACTTGGAGGGGGGGAGGAAGAGGTAGTGGGAGTGGGTAGAGGGTTGGGTGTTGGTAATGTTTATATATATTGTTCATGTTGTTGGTGTTTAAGATGTTGTCTTTTGATGCTAAATGTACTGTTTTTGGAAATAGTGTAAAATATTTTGCTTGACATTTTTGAATCTTCTGCCATTTTTGAATGTTGTACAATTCAATACAGAATTTTTTTTAACCACTCTTGGTCAGTGTCTAACTTTTAGATAATGAGTGGTATGTGCTGAGAAACACACAAATGTCCTTTTAAATGTAGTGCAGTGTGCTTAAATTTTCACATTCCCTGCCAGCTCCCTATAAATCGTCCTGATAAGCCACTGTTGAGATCTCAGCAGCTTTTGAGGAAATACTCCCGTTTCCAAGATCGAAATCTATACTGAAGCAGAAGGTGCCCAATTTCGATGTGCACATTAAAAATGAGATGGAAGAGGACCTGGATATGTTTTTTTTCAAATGGATTTTGTTACAGATCAACTGCAAACTGGGCGACGAGCTTTGGGGTGTGGATATCCCGCTGAAGCAGCTGATGATGACGTGTACCACGACCCCGTCAGGGGAAAGCAGTCAGTCGTTGGATGCGTTGCCAGCCTGAATAAGGCAATGTCCAAGTGGTTATCAAAGGTGGTTTTTCAGATGTCCAATCAGAAGAATAACTCATGAGGAGCTGGTTGTAAAGAAGGGATCATCGGAGACGCCCATACCTCTGGTAGTAAACGATTTCAAAATACACTGTAGGAACAAGGCTGTGTATCAGTCCCACATCACCTTCAGGCCTAATATAGAATGTCGGAATATACGCCATGGAATGTTGAAGGAGCAAGTTACTGGACAAGTCACAGCTTATGATGGCACCATACTCTACCTGCCTATGAAACTATCCGAGGTGGTCGTTCTCAAATCGAAAAGAAAAACTGACGGCTCGGAGGTAAACATCAATATTGAAATGACCAAGATCCAGCAGCCAAACTTTGGTCTCTGCATCCCCTACTACAACGTGGTATTCCGGAGAGCTATGAGGAGTCTGGAATTAAAAGAAATTTCGTCCGACCATTATCACCCAACAAATTAATTTGTTCTCCCTCAACACAGCTTTCTTACTTTGTGTAATGGTGTGAGCAGAGACCATTGCAGTGATCCTTACTACCACTCAAATAGTGAGTTACACTTGGGATCTACTATCCTGAATGGCTCAGCTCCATTGTCCGTACCGCCCACTCAAGATCGAGGTAAGACCACCTTTTTCAGAACGGTCTTTCTGGCAGACAGTAACAGGATCTTACAGGATCCCAATGAAGAAACTTGCGTTTTGGGGTATTTTCTCATGGGCAGGTAGTATGGAATACCTCCAGCGGTACTTCTCCGATGAATTTATCGGCAGGCGGCAGGTTGGCATTCCGTGTTTTTTCCACTAAACTGGAATTTTTGGGCAGTAGCTTGGCGGTAGTGCGATGAAATTTGGGCCCACAGAGTTCGCAGCGACCCTCTTTAACTGAAGGGGAGAGACATGTTGACGCACCAGCACGATGACGTTATAGGCGTGGCGCTGATGACAGACAGCGGCGGAGAGTCAGTCCCGCCCCCACTTCCATTCCGCTAGTGACGGCCACTTCCACCTCGCTTGAAAAAAAAGTTCGAGGAGCTGAATTTCTCGGAAGTAGAAGACTTCAAAAACAGTAAGTCCGTGCCATTTCGGGCGAAGGTGAATTTTGGCCTCCAGGTGTGATCTCACAGAAGGTTGACTACAACTACAAAGGGCTTTCTGGCAGGCAGTAACAGGATCTTACAGGATCCTAATGAAGAAACTATGTAGTTGTCGTAAACCTTCTTTACTCTTACACTCCCATCTCTTTGTAATAAAGAGTAACATACAATTTCCTTTCCTAATTGGTTGCTGTATCTGCATGTTAACTTTCTGTAATTCGTGTACAAGGACGTGCATTTACTGAGCTGTGATTTGTAGCTGTTTTGGATTATGAAATTTGAGTTGATCAAAATGTGTGATGCTGCATGTGTCATACCAGAGGACAGTGACTGTGCCACTTTAACCTCTTTATAATTATCTTTTTTTCTTTCTGTCCCAGTCCAGAAGTCCGTAACATCCAAAAATGACTTATTTTCCCTTGACCTCAATCCATACAGTTTCTGCTGCATCAGCCAAGTCATTTAGATCAGTTTGTTTTCAATGGATGCAATATCCTCAATATCCTCTCTCCTCCACCTGTATTTTTGTGCCTTTCCGAATATGGCGGGAGTTGATGTCAGCGCCGTGCTCGATCGCAAAGGCATTTGCGCCCCGTTGTAACAGGAGGCGCAAATTCACCCAATTTCTATCTCAACATATCTTACATAGAAACGTAGAAAATAGGTGCAGGAGTAGGCCATTCGGCCCTTCGAGCCTGCACCACCATTCAATAAGATCATGGCTGATCATTCACTTCAGTACCCCTTGCCTGCTTTCTCTCCATACCCCTTGATCCCTTTACCATCAGGGCCATATCTAACTCCCTCTTGAATATATCTAACGAACTGGCTTCAACAACTCTCTGCGGTAGACAATTCCACAGGTTAACAACTCTCTGAGTGAAGAAGTTTTTCCTCATCTCAGTCCTAAATGGCTTACCCCTTATCCTTAGATTGTGACCCCTGGTTCTGGACTTCCCCAACATCGGGAACATTCCTGCATCTAACCTGTCCAGTCCCGTCATAATTTCATATGTTTCTATGAGATCCCCTCTCATTCTTCTAGACTCCAGTGAATACAGGCCCAGTCGATCCAGTCTCTCCTCATCTATCAGTCCCGCCATCCCGGGAATCAGTCTGGTGAACCTTTGCTGCAATCCTCAATAGCAAAAACGTCCTTCCGCAGATTAGGAGACCAAAACTGAACACAATATTCCAGGTGAGGCCTAACCAAGGCCCTGTACAACTGCATGAAGACCTCCCTGCTCCGATACTCAAATCCTCTAGCTATGAAGGCCAACATGCCACTTGCCTTCTTCACCACCTGCTGTACCTGCCTGCTAACTTTCAATGACTGATGTACCATGACACCCAGGTCTCGTTGCACCTCCCCTTTTCCTAATCTTCCGCCATTCAGATAATATTCTGCCTTCATGTTTTTGCCATCAAAGTGGAGAACCTCACATTTATCCACATTATACTGCATCTGCCATGCATTTGCCCACTCACCTAACCTGTCCAAGTCACCCTGCAGCCTCTTAGCATCCACCTCACAGCTCACACCGCCACCCAGCTTATGTAATCTGCAAACATGGAGATATTACACTCAATTCCTTCATCTAAATCATTGATGTATATTGTAAATAGTTGGGGTCCCAGCACTGAGCCCTGTGGCACCACGCTGATCACTGCCCACCATTCTGAGAAGGACCTGTTTATCCCTACTCTCTGCTTCCTGTCTGCCAACCAGTTCTCTATCACCGTCAATGCATTACCCCCAATACCACATGCTTTAATTTTGCACACTAATCTCTTGTCAAAAGCCTTTTGAAAGTCCAAATACAACACATCCACTGGTTCTCCATTGTCCACTCTGCTAGTTACATCCTCAAAAAATTCTAGAAGATACATCAAGCATAATTTCCCTTTCATAAATCCATGCTGATTTGGACTGATCCTGTCACTGCTTTCCAAATGCGCTGCTATTTCATCTTTAACAATTGATTCCAACATTTTCCCCACTGCTGATGTCAGGCTAACCGGTCTATAATTCCCCGTTTTCTCTCACTCCTTTTTTAAAAAATGGTGTTACATTAGCTACCCTCCAGTCCATAGGAACTGATCCAGAGTCGATAGACTTAGAAAATAATCACCAATGCATCCACTATTTCTAGGGTCACTTCCTTAAGTACTCTGGGATGCAGACTATCAGGTCCTGGGGATTTATCGGCCTTCAATCCCATTAATTTCCCTAACACAATTTCCCGCCCAATAAGGATTTCCTTCAGTTCCTCCTTCTCACTAGACCCTCGGTCCCCTAGTATTTCCCAAAGGTTATTTGTGTCTTCCTTCGTGAAGACAGAACCAAAGTATTTGTTCAACTGGTCTGCCATTTCTTTGTTCCCCATTATAAATTCACCTGAATCTGACTGCAAGGGACCTATGTTTGTCTTCACTAATCTTTTTCTCTTCACATATCTATAGAAGCTTTTGCAGTCAGTTTATATGTTCCTGGCAAGCTTCCACTCATACTCTATTTCCCCCCTCCTAATTAAACCCTTTGTCCTCCTCTGCTGAATTCTAAATTTCTCCCAGTCCTCAGGTTTGCTACTTTTTTTGGCCAATTTATATGCCTCTTCCTTGGATTTAACACTATCCTTAATTTCCCTTGTTAGGCACAGTTGAGCCACTTTCCCCGTTTTATTTTTACTCCAGACAGGGATGTACAATTATTGAAGTTCATCCATGTGATCTTTAAATGTTTGCCATTGCTTATCCACCATCAACCCTTTAAGTATCATTCGCCAGTCTATTCTAGCCAATTCACGTCTCATATCATCGAAGTTACCTTTCCTTAAGTTCAGGACCCTAGTCTCTGAATTAACAGTGTCACTCTCTATCTTAATAAAGAATTGTACCATATTATGATCACTCTTCCCCAAGGGGCCCCGCATAACAAGATTGCTAATTAGCCCTTTCTCATTACTCATCACCCAGTCTAGGATGGCCAGCCCTCGAGTTGTTTCCTCGACATATTGGTCCAGAAAACCATCCCTAATACACTCCAGGAAATCTTCCTCCACCGTATTGCTACCAGTTTGGTTAGCCCAATCTATATATAGATTAAAGTCGCCCATGATAACTGCTGTACCTTTATTGCACGCATCCCTAATTTCTTGTTTGATGCCATCCCCAACCTCACTACTACTGTTTGGTGGTCTGTACACAACTCCCACTAGCGTTTTCTGCCTTTTGGTATTCCGCAGCTCTACCCATACAGATTCCTCATCATCCAAGCTAATGTCTTTCCTTATATTGCGTTAATTTCCTCTTTAACCAGCAACGCTACCCCCACCTCCTTTTCCTTTCTGTCTATCCTTCCTGAATGTTGAATACCCCTTGATGTTGAGTTCCCAGCCGTGGTCAATCTGGAGCCATGTCTCCGTAATCCCAATTATATCATATTCGTTAATAGCTGCCTGCGCAGTTAATTCGTCCACCTTATTACGAATACTCCTTGCAAAAAGGCACAGAGCCTTCAGGCTTGTCTTTTTAACACACTTTGTCCCTTTAGAATTTTGCTGTGGGTGTGGCCCTTTTTGATTTTTGACTTGGGTTTCTCTGCCCTCCACTTTTACTTTTCTTCTTTCTATCCTTTGCTTCTGCCCCCATTTTGCTTCCCTCTGTCTTCCTGCATAGATTCCCATCCCCCTGCCATTTTAGTTTAAACCCTCCCCAACAGCACTAGCAAACGCTCCACCTAGGACATTGGTTCCTGTCCTGCCCAGCTGCAGACCATTTGGTTTGTACTGGTCCCACCTCCCCCAGAACCAGTTCCAATGTCCCAGGAATTTGAATCCCTCCCTCCTGCACCACTCCTCAAGCCACGTATTCATCTTAGCTATACTGCCATTCCTACTCTGACTAGCACATGGCACTGGCAGCAATCGTGAGATTACTACCTTTGAAGTCCTACTTTTTAATTTAACTCCTAGCTCCTTAAACTCAGCTTGTCGGACCTCATCCCGTTTTTTTACCTATATTGTTATAGAAACATAGACAATAGGTGCAGGAGTAGGCCATTCGGCCCTTCGAGCCTGCACGGCCATTCAATAAGATCATGGCTGATCATTGGTACCTATATGTACCACGACAGCTGGCTGTTCATCCTCCCCCTCCAGAATGCGCTGCAGCTGCTGCAAGACGTCCTTGACCTGTGCACCAGGGAGGCAACATACCATCCTGGAGTCTCGTTTGCGGCCGCAGAAATGTCTATCTATTCCCCTTACAATAGAATCCCCTATCACTATAGCTCTCCCACTCTTTTTCCTGCCCTCCTGCGCAGCAGAGCCACCCATGGTGCCATGGACTTCACTGCTGCTGCCTTCCCCTGATGAGCCACTGCCCTCAACAGTACCCAAAATGGTGTATCTGTTTTGGAGGGAGGTGACCGCAGAGGACCCCTGCACTACCTTCCTTCCACTGCTCTTCCTGATGGTCACCCATTCCCTATCTGCCTGTGTAACTGCGGTGTGACCAACTCACTAAACGTGCTAATCACTACATCCTCAGCATCGCGGATGCTCCAGAGTGAATCCATGCGCAGCTCCAGTGCTGCAACGCGATCTTTCAGGAGCTGCAGCTGATTACCCTTTCGGCACATGTAGTCATCAGGGACACTGGAAGCGTCCCTGAGTTCCCACATAGCACAGGAGGAGCATGACATGGGTCTGGGCTCTCCTGCCATGACTTAACCCTTAAATTACTTAATTTGGCAACAATGCCAAAGGTTTCATACTGCTAAGAACAAGAAGAAAGATAAAGAAAAAGAAAACTACTCACCACTCAACTAGCCAATCACTTACCCTCTTGGCTGTGACGTCACCCTTCGATTATATTTTACTTCTTTCTTACTTTTGACCCTGTTGCAGCTTGCTGCTTGCTCCACCGACTGCCGCCGATCCCCAGACTCCCGCTGGGCCTTTATATGCTGCTGCTCGCTCCACCTCCGGCTGCTCACTCCACCGACTTGCTATTTTACTCTTTCAACCAATGTCCTCAGTTAACAAAGCTTCTGGTATCCCTTTGGCATCATACTTTTCCTTCAATATAATTCCAATTTTGGAATTTGCCTTCTGCTTTCCTTTTGTTTTTTTTTGCTTACAATATTGATCTTCCTTGGGGACCCAGCCGCCATGGCGCCTTAGCATGTTTCACTACAATTTAAAGATGCAATATTAATGCAAGTTGTTGTGAAACATAAATTCCACTCCAACTACCTTGTTTATAAATAAGTTATATTTGTGAATTAACTAACAGCCAGTTGTGTGTTTAAAACATCTTTTCCCCTTTTGCCAATATCTCTTCTCTCTTGAAGGCTTCCTACTGAGGACGCTGGATGCTGTCCTGTACCTCGCCCACTTTTATATGTGAGCATTGATAGTGAGCCCCAACAGGCTATTTGACAGTAAAGAGCATCGTAGCCATACCTGATCCTGTCTTCATCCAAGGTCCACACATGTGCACTTCCAGCAAGGTTGCTGGATAGCAATCGGAAGGGATAATTTTCCTCTTCCTAACCCAAGGGAGCTGAGACCAATTGATAATCCCTCCGCTACAGCCGCGGCTGGCTCATTGCAGATTAGGGATTGGTTAGTTCCTAGTCTGCACGGCTCAGCTGCTGAAAGGACAACCTGCCCTGACCCATCTAAGAAGCTACTGATGGACATAGTGATAGGTGCTTGTAAGAAAGTATTCTAGTACCTTTATCCAGCATGCTTTGTTAAAATAGGCTGAGTGAGCATTGATGGTTAGCCTCGGCAGGCTATTTGGGTAACCAAGGGACGAATGAGAGTGAGGAACTGAAAGTAATTAATTTCAGTAAAGAAAAAATATGTGGGAAATTAATGGGACTAAAAGCCGACAAATTCTCTGGACCTGATGGCATACTTCCTGGGGTTTTAAAATAGGTGGCTGCAGAGATAGTGGATGCATTGGTTGTCATCTTCCAAAATTCACTAGATTCTGGTATGCTCCTAGCAGATTGGAAGGTAGAAAGTGTAACCCTGCTATTCAAGAAAGGAGGGAGAGAGAAAACAGGGAACTCCAGGCCAGTTAGCTTGACATCAGTCATCGGTAAATGCTGGAATCCATTATTAAGGAAGTGGTAACAGGGTACTTAGAAAATTATTAATATGATTAGGCAGAGTTAACATGGTTTTATGAAAGGGAAATCATGTTTGACAAATTTATTAGAGTTTTTTGAGGATGTAACCAGCAGGGTAGATAAAGAGAAACCAGTGGATGTAGTATATTTGGATTTCCAAAAGACATTCGCTAAAGTACCACATAAAAGGTTGTTAGGCAAGATAAAGGCTCATGGGGTTGAGGGTAATATACCTGCATGGATAGAGGATTGGTTAACGGTCAGAAAACAGAGTAGGGATAAACGGGTAATTTTCAGGTTGGCAGGCTGCAACTAATGGGGTGCCGCAAGGATCAGTGCATGGGTCTCGGCTATTTACAAACTATATTAATGACTTAGATGAAGAGACCGAGTGTAATATATCTAATGTTGCCGATGATACAAAGCTAGGTGTGAAAGTAAACTGTGAGGAGGTCATAAAGAGCCTGCGAAGAGATGTAGACAGGTTAAGTGAGTGGGCAATAAGATGGCAGATGGAGTATAATGTGGGTAACTGAGGTTATTCACTTTGGTAGGAAGAATAGGAAAACAGAATATTTTTTAAATGGTGAGAAACTATTAAATGTTAGTCTTCAGAGAGATGTCCTAGTACAAGAAACACCACAAATTTAGCATGCAAATACAGCGAGCAATTAGGAAGACAAATGGCATGTTGCCTTTATTGTAAGTGGTACAAGAGTAAAGAAGTCTTGCTACAATTATACAGGACTTTGGAGCACTGTGTCCAGTTTTGGTCCCTTATCTGAGGAAGGATATACTTGTCTTAGAGGGAGTGCAACAAAGGTTCATTAGATTGATTCCTGGGATGAGGGGATTGTTCTGTGAGGAGAGATTGAGTAGCCTAGGCTATATTCCCTAGAGTTTAGAAGAACGAAAGATGATCTCATTGAAAAATATAAAATTCTTAAATGGCTTGACCGGGTAGATGCTGGGAGGATGTTTCCTGTGGCTAGAGAATCAAGAATTAGGGGATAAGGGGGTCAGCCTTTTAATACTGAGATGAGGAGGAATTTCTTCACTCAGAGGGTTGTGAATCATTAGAACTCCCTGCTCCAAAGGGCTGTTGATGCTCTGTCGTCAAGTATATTCAAGGCTGAGATAGATAGATTATTGGACTCGTGGGGAATCAAAAGATATGGAGATCAGGCGGGAAAGTGGAGTTGAGGTTGAAGATCAGCAATGATCTCATTGAATGGACTCGAGGAGCTTTATGGCCTACTTCTGCTTCTATTCTTACGTTATGTCAAGGGACCAAAAGCTCATGAGGTTGTTTTCGACTAAAACTGCTAAGTACAGCAACTTGAAAGCTGCCAGAACAGCAATTTTTTCAAGGGAAAAGGAATATCTGGTGTGTTATCAGCTCAAGGCCTGTTTTCTGTAACTCAATTAAGCCACATCTTGTGACAGTCAGCCTGGTGGTGTAAGGATCCATTGTGCTGGTGGTGGGATCATACCTCCAGACCCAGTGAATGGAATGTCCAAGATAAGATAAGAAAAAGAATGAACATTTCCATACTAAAGAATAATACTGCAGAGGGCTGAAAGGGGATGGGTAATTGTGCAAAACATACATTCAAACCCAACATAAGGACAGCCAGGGACCCAGTCAGGCAGAGCTCTCGGGGAGATCTGTGATTTTGATGCTATAGATAAGAGGACGACTAATCACCTTTGCATCCTGGGCACAGATGGATATTGAAGTTGCACTGTTTAAACTTATGTATGTTTTAATTATTGTTAGTAATTGGTAGTAACATTTATATTTAAGTAGGTCAAATCAAACTATCTCTCAAGTCCAGTGGCCGAACTCTTTATTGAACCGATACCAAATGGGCAAGTAAGATTAAACCTTTCCCGCGGACGACCAACAAATGATGTAAAGCACATGGTTAGTTTCACCAGCTCCGTATTTGCTGTAAGTAATTGGAAAGCTGTCAAGCAATATTTAATAGGTTTTTGAAGAATGGTACTTAACAGTAATGGAGCACTGTCTTGATCCATTATCCACAGAAGCTACAGGTATCTAGGAAATTCTTGTTGGGAATCAATTAATGCAATGTCAGTGTGCCTTACATTGGGCTGACCACATTCACTTTGGCTTGAAATAGGTTTGTGTAAGCACATACACATTTTGCAAAAGATGCTCATTGGGGATCAGAGGTCAGGAATCCAAATTTACACTACATGCAAAACAAGAATAAAATACTTCAAGTCAATTGATCTGGTCCGGGCGCAGAAAGGAAATGCAGAGCACAGCTGTATAAATAATTACTGTAGTGTTTTTGAAGCATCATTTCAATATTTAATGGTGTGTTGCTGGAAGGGTGGATAAAACTAGGCTCCATCAAAGAGTTGCAGGGATGTATCTGAATGGGGGACTGTAGATGCAGTTGATCTTATATAAATGGTTCAAGAGGCATGTTGGTTCAAACAGGCGTATCTGGCTAGCTGCACTCTTATGGAGAGAATTATCCTGAATTTCTGGTACAATTGGATTAGCTTCACCCAGAAACCAGGTGTGAGAGCTGACAGCAGGCGTCATATGTCCATTAAAAGGGATTAAAGGTTTAATTTATAGAAAGCACAGTTCCATACAGGCACGTTCTTCTCTAATTGTTCTCCTTGTTGGTGTTGAGGCCTATTGAATCATAGAATGGGCCATTTGGCCCACCGAGCCCGTGCCGGCTCTCTGCAAGAGCAATTCAGCTCGTCCCACTCACCCGCCCTTTTCCCGTAGCCCTGCAAATCTTTTTATTTTAGGTACTTATCCAAGCCCCTTTTGAAAGCGGTGATTGAGTCTGACTCTACAACTCTTTCAGGCAATGCATTCCAGATCCTAACCACTCGCTATGTAAAAAAAAAAAGAAATGTTTTTTCTTATGTCACCTTTGGTTCTTTTGCCAATTGCCTTAAATCTGTGTCCTCTGATTCTCGACCCTTCTGCCAATGGGAACAGTTTCTCTTTACTCTGTCCAGACCCCTCATGATTTTGAACATCTCTATCAAATCTACTCTCAATCTTCTCTGCTCTAAGGAGCACATCATCATCATAGGCAGTGCCTTGAAATCGAGGAAGCCTTGCTTACACTCCAAAAGTGAGTTCTCAGGTAACTGAACAGTCCAAATCGGGAATTACAGTCTCTGTTGCAGGTGGGACAGACAGTCGTTGGAGGAAAGGGTGAGTGGGGAGTCTGGTTTGCCGCATGCTCCTTCCACTGCTTGTGCTTGTTTTCTGCATGCTCTCGGCGACGAGACTCGAGGTGCTCAGTGCCCTCCCGGATGCTCTTCCTCCACTTAGGGCAGTCTTTGGCCAGGGATTCCCAGGTGTTGGTGGGAATGTTGCACTTTATCAAGGAGGCTTTGAGGGTGTCCTTGAAATGTTTCCTCTGTCCACCTGGGGCTCGCTTGCCGTGCAGGAGTTCTGAGTAGAGCACTTGCTTTGGGAGTCTTGTGTTGGGCATGCGGACAAGGTGGCCCGCCCAATGGAACTGGTCGAGTGTGATCAGTGCATCGAGAACAGTGACATTGGTGCATCTAACCTCTCGATGGATTTGTAGGATCTTGCGGAGGCAGCGTTGGTGGTATTTTTCCAGCAATTTGAGGTGTCTACTGAATAAGGTCCACGTCTCTGAGCCATATAGGAGGGTGGGTATCATTACAGCCCTGTAGACCATAAGCTTGGTGCCAGATTTGAGGGCCTGATCTTCGAACATTCTCTTCCTCAGGTGGCCAAAGGCTGCGCTGGCGCACTGGAGGCAGTGTTGAACCTCGTTGTCGATGTCAGCCCTTGCTGATAATAGGCTTCCGAGGTGTTGAAAGTGGTCCACCTTGTCCAGGGTTGAGCCATGGATCTTGATGACTAGGGGGCAGTGCTGTGTGACGGGGTCAGGTTGGTGGAAAGACCTTTGTCTTATGATGTTTAGTTTAAGGTCCATGATTTCGTATGCCTCGGTGAAGATGTTGACAATAACTTGGATTTCAGTCTCTGTATGTGTGCAGACGCAAGCGTCGTCTGCGTACTGTAATTCGACGACAGCTTCTCCAGTCTATCCACGTAACTGAAACCCCTCATCCCTGGAATCATTCTCGTAAATCTTTTCTGCACCCTCTTTATGGCCTTCACATTCTTCCTAAAGTGTGGTGCCCAGAATTGGACACAATACTCCAGTTGAGGCTGAACCAATGTTTTATACAGGTTCATAATAATTTCCACGCTTTTGTACTCTATACTTCTATTCAGGAATTCCAGGATCTCGTAAGCTGTTTTAACCGCTTTCGCAACTTGCCCTCCCACCTTCAACGATGTGAGCACATACAATCCTAGGTCTCTCTGTTCATGCACTCCCTTTAGAATTGGACCCTTTAGTTTATATTTCCTCTCCTCAATCCATCATTGTGGATTTGACCTGATAGTTGTAAAAGGTTTAAAAATCATGAAAGGTTTATATAGTGTAAATAAAGAGAACTGCTTTCAATGGCTGAAGGTTTGAAAACCAGTGGGCATAGATTTATGGTGATTGGCGAAAAAAACAGAGGTGACATGAGGAAACTTTTTAACGCAGTGAGTTGTTGTGATCTGGAATGCACTGCCTAACAGGTTGGTGGAAGCAGATTCAATAGTAACTTTCAAAGGGAATTGGATAAATACTTGAAGAGAAATTTTTTTACAGGGTTATGCTAAAAGAGCAGGGGCGCGGGATTAATTGGATGGTTCTACCAAAGAGCTGGCACAGGCACGATGGAGTGAATATGCTGTATCATACTGTGCTTCTAGGCCAATTTTAATCAGCATGTTTGGAAGTTTTGATTCCTGCGTCTCTCAACCTCACAAACAGTGAAGGAGGTTTCCAGCTGGTCACTGTAATAACTACTCATGCAGTCAGTGCACACTCCACTGACCAGTAATTTAATCCCAACTCTAATTTTGAACCGTGGCATTGAATTGAGGGCTTGCTGATTATACTGCTGCCACTGTTGGGGCAATCAGTCAGTGTTGCGTGGGCTGAGAGAGACAGAACATGGGAGTTTTAAAACTTCGGCGATGAAAATTCACAAGATAATGAGAGATGAGTAAGGGTGTTTCACTCATCTTTGTTCATCCTCTCCTATCCCCTCCTTCTTCTGCCAATATAGTTCTGATATTAGGGATCCACTTCTTGGCTTTCTTCTGCATTTCCTGTATTTCAGTAGCAAGTACTCTACACTACTTAAGGTGATATCTGACCAGAGCACTGTGCATTTGATCACAACTTCCTCTGACTTACATTCTATTGCAGTAGCTCTGTGTAGTTCATCATTCTGTTGGCTTTGTTGATTGCTCTACATTGGTTGAGTCTAGTATCAAGTCTGCTGAGATTCCAGGGTCTCTTGAACTTCCTCCTTGGCTATTTCAGCATGATTCATGCAGTACATTTTCTGTGCAGTACTTCGCATTTCTCTGTGGTAAAAGATCCCATGGCATTATTCGAAGAAAAGCAAGAGAGTTCTCTCCGGTGAACAGTTAGCATTCAATTTCTGAATACAAATCATTGCTCTAAATTTAGAAACTAGTCATCACAACACTAAGCTCTGGGGCACCCTCTGAATTGTTCCCCCCCAACCCTGGCATGCCTGACATAACTCTTTAAAGGTGGCGGGACAGGTTAGCAAAGCTATTAATAAAGAATATGGTTCCTGGCCTCTATAAATAGAGGCATAGGGCTGGATTTTACCAACCTCGGCGGGTCTGTAGCAGGCAACACTGGAGGCGGGTGCCGGCCTTGATGCCGGCTCCAGTCTGCTGTCCAAAGTGATTTTACGTTGATTGGGCTTGTTAAGCCCACCCAGCGTGTATGTCGGACAATTGAAGGAAGCAGGTCTGATGATGTCATTTGATAATGAGTCATCAGCCGGTTTCCTTAAAGGGATTATGTGCAAATTAATTTTGACATTTATGCTGTCCGTGTTCGACAGCATTGAGGTGCTGCAAACACTGACAAGCACTGCACAGAGGTGCTCCTTATGGAGGGAATCAGAGCACGCAAAGAGGTTCTCTTCCCTTCCCATGGGCGGAAGAGACCTCCCCAGGAGACCAACACAGCCTGGTTGCACATTGCACGGGAGGGCACAAGCAGGGATGTCGAGGAGCTGGGTGCAGTGGCGTAAACCTTTCAATGATCTCAGTAGATCACAAAACATTACTGCATAGCCACACTCAACTCATCCAGCTGTGCCACTCATCACATCCCCATCACCCTGCCTTCCCTACCCTACTCCTGAATATCCTTATTCACACCAATTCACCATGCAGCTCCATCCATCCCTCCCCAGCTACATTATCACATCCCCATCTCACTAGCCATCCCTCACACTCGCCCTCATCCTTGTCCAATCATACTAACTAACAACACACAAGGGTAGGCAGGCACTTGGGTGTTTTATGCAATGTTCATGTAAAGTTTCTGTTAATTTGGTGTCAAACATTGAAAACTTTATTTTAAGCACTTTGCATTCTTGGACAGATCTGTGTGCACCTTTGGAAGTGGCTTAGTGAGTTGCAGTGAATGGTGAGACATAACCGTACCTCCCCCCTCCCCCCCCCCCCCCCCCCACAATGGTGATGAGTGTGAAAGGAACGGCTTGGGCATTGTAGGGATGCTTTATGGTGTTGGTGTGGAGTGGTGCCAACCTGGTGCATCATGTGGCAGCCAAGGTGTACAACATCAAGTGATATAAATCTGGCCATGGTGAGACCATCCCTGGCGTCCCGGGCAGCAATGTGGTTGGGTGCTGATGTCCTCTGTCCTGTGCAGCATCAGTGGATTACAGAGAAGGTTGGTGGTGTTGGTGCTGCTGGTGTTGCAGGTGTTGGAGCTGATCGTTGTGGGGTTCTGAGGACCAAGATGAGATAGCTTCAAGGGCACCGATGCTGATGTAATAGATGGCCGGTGAACTTGAGATGACAGAAGCGATCTGTCAATGGTGAGAGATGTTCCAATGAAGTGACATTGGATAGAGAGTTTACTCCAAACACGTGCAACCTGCATCAAACTCAATCTGTCTTCCAAATGCAGCAAGCAACAGTTCCTGAGCTTAGAAAGTGAACAGCTGAGAGGTGGGAGTTTCTATAACACATTTGCAGCTGTCGAGCAATGAAATGATTCCATAGCCATTCAACTCCTGACCTCCTTACCTGACGTGATCCCCGAGCAGCTTGGGTGATCTGGTAAACTCTGAAGATGAGCTGAAAATAGTTCTTAATCCTCTGTTAACAAGGTCATAATGACCTGAATTGGCTCCCCCATCACTGCGTGTCGGGTCTGCTCAGCGCTGACAGACCAGACATTTGGGAATGACGGGTGGCAACGGGTTGACAGCGGGGTCTCAACCCGCAATCTAAAAAAACAATTTCCCACCCAACCCGCCGCTAATCATGCCCTCTGATTCCCCCCACCCCCTGAAAACTCCCCCATAGAGTACAAAAGCCAGGAAGTTATGCTAAACATATATAAAACTCTAGTTCGGCCCCAGCTGGAGTCATGTGACCAATTCTGGGCACTACACTTTAGGAAGGACGTGAAGGCTTTGGTGTGGGTACAGAAGAGATTTACTAGAATGGTTCCAGCGATGAGGGATTACAGTTACGTGGATAGATTAGAGAAGCTGGGGTTTTCCTTGGAGCAAAGAAGGCTGAGGAGATTTGATAGAGGTGTTAAAATCATGAAGGATTCAGATAGAGTAAATAAAGAAAAACTGTTTCCAGTGGCTAAAGGGTCAATAACCAAGCACACAGATTTAAGGTGATTGGCAAAAGAACCAAAGGCGACAAAAGGAAATGTTTTTTCATGCAACGAGTGGTTAGGATTTGGAATGCACTGCCTGATAGAGTGGTGGATACAGATTCAATAGTAGCCTTCAAAAAGGAATTGGATAAATACTTAAAGGAGAAAAAAATTGCAGAGATATGGGGAAGGAGTGGGACTAACTGGTTTGCTCTTCGAAATAGCTGGCGCAGCCCCGATGGGCCGAATGACCTCCTTCTGTGCTGTAATATTCTATGATTCTATGAACTCTTCTAGCAAGCAACCGTGGTTTTCTACCCTTCTGCCAGTTTTTTTTATCCATTCCCAGGATTTTCCCCGCTTCCCTGCAGCATTGAGCTTAACTCGTAGCCTTTCATGTGGAACTTTGTCAAATCTCTTTTCAAAGTTGAGGTGAACTATGTTGTAAGATTCTCTTAAAGATAGTGTGTCATTATCCCTCAGCCAAGTTTCCATTAGTGCCATGATGTCAATGCAGTCATCCATGATAAGGTCATGGATGGCAAGGGCATTGTTTACAAGTGAGTGACATTCTGCAAGGAGATTTTGAGAGGATCCGTGATGGCTGATCTAGTGCCAGTAAACACATAGGGCTAGAACCCCCACTTTTGTGCTTATCACCCAAAAATGGACGTTATTTCCGGCATGGGCGGTAAAAAAGGCTTTTCAGATCACCAACTTCTCGCCCATTCTCAAAACACCTAGTTTACATTTTTGAAAATGGCCGTTACCGCGAGCGATATCAAATGGACGATAGCGTTAAATTTTTCTGACCTTCTGCCATAAAGTGTGTCCTCCCTTTGCAACAACATGGCAACGCTCAATTCCCATGATTCAGGAGATCAAGGATCATCATGACATGTGCAGAAGAGGAGACAGAGAGGGAGCTGAGAGGGACTGAAGGCTGTGGTGTGTGCTTGTTTGGCTGTTGTGGGAGGCACGACGGAGAGTCACTTCAGCAAAAAATCCACTAAGCACCAAGAACATAGTTGGAACCGAGTTTTGTCCAACAAATAACATAAAATGGAAGGGATGGAGGAGACCCTGGAGCTGGTAGCCAGGAACAGTGGTGGCAGAGGGTTCCCAGTGGTCTCGGGTCGCCACAATGCACCCCAAGGTGACGCACCTCCATTGCCAACCACATAAGAGAGCCAGCAGCAACATCTTGCTTATAGCTCGGAGCACACTCCCACCTCGGGACCATCCTCTCCCATATCCGTCCAAGCAGAGCTTCGGCCGTTACCACCCCCCCACCCCCCAGCCAATAAGGCATTGCCTGAGGAGCACCTCGGCCAGACGGCTTGGAGTCAGGAGGGGAAGGGGTAGAGGTGGGGAGGAGAAGGGGGAGGGGGGAGAGTTGGTTTGTACAGAAATACTGATGATTTCAAACTAATGTTCGGTTTAAATGTTTTTAATTTAACAAAACCTTGCAGCACATTGGCTCAGATATCCGCACCATTAAATGCTGGTGATTCCTTAACATCAAAGGGTATAATCACACTTAACTTCAATCAATGTAAATGTTAACTGTCACCAAGGTGATGCCTACCATTGATGTATGACCTGCACACCCAGCATTGTGTCAGCCTTGGAAATAACACCAACGTTCTTTCAGGCAAAGCAATCATTGTTGAGCTCCTGATGTAAGGCTCTTGCAGCTATCATGCCACCATGAGCCCTTTCATGCGGGGGCATGGCTTCAGTGTCAGCCTGATTGTCTGGCCCGATGTCAGCATCTGCCTCCTCGTCCTTCTCTTCCTCTCTCTGGTGAGACTCATCAGGCAATTCTTGTCCCCTCTTGATAGCCAAGTTGTGTAGCATGGAGCAGACCACCACGAATTGAGCTACCTGCTCAGGGTGGTATTGGAGCTCACCTCCTGAGTGGTCCAGGCATTTGAAGCGCTGCTTCAGCACTCCAATGGTTTTCTCCGCGATATTGCGAGTTGCTCTGTGGCTTTCATTGTATCGCCTCTCGGCTTCGGTGTGGGTGTTAAGCAGGGGGGTCATCAGCCAGGTGGCGAGGCCATATCCTTTGTTCCCAAGCATCCAGCATTGACCTTGTGGCTCATTGTTAAACAAGTCAGATACAGTGCTCTCACGCAGGATGTGCATATCATGGATGCTGCCCGGAAATTGAGCATTCACTGCTAGTATAATTTGCTGGTAGTCGACAACCAGCTAGACATTCAGGGAGTGAATCCCTTGCAGTTCCTGAAAACCTCAGCATCCTGAAAATGTGCCTGCATCGCGATGTGTGTACAGTCTATTGCTCCCTGCACAGTGGGGAAGTTTGCAATTCTGGAGAAACCTAGAGCCCTCTCACTCTGTGCCTCCTTGGTCATAGGGAAGCTGATCAAGTCCCTCCTGCATGCATACAGGGCTTCAGTGACCCGTTTAATGCAGCGATGTGTGACATGCTGAGAAAGTCCGCAAATGTCACCAGCTGTGGCCTGAAAAGAACCCAAGGCATAGAACGACAGTGCCGCGGTGACTTTGACCTCGATGGACAGTGCAGTTCTGATGGCGCTGGCAGGCTGCAGGTCTGCCTTTATCAGCTGACATACCTCAGTGAGAATCTCTTTGTGGAAACGCAGTCTCCGAAGGCAGGTGGTGTCAGGCAAGTTGAGGTAAGAATGCTTCTCCATGTACTTGTGGGGGGTGTAACGTCTGGTCCTCCTTATCTGTCTGTCACTTCGTACATTGGGCACATAATGCAGTAGAGCGTTCCTTCGGCGATGCCGAGTCTGCTAAATGTATTTGGTCACCAAGAGGGGGTGAGAAAAGACAGGCCCCATTTCAGTAGTTCTCTGTGTGCCACTGATTGCACACAAACAAGGAATGTCCCGATGAGCACATCTCTTCAAGTCCAATCGGTCACAGTGTGGTCAAGATGTTTTCAGAGATGTTCACATCAACTCCAATGACCTGCAGAGTACATCCGAACTCCGCCGAGGTTGAAGTACAACAATCTTTTAAAGGACGTGACACTGATCTGCAACATGGCATCCATAACGCTGTGATTCGTCCCGGTTAGTTCCACTTTTTGTGGGCGGTTTTTTGAGTGAGTGATATTGTGGGCGATACGTGTACGAGGTGGTGAAATTGACGATGGGCGATCTCCATGGCCGCTAACTTGGGTAAAAATGCTCTTCACGACAAAAAACAGTCGCCGGACGCTAATATTGAATCTCGGCGTTAATTTTGTGCGGAAAGTAACACTGGGCGATATTATGGGCGTTGAATTCGCTCATCCTGCTGATTCCGCCCCAAAAAAGTGGGCGGGCGGTAATATTTTTTATCAGCGTTAATAACGCCCATTGAGAAAATAACGTTCGCCGATAAGTCTCCTAAAAAAGCCCGTCAGTTTCCATTTTGTGCCAAAATGGGCTCTATCTGGGCATTATACGTCATTTCAGCGGTAAAATGGGCATTAAGTGGGCGTTAAGCAGGCAAAAAAAGTGGAGGTTCTAGCCCATAGTCATTGCTTGGAGGGATGAGTTGGATGGGGAGGAGATTTGCAAGGTTAGAGCTCCCTGGGCAAGCTGGCCGGTAAGATCGGTGAGAGAGAACATAGGAACACGAGAGGCCATTCAGCCCCTCGAATCCTGACCTGTACCTCAACCCCATTTACCCGTATTAGCTCCATATTCCTTGTTGCACTTATCTAACAAAAATAGAGCCAACACCGACACAATGGAAAAAAGGTCTCCCTCTGTGCTGTAGAGTTTTATGGTTTGTGCCATTCCACAGTCACAGGGAGGCTACAGCTCCCATTACCTGTCTGTTGCCTGTAACATTTAATAAAGATCATGGTGACTACTGCTTCTCGTGGTGTCCTTGTAAGGAATTGTAAGGTGGTACAATATTATTATTTAAAGTTGTATCTCGAATTGAAAGAAAAACTTACATAAAGCAAGGAGGATCGCTTCCCAAATCCATGCACACCTTTCCTGCAATTCCATGTTTGAATCCCTCCAATCAGGTTTCCGGCTCCGCCACAGTACTGAAACGACTTTAATCAAAGTTACAAATTACATTCTTTGTGACCGTAATAAGCTATCCCTCCTCATCCTTCTTGACCTAGCTGCAGCCTGTTGACCACACCATCCTCCTCCAATGCTTTTCTCCGTCATCTAGCTGGATGGAACTGCCATTGCTTAGTTTCATTCTTCTCTATTGAATCGTAGCCAGAGAATCACCTGTCATGGCTTCTCCTCCCGCTCCTGCACCATTACCTCTGGTATCCCTCAAGGATCTATCCTTGGCCCCCATCTGTTTCTCATCTATATGCTACCCCCTTGGCGATATCATCCAATAACACATCAGTTTCCACATGTACACTGACGACACTCAGCTATATCTCACCATCACCTCTCTGGACCACTCCACTGTCTCTGATTTGTCACATTGCATGTACAACATCCAATAATGGATTATCAGAAATTTCCTCCAACTAAATATTGGGAAGACTGAAGCCATTGTCTTTGGTCACTGCCACAAACTCTGTTCCCTGGCCACCGTTTTCGTCCCTGGCAACTGTCCGAATCTGAGCAAGACTGCTCACAACCTTGCTGTTGTCTTTGATCTCGAGCTGAGCATCCAACCATATTTCCGCTCCATAACCAAGACTGCCTACTTCCACCTCTGTAACATCGCCCGACTCTGACCCTGCGTCAGTTCATCTGCTGTTGAAACCCTCATCCATGCTTTTGTCACCTCGAGATTTGACTCTTACAATGCTCTCCTGGCCAGCCTCCCATCTTCCACCCTACATAAACTTGTGCTCATGCAAAAATCTGCTGCCCCTATCTTAACTCATCCTCGCTCACCCATCACTCCTGTGCTCGCTGACCTACATTGACTCCCGGTCCAGCAACACCTCAATTTTAAAATCCCTCATCCTTGTTTTCAAATCCCTCCATGGCTTTGCCCCTCTCTATAGGCTCAAATTTCCCCAGGAGTTGCCCCACTTTTTTTTGGAGCAAGGAGCTCTTTTTGGAGTAATCTAAAAATTGCAAATTTCCCCATTTAATTTGCTCCAGTCTAAGTCAGTTAGTTAGATTTTTTTTTAGTTTAGTTTATTTTCTCCAAAAGGGGACGTGACCAGCCATTTACACCTGTTTTGGCCATAGAATTTGGCTTGCTGAAGGTTACTCCAAACTAACTTAGGCCAGTGTATGTGGCCACTTTTGTAGGCACAGAAAAACCTTACCTACATTTAAGAAATCAGCGCAGGTAAGCGGGGGGGAGGTGAGTTAGAGGATTCTTAAGCACTAAACACCTTCACAGCATCAGCATAACATCACAATATCTTCAGCACAACATCATCAAAAATAAAGGAAAGATAAATCAGCTACTGAAAACAGAGCAGTCCTGCCTTGCCGACTGCAGAATACACCGGCTAGCCCTTCGGCTAGGGCTGGGGGCGACAGGCACGCATGTAGGGGTGAGGGATGATTTTTTTTACAGTTGTTGCTAAATGTTGTGTGGTGATAATGGAACATTAATTCAAAATATCTTTTATTGGAAAGTTTACAATGCACTTCAACAACAACAACAGCACCAACAGCAAACAAAGGCTGCACCCATCCCTCACCCACATCTCGGCGAAAGTGCACTTTCTCATAGGGTCAGTGATGGTGGTGGGGGCCCGGCTTGGGCCTCACCGGTGGCTGGTGCATGGATTGAAGTAGGAATGGCATTTGAGTCTCCGGCCTTTGTGCCCTTATTGCAGCAGCTAGCTCCCTCATTGCATCTGCCATCATTTGCACACCCTCTGAAATGCCCGCCCTCAGTTCCCGACTCAGTGCTGATATTTCTCCCGACAGTGTCGCTACGTCATCACGCACCCCGCTGACGGTCGCCATGTCTTGTAAGGACATTGGTCTCCTCACCCAATGACATAACCTGATTAACATCTGATGAAAGCTGCATCTCACGAGAGACTGGTCGGCTTCTCCTTCCCCTTGCCGTGGGTCTGCCTGGTGGCACCCCTCCAGTGCGAGATGCAGGCTGGGACGGTGGGGCACTGGGTGTTCCAACATACATTTCACCACTGCCACTGGGACCCGCAACCTCGGAAGGTGTGAAACCATGGAATGTCACCGCGGAGCTCATGGAGGTTTCTGGCAGTGTGATGCAATTCCACTTAAAGATGAAGAGATTTCTTACACTCACTACTTGACCAATGTCCTGCCATTTCTTTTTGCACTGGCTTCCAGATCTTGCCATATTCACCCCTGCGGAGTATTCTTCTGCAACTAGGTTCCATCATCTTCACATTTCTTTGGGTGGAAGTTTTGTGGGACCACTCTTACTGATATCCAGCTCCAGCCATTTGTCCTCAATGACAGTGACTAGTTTCTCCACTTCCTCATGGAGGAAATTCTTTGTTCTTGTTGCACGCTCTTGCGTCATTGGTGTATTGGACTTACACTCAGGTTATCTTGAAACATCACAGTTCTCACCTTTCTTCCACCTATGCAGCATTCCTTTCCACTCCCTCAGCCACCCAAAAATCACTGTTCACAACTTACCTTTATATATGGTCCATTGCCAATGCGGTTTGCGCATGCTGAAATGGACATGTGTCCCCCTGCTGGCACTCAAGGAGATGTTGGGCCCAAGGCCCGTCCCCCTGCTGGCTGCACTGGGCAAGCGCGGCCGAAGCTCCGCCCCCACTCCGCAGTCTCTGCAACGCCACACCACGGGACCAGAGCAATGAAGGAGCGGCCAAATTGAAAGGTAAATTTTCGGCGTGATTTTTGCCCCACAAAGTCAGTGTACCACGGATAACTACGCCACTCTAGGTGGCTGGGGAAATTTTGGCCCTATCTCTGTAACCTCCTGCAGCCCTACAAGCCTTCGAGATCTCTGCGCTCCTCCAATTCTGGCTTTTTACACATCCCTGATTTTAATTACTCCACCATTGCTGGCCGTGCTTTCAGCTGCCTTGGACCTAAGCTCTGGAATTCCCTCCCTAAACCTCTCTGCCTCTCTACCTCTCTCTCCTCTTTTAAGATGCTCATTAGAACCAACCTCTTTGACTAAGCTTTTGATCAATTGTCCTGGTATCTCCTTCTGAGGCTCGGCGTCAATTTCTTTTTACTGATATCGCTCCTATGAAGCACCTTGGAATGTTTTCTTGCGTTAAAGATGCTATATAAATGCAAGTTGTTGTTGTGACCTGGCTCGTGTTTTAAAGTTTGTCTAATAGAGAAAAGATCAATGAAAATGTTCATACAACATCCGATTATATGTTTGTTGAGAAAATGTATATTTTTGAAATTGTCTACTTACTGTTGAAATGCCTTGGTGAAACCGCTTCTGTGGTGAATAAAAGTTGTGTTTAAATACACCCAGCTAACCCCTGTGGCTAACACACATATGTATGTGTATGTGTATTTGTGGGTGTATGTGTGTATGTGTATGTGTGTATATGTGTGCCATTGTACAAAGTGATAAAACATCATGCACGATAGGATGTAAGTGGATGTGTAGAAACAGCCAGATCCGTAGTACTCATGGAAGTGTCTTTTCTCCCTTTGTGACATGATAATTGACCTCGCTGCCTCTGGGCTAGAGCGGGGAGAAAAGTATCAGGCAGCATTCCTGCAATAATCACCATCCAGTGGCTCTTGTTTGAAAACATGTGTATGTGTGTGTGTGTGTGTGTTCGAAGATGATGCTAAATGTAACGCCCATCACAGTCAAATAATTGGCAACACTCACTGTCCAGGTTCTCGCACCGAGTTAAGTACCAGAGCCTGTAGAAATGCATGACTGCATGCCATCAGGAGAGATGGGGAGGAAACTCAAAAAAACAAAGCAAACACTGTTTTGAGAAATATTTGTCACTTTTTTTTTGGCTGCTAACAAATGATGTTGTATATTGTTCCTGTGGCGGAATCATATGTATGTCAGCTCTAACTGCTTCAGATTACAACAAGTGCCGACCAGGCCAACATCCTCAGCATTGAAGCACTGACCACATTTGATCGGCTCCGCTGGGCAGGCCACATTGTCTGCATGCCAGACACGAGACTCCCAAAGCAAGTGCTCTACTCGGAACTCCTTCACGGCAAACGAGCCAAAGGTGGGCAGTGGAAATGTTACAAGGACACCCTCAAAGCCTCCCTGACAAATCCCCACTGACACCTGTGAGTCCTTGGTCAAAGACCGCCCTAAGTGGAGGAAGTGCGCCTGGGAGGGCGCTGAGCACCTCTAGTCTCATCGTCGAGAGCATGCAGAAATCAAGCGCAGGCAGCGGAAAGAGCGTGTGGCAAACTTGTCCCACCCTCCCTTACCCTCAACGACTATCTGTCCCACCTGTGACAGGGACTGTGGTTCTCATATTGAACTGTTCAGCCACCTAAGGACTCATTTTAAGATTGGAAACAAGTCTTCCTTGATTCCGAGGGACTGCCTATGATGATGAGTTATTAATGTAAGCTTGTACTTGGTCTTGTTTGTCCTATTAGTCTTTCACTGAGAGTACAGTATCATTTCTCATTGCCAAGCTCTATGTGGCAGAGCAGCCCATTGAGCTATCCATTTGGAAGGAGCTGGTACCAGCATTAGGTGGCCTGAATTTTCAATTTGGGATTAGATTTTGTTCGGGAAATGGTGCAGTTCTCCATTTCCCCCTTTCTTTTCCTCCCTTGTTTCCTGGCTGACTGATGAAGGGTTTCAGGTTGTCGAGTTGCTTTCCATGACTTCACCCCAAGAGGCTGTTCTTGGTGTGTGGGCCAAGATGGTGAGCTTTGAGCTATTCTACTGTATGTGGAGGTACCGCAGACCCAATCCTCTCCTCAGCTTAAATCCATATACGTCCACTTTTCAGCAGCGATCACTCGATAGTAATAAGGAATTGGAACCCTTGCTGGTTTTCCATTTCCCTAGACTCTGGGGCAGACAAGTTTAAGACAGTTAGTTGCAATTTAAAGGCAGCAACTGTTAAAGAAAGGTCTTGCGTTTATATAGTGCCTTAAGACGTCCCAAGGCACTTCACAGCCAATGAAGTACTTTTTGAAAAGTAGTCACTGTTGTAATGCAAAAAACGTGGCAGCCAATTTGGATACAGCAAGATACCACAAATAGCAGTGAGATAAATGACCAAATAATTTGCTTTTTAGTGATGTTGGTTGAGGGATAAATATTGGCCAGGATACCAGGAAGAACTCCGCTGTTCTTCTTCAAAGCAATACCATACGTCCACCTGAGAAGGCAGACGAAGCCTCGGTTTACCGCCTCATCTGAAAGACGGCACCTCCGGCAGTGCAGCACGTCGTTGGCCTAGATTTTGTGCTCAAGTTTTTGGAGTGGGCCATCTTTCTGACTCCAAGGCGAGGGTGCTTCCACTGAGCCAGGGCTGTCACCCAGTTGTATTATAGGTGTGAAGCAATTTTGTTTTGCACCAATGCTGCAATTAGTGTAGAAGCTGCCTGAATTGAGAGTTGGGGCCCATCCTCATAAAGTCCAGGAGGGTGGAATCTTGCTATGCCTAATTCTAATCGTCAAGCAGCGTAGCTCTCAACATCCAATTTACGCAACACAAGTTTAGTATTGGTACAAAGCTGAAATCGCCTCACGCTGCCCCTAAACTTCTTGTGCAAATGCACCATAAGATCATACAATGAAAAAATGATGTCAAATATAATTGGTGAAAAGACCATTTAGGAAATTGCTTGCAAAGTGCAGGTAAAAGAGTTAAATCAGCTAAACACATTCAAAACTACCACTTGATTGCATCATCCCATTATATGCGAAATGCTATTAAAGCACAGCAAAGTGAGGCACAACCAACAATCACAAAACCTTTTAATGATCAGCAGAGTCATCATCCCTTATTTCCAAGCAATGGCTCTTTTATACAGAAAACACACTGAAGCACAAACAGCAGAGGGGTGAACAAGCCGAGAATAATGCACGTGCTCGTACAGCAGTTCACGTAACATAGCTCACAAGAACGAAGCTTGAATAATTTACTGGCGCCTGCTTATTTTCACTCGATTCAGTCCCACAAGTCCATTTTTTTCCACCGAGTCACAGGATAGGCTTGGCTGAAGAATTCCATTTATTTATTTACAATTTAAAGGGGTATGATAGTGTGATGGTTAAAATACTGGGCTAGCAATGTCTGTGCTGTGGATCCACCGTGGTAAGTTAGAATTCAATAATTCTGGTAATTTGTGGGCTGGCACCAGGAAAAAGTTGTCGATGAAAGCTGCATGATTGTTCTTTATATAAAATTTTAAAAGCCCAACTTACATTGATATCCTTACACTGGTATCCTGCAGGGGAGGAAACCCATCTCCCCTATCTGGTCCAGTCTACACGTGATTCCAGTTCTCCATGATCACCTTTCCACAGCAATTAGAAATGGGGAATAAATGTGCCCTTACTACCTTTGCCCGCATACTTGGAACAAATGAAAAGAGACAATGGGCTGGACTTTCTGGTCCTGTCTGCCTCTGTTTTCACCCCGGAGGGGCGGCAATGGTGGCGGTGAGCTCTTTTGGGCGGGCGGCCAGCTTCCAGCACCCCGCCGGGACATTCGGTGCCGGTATCAATGGGGGTTGGAGCAGTACCGTCCAGGAGAGCCGAGCCAGTGTGCAACGTCCCTGGTTGCAACACCGGCCTGATTTTTGGCTGCCGCCCGAACCATAGTGCTCTGTAGAGCGCCCTGCTGAGATTGTCTGTGAAAGCTGGCGGTCCGGACTGTAGCGGCCGCAGTCAAGTAAGTAATGCCGACCTGAAGTAAGTGTGATTGTTTTTTTTGTTGCGATTTATGTTGTGGTGGCATGTGTTGGGAATGTTTTTGTTGGGTTTCCCCTCCCCCCCCAGGTCTCTGTTAGGACGCTCCGAGGCCGGCTCTTTAGCTCAGGATTTTCCTTTACTCAGCCGACTTCGCGCTCTAAAAGAGGTGTGCAAAGCCTCCCTTAGCTCCCCCAACCAAACTGCATGGGTTCGTGCAACTCGTATCAAATTAAGTTTTATTTGAATCTTGCTCTGAACTAACTATTTTTGATTTTGTATTTCCAAGATTTTACATTCACCTATCTTGTGAAGTTATGACATTGTGATTACATGGGAATTATTGGAGCAGTATCCTTGATGCTAAGGTTCTCTTGGCATCATTGTGGAGCAAGATGGGTTCAGGAAAATTGTTTACTTGGTCTTTGGAGTTCAGTTGGGTTTAGAAACAGGAGAAGGAATGTACTAACTACTGCTATTATCTTTGTTTGTGCATTTGTGTATTTTAAGTTAGACTTTATATGGTGTCACAGCCTTGTACATATACTTTTTAAAATTATTAATTCTCGGGATGTAGATATCTCTGGCAAGGCCAAGAATTATTGCCCATCGCTAGTTTCCCTGAGAAGGAGGTAGTGGGCCTTCTTCTTGAACCGCTGCAGTCCATGTGGTGAAGGTGATCCCACAGTGTTGTTAGACAGGAAATTCCAGGGTTATGACCCTGTGACAATGAAGGAACAGTGATATATTTCCAAGTTAGGATGGTGTGTGACTTCAAGGGTAACTTGAAGGTGATAGTGTTCCCATGAGCCTGCTGCCTTTTTCATTCTAGGTGTTGGAGGTCATGGGTTTGGGATGTGCTGCCGAAGAAGCCTTGAATGACGTGAATAGCACGTTTAGTGAGTTGGTCTTACCGCAGCAAAAGGGTACACAGCCAGATAGGGAATGGAAGACCAACAGGAAGAGCAGTGCAAGGAAGGTAGTGCAGGGGTCCCCTGCGATCATCCCCCTGAAAAACAGATACACCGCTTTGGGTACTGTTGAGGGGGATGACTCATCAGGGGAGAGCAGCAGCAGCCAAGTCCATGGCAACGTGGGTGGCTCTGCTGCACAGGAGGGCAGGAAAAAGAGTGGGAGAGCGATAGTGATAGGGGATTCAATTGTAAGGGGAATAGATAGACATTTCTGCGGCCGCAACCAAGACTCCAGGATGGTATGTTGCCTCCCTGGTGCAAGGGTCATTTATGTCTCAGAGCGGGCGCAGGACATTCTAAAAAGGGAGGGTGAACAGCCAGTTGTCGTGGTACATATAGGTACCAACAATATAGGTAAAAAACGGGATGAGGTCCGACGAGACGAATTTAGGGAGCTAGGAATTAAATTGAAAAGGAGGACTTCAAAAGTAATAATCTCAGGATTGCTACCAGTGCCATGTGCTAGTCAGAGTAGGAATCGCAGAATAGCTCAGATGAATATGTGGCTTGAGCAG
Source organism: Pristiophorus japonicus (assembly GCF_044704955.1). NCBI lineage: Eukaryota > Metazoa > Chordata > Chondrichthyes > Pristiophoridae > Pristiophorus > Pristiophorus japonicus. The sequence continues at coordinate 82,759,245 of NC_091991.1, read as the reverse complement.
TGGTGCAGCAGGGAGGGATTCAAATTCCTGGGGCATTGAAACTGGTTCTGGGGGAGGTGGAACCAGTACAAACCGGATGGTTTGCATCTGGGCAGGACTGAAACCAATGTCCGAGGGGGAATGTTTGCTAGTGCTGTTTGGGAGGAGTTAAATTAATATGGCAGGGGGATGGGAACCTATGTAGGGAGACAGAGGGAAACAAAATGGAGACAGAAGCAAAAGATAGAAAGGAGAAAAGTAAAAGTGGAGGGCAGAGAAACCCAAGGCAAAAAACAAAAAGGGCCACTTTACAGCAAAATTCTAAAGGGTCAAAGTGTGTTAAAAGGATAAGCCTGAAGGCTCTGTGCCTCAATGCGAGGAGTATTCGGAATAAGGTGGACGAATTAACTGCGCAGATAGCAGTTAACGGATACGATGTGATTGGCATCACAGAGACATGGCTCCAGGGTGATCAAGGCTGGGAACTCAACATCCAAGGGTATTCAGCATTTAGGAAGGATAGACAGAAAGGAAAAGGAGGCGGGGTGGCGTTGCTGGTTAAAGAGGAAATTAATGCAATTATAAGGAAAGACATTAGCTTGGATGATGTGGAATCGGTATGGGTGGAGCTACGGAATACCAAAGGGCAGAAAACGCTAGTGGGAGTTGTGTACAGGCCACCAAACAGTAGTAGTGAGGTAGGGGACAGCATCAAAGAAGAAATATGTGTGCAATAGAGGTACATCAGTAATCATGGGCGACTTTAATCTACATATTGATTGGGCTAACCTAACTGGTAGCAATGCGGTGGAGGAGGATTTCCTGGAGTGTATTAGGGATGGTTTTCTCGACCAATATGTCGAGGAACCAATCAGAGAGCTGGCCATCCTAGACTGGGTGATGTGTAATGAGAAGGGACTAATTAACAATCTTGTTGTGTGAGGCCCCTTGGGGAATAGTGACCATAATATGGTAGAATTCTTTATTAAGATAGAGAGTGACAAAGTTAATTCAGAAACTAGGGACTGCATCCCAAAGTACTTAAGGAGGTGGCCTTGGAAATAGCGGATGCATTAACAGTAATTTTCCAACATTCCATAGACTCTGGATCATTTCCTATGGAGTGGAGGGTAGCCAATGTAACCCCACTTTTTAAAAAAGGAGGGAGAGAGAAAACAGGGAATTATAGACCGGTCAGCCTGACATCGGTAGTGGGTAAAATGATGGAATCAATTATTAAGGATGTCATAGCAGCGCATTTGGAAAGAGGTGACATGATAGGTCCAAGTCAGCATGGATTTGTGAAAAGGAAATCATGCTTGACAAATCTTCTGGAATTTTTTGAGGATGTTTCCAGTAGAGTGGACAAGGGAGAACCAGTTGATGTGGTGTATTTGGACTTTCAGAAGGCTTTCGACAAGGTCCCACACAAGAGATTAATGTGCAAAGTGAAAGCACATGGGATTGGGGGTAGTGTGCTGACGTGGATTGAGAACTGGTTGTCAGACAGGAAGCAAAGAGTAGGAGTAAATGGGTACTTTTCAGAATGGCAGGCAGTGACTAGTGGGATACCGCAAGGTTCTGTGCTGGGGCCCCAGCTGTTTACATTGTACATTAATGATTTAGACGAGGGGATTAAATGTAGTATCTCCAAATTTGCGGATGACACTAAGTTGGGTGGCAATGTGAGCTGTGAGGAGGATGCTATGAGGCTGCAGAGTGACAGCCGTGACTTGGATAGGTTAGGTGAGTGGGCAAATGCATGGCAGATGAAGTATAATGTGGATAAATGTGAGATTATCCACTTTGGTGGTAAAAACAGAAAGACAGACTATTATCTGAATGGTGACAGATTAGGAAAAGGGGAGGTGCAACGAGTCCTGGGTGTCATGGTACATCAGTCATTGAAGGTTGGCATGCAGGTACAGCAGGCGGTTAAGAAAGCAAATGGCATGTTGGTCTTCATAGCGAGGGGATTTGAGTACAGGGGCAGGGAGGTGTTACTACAGTTGTACAGGGCCTTGGTGAGGCCACACCTGGAGTATTGAGTACAGTTTTGGTCTCCTAACTTGAGGAAGGACATTCTTGCTATTGAGGGAGTGCAGTGAAGGTTCACCAGACTGATTCCCAGGATGGCGGGACTGAAATATCACAAAAGACTGGATCAACTGGGCTTGTATTCACTGGAGTTCAGAAGAATGAGAGGGGATCTCATAGAAACGTTTAAAATTCTGACGGGTTTAGACAGGTTAGATGCAGGAAGAATGTTCCCAATGTTGGGGAAGTCCAGAACCAGGGGTCACAGTCTAAGGATAAGGGGTAAACCATTTAGGACCGAGATGAGGAGAAACTTCTTCACCCAGAGAGTGGTGAACCTGTGGAATTCTCTACCACAGAAAGTTGTTGAGGCCAATTCACTAAATATATTCAAAAAGCAGTTAGATGTAGTCCTTACTACTAGGGGGATCAAGGGGTATGGCGAAAAAGCAGGAATGGGGTACTGAAATTGAATGTTCAGCCATGAACTCATTGAATGGCGGTGCAGGCTCCAAGGTCCGAATGGCCCACTCCTGCACTATTTTCTATGTTTCTATGTTTCTATGTCCTGAACTTAAGGAAAGGTAACTTTGATGGTATGAGGCGCGAATTGGCCAGATTAGACTGGCAAATGATACTTAAAGGGTTGATGGTGGATAGGCAATGGCAAACCTTTAAAGATCATATGGACAAACTTCAACAATTGTACATCCCTGTCTGGAGTAAAAATAAAACTGGGAAGGTGGCTCAACCGTGGCTAACAAGGGAAATTAAGGATAGTGTTAAATCCAAGGAAGAGGCATACAAATTAGCCAGAAAAAGCAGCAAACCGGAGGACTGGGCAAAATTTAGAATTCAGCAGAGGAGGACAAAGGGTTTAATTAAGAGGGGGAAAATCGAGTATGAGAGGAAGCTTGTTGGAAACATAAAAACTGACTGCAAAAGCTTCAATAGATATGTGAAGAGAAAACGATTAGTGAAGACAAATGTAGGTCCCTTGCAGTCGGATTCGGGTGAATTTATAATGGGGAACAAAGAAATGGCAGAACAATTGAACAAGTACTTTGGTTCTGTCTTCACAAAGGAAGGCACAAATAACTTTACAGAAATATTAGGGGACTGAGGGTCTAGTGAGAAGGAGGATCTGAAGGATATCCTTATTAGGCGGGAATTTATGTTAGGGAAATTGACGGGGTTGAAGGCCGATAAATCCCCAGGGCCTGATAGTCTACATCCCAGAGTACTTAAGGAAGTGACCTAGAAATAGTGGATGCATTGGTGATCATTTTCCAGCAGTCTATCGACTCTGGATCAGTTCCTATGGACTGGAGGTTTGCTAATGTAACACCACTTTTTTAAAAAGGAGGGAGAGAGAAAACGGGTAATTATAGACCGGTTAGCCTGACATCAGTAGTGGGGAAAATGTTGGAATCAGTCATTAAGGATGAAATAGTGTTAAGTATTGTACTGAGTGCTTATTAAATCAATCCTCCAAACAATAACCATTGCCTCAGAACAATTTGAAGTGAAGTTTGAATCATTGCCCCATTTTCAATTTTAATTGTGTAATTGAGGTAAAAGTTTCCATTTTGTCACTATATGTCGTCAGCCTGGACCATGTGCTGACTTGCTTAGATTACAGAATTTACTAAGTAGCTACTTAAAGCCAGTCACATTTCTAATTATCTTATCAGTTGTCCTATATTTGCTGTGGTTTGGGATTTGAATTTGATTGATTGTCTTGATTTTAGCTATGATCAATGTAATCAGATAAAATATTCTCACCACTAGCTGAATCCTAGAAAAAGGAAGAGGAGGTATCATGGTAATGATTGCAAACTAAACAGCCAGCTATTTTCAAGGCTTCCCATGTTTCCCAGGTGTTCTTCATGATTTTCAGTGCTTCGTTTGATTGCACTATTTTGGGGCTGGAGAGAGGCTCAGTGCTTTCTTTGGTCCTAAGGTTTGGAGCAAAATCCAAATGAAAACAGGATGCTCCAAGTATCGGCCTTGCGTATCTCTGAGGATAAAGCACTGGAACAATAAGCCAGGACTACAGCAGAGCTGGAGAATTAGTTAGGAAGATGTTGGGAGCAACCAAGACTTGGCCAGAGGTGCAGAGTGGAGATTTATGGTGGGCTAGGAAAATAACTGCACAAATGCCTTTTATTTCCAGTGATAAAGCAATCTCTCATTCTGATTCCTATCCTTGTACATTGCAATGTGGAGCCAGCAGATCCAAGTTCCACTGCTGCCCATTATTTTCTTCTTAGTTTAAATCCCTCCATGGTCTCACCCTTTCTATCTCTCTAACCTTCTCCAGCAATACAAACCACCCTCACCCTCCAAAGTCTCTGTTCCTCAGATTCCAGGTTCCTGTGCATCTCCCCTCCTTTTGCCCCACCATTGGCGACTATGCCTTCATCCAACTAAGTCCCAAGCTGTGGAATTCTCTCCCTAAATCCCTCTGTCTATCCATCTTCCCCTCCTCCTTGTATTTCATTTCTTGGACCATTCTTTCGGTTACCCCTCCTACTATCTCCTCCTTTGGCTCAGGTTCTTTGCTTTCCCCTTGGGACATTTACTATGTTCAAGGTGTTACATAAATGCAAGTTGCTGTTGCAGTAGGCACACTATGTTTAAAAACTTCTGAAAGGCCATTTTAAATTTTAGTCTCTTCACTAACATTCGAAAGATTCAAAATTATATCTATATAACTTGATAGCGGGATTTTAAAAATATGAGTTTGCACTGGACAACAGTACACTGCAAGCAATGTGAAGCCCAGTGTGGCATTACCTTCCTAAACCTTCAGCCAGCTCTCCTCAATCTTCTGTTGCACAGTCTGTCTCTGTGAAACTGTATTGGGCTAACTGTGCAAAGCAAATGCAACCTGTTGCCATCCGTCCTTCGCCATAAAACAGCCTGCAGACAGTTTACTGAATTGACCCCATGTTTTGCATCAATGTAAAATGGATTTGGATGCACATTTGGTGTGTGCTATACCTGACCTCTGAGTGGTTATGATTTGACACTGAAACCCTCCTTGGGAGATCGTTCCACTGGGTGTCCAAGGAATGATACCAGCAGCCCTCGTATTAGATCTGCCATTTTGATTAGATTCTCAGCCCTCTCGTGCTGGCCATTTTGGCCATTGCTGGCATGTAAGCACCTTCCCCAACCAGAACAGGTAAGCCATGAACATTACTTTGTCGTAACCATGTAGCCCTAAATTTTGCAGTTGCAGTTGTTCCATGTTTGCTGAAACTGCTCTGGAGTCATGAGCAGGATGGAGACTGGTTCTTTGATATGAACTGTAGGAAACTGAAAATGAGGAACACAAAAAGACATCAATTCCTCTTACCTTTTATCTCAAGATTTCTTTCCTGTGTTTTTTTGCAATTCTAATTAACTACTTTTGGGAATAACCTTGCTCCCAACCTGAATTACATTTACAATGCAAAATTAACCTAAGGCAATGATTAAACTGGTGGAGGAGACAGCCACTCATGTATAATGGAGGACAAGTAAGGATGTTTTCGGAACATTCAACTTGAGAAGGCTGGATTGAGAAGAATATAAGTGGAAATGTGCTAACTGTCAGCTGCAAGTTCAGGTGCGTTCCCTTGTCCAGAGGTGATGGCATTTAGAAGTGAAAATAAGTCTTGCATTTATATAGTTCATGAGGGGATTAATTGGGGATTCCCACAGTAATCAGATTTGTACCTGTCTTGTCATCTGATTTATTAGGCGGGAAATTGTGTTAGGAAAATTGATGGGAATGAAGGCCGATAAATCCCCGGGGCCTGATAGTCTGCATCCCAGAGTACTTAAGGAAGTGGCCCTAGAAATAGTGGATGCATTGGTGATGATTTTCCAACAGTCTATCGACTCTGGATCAGTTCCTATGGATTGGAGGGTAGCTAATGTAACACCACTTTTTTAAAAAGGAGGGAGAGAAAATGGATAATTATAGACCGGTTAGCCTGACATCAGTAGTGGGGAAAATGTTGGAATCAATTATTAAAGATGAAATAACAGCGCATTTGTAAAGCAGTGACAGGATCGGTCCAAGTCAACATGGATTTATGAAAGGGAAATCATGCTTGACAAATCTTCTGGAATTTTTTGAGGATGTAACTAGTAGAGTGGACAAGGGAGAACCAGTGGATGTGGTGTATTTGGACTTTCAAAAGGTTTTTGACAAGGTCCCACACAAGAGATTGGTGTGCAAAATTAAAGCACATGGTATTGGGGGTAATGTACTGACGTGGATAGAGAGTCGGGATAAACGGGTCCTTTTCAGAATGGCAGGCAGTGACCAGTGGGGTGCCGCAGGGCTCAGTGCTGGGATCCCAGCTATTTACAATATACATTAATGATTTGGATGAAGGAATTGAGTGTAATATCTCCAAGTTTGCAGATGACACTAAACTGCGTGGCGGTGTGAGCTGTGAGGAGGATGCTAAGAGGCTGCAGGGTGACTTGGACAGGTTAGGTGAGTGGGCAAATGCATGGCAGATGCAGTATAATGTGGATAAATGTGAGGTTATCCATTTTGGGGGCAAAAACACGAAGGCGGAATATTATCTGTATGGCGGCAGATTAGGAAAAGGGGAGGTGCAACGAGACCTGGGTGTCATGGTAGATCAGTCATTGAAAGTTGGCATGCAGGTACAGCAGGCGATGAAGAAGGCAAATGGTATGTTGGCCTTCATAGCTAGGGGTTTGGAGTACAGGAGCAGGGAGGTCTTACTGCAGTTGTACAGGACCTTGGTGAGGCCTCACCTGGAATATTGTGTTCAGTTTTGGTCTCCTAATCTGAGGAAGGACATTCTTGCTATTGAGGGAGTGCAGCGAAGGTTCACCAGACTGATTCCCGGAATGGCAGGACTGACGTATGAGGAGAGACTGGATCAACTGGGCCTTTATTCACTGGAGTTTAGAAGGATGAGAGGGGATCTCATAGAAACATATAAAATTCTGACGGAATTGGACAGGTTAGATGCAGGAAGAATGTTCCGGATGTTGGGGAAGTTCAGAACCAGGGGATGCAGTCTAAGGATAAGGGGTAAGCCATTTAGGACTGAGATGAGGGGAAACTTCTTCACTCAGAGAGTTGTTAACCTGTGGAATTCTCTACCGCAGATGCCAGTTCGTTGGATATATTCAAGAGGGAGTTAGATATGGCCCTTACGGCTAAAGGGATCAAGGGATATGGAGAGAAAGCAGGAAAGGGGTACTGAAGGAATGATCCGCCATGATCTTATTGAATGGTGGTGCAGGCTCGAAGGGCCGAATGGCCTACTCCTGCACCTATTTTCTATGTTTCTGTATTTGCTGACTTATCCTGATTTTCCTATTATATACTCACAACAATGTATTCTGGAATGAGGGAACTGCTATCCTTGGGGTAGTTGACAGTCTTTTGGCAGGTAAAATAAGTTTGGAGTGTGTTAATATTGCAGGTGGTTCCCCCAAGTAAAATAGCTTGAAGACCATTGACTCAAAAGAGAATCACTCCCAGTCCAATATGTGAACCACACAGAACTTAAGAATTAAAAATGATACTTTCACTCACCCAAATTATTATTTTCATATCAATATTGTGAGAAATTAAGAAATTGGAGTATTGGAAGCCAACTGATTGTTGAAAGGCCAAAATATAATCCTTTTATTTGGTGCAAAAGTTTGACAAAACTGCACTGGCAATGATTATACTGCACCAGAGCCAAGAGGAAATAAAACAAGGTTTAATTTGTGACCATCCAACACCTTCTGAATTTGTATGCCCTCTTCCACCTGCCTGTTTGGTAAAAGAGATCCCATGGCACCATTTAAAGAACAGGGGAGTTCTCCGAGTGTCCTGGCCAATATTTATCCCTCAACTGACACCCAAAGACAGATTATCTGGTCATTCCTTTCATTGTGATTTGTGGGACCTTGCTGGACTCAAATTGACTGCCACACATAAGCCTACGAAACAACAGTGACTACATTTTTCAAGTAATTCATTGTGTGTGAAGCACTTTGGGATGTCTTGAGGATGTGAAAGCTATATAAATTCAACGTCCTCCCTCCCCCTTCTTTTCCCTGCACCCTCTTCTGATAAAACCATCTTTTCAAATAGGCTTTCGCTGATTCCCCCCTACCCCTCCATCTCTCCCTCCATGCCTCAGAATCAGTTTACCTGTCTATTCTAGGCATGCAAGTCCCTAGCCTTGTTGATGTTAAAGGGACTACATAATTCAAGTTACTGCGGACGTTGTCCTAGATAACTAAATTACCACAGCATCTCGAGAGTTTTGCCTAAAATTCAAAGGAATTATGTTCGTGAGAAAGTTGGCACCCAGACGCTATTTGCAACAGGAAAGGAAGATATTGAACCGTGGCAAAGATTTACTTTTATAACATTTATAACATAGCATTTGATAACATCTGATTTATACATTTATAATTGGATTAAACTGTACTTGCATTGATGTCCTAGGTTTACAGATCACTCACAAAACAGGCCGCCTACATGCCTTTTTACTGTATTTTCTTTTTGCTTGACTTGTTTATTTAGTGAGCAGTTGAACATCTGATGCATTTCTCTTGATCATAAATCGGTCCTTTAATCAGCATCAAGAGATGAGCTTTCTTGTCAAGGTGCCAAATTTGAAATGTAGACTAACAACATGTCACCTAATAATTGTTGGGAAATCAGATTCACTCAGGTCACCTTATTAGCTTGTTTTGGTTAATTACACCTAGTGTGCTCTTCAAAGGATATCTTGTACAATATACGCAGCTGAAAAAGTTCACGAGCTTTATGCAAGGCTGTTGTGAGGTCTGATGGTGCTCAAGTATAACCCTGTGCTGGAGCACATTATGCAAGGGCTCTTTCAGGATTTGCACACACCAGCCAAGAACGATTTACCTTCCATCCAGCAATCAAACATTCAATAGCATTTAGCTGTAGTAAAGGCTGAGGGTGTAGACCTTATGTGGGTAGAGCGGAGATAATCGGCTGCCTTGAGTGCCAGTGGTTGGGCCCACGAGTGACTGAACAGGGCGCATTCCTGGGAGAAATTTTAACCCAAAAATAAATGCAGGTATGGGGATCGTTAAAGTGTTAAAAATCTGAATCCCAACCTGAACCTGCCTCCAACTTACCCATTTCCGGTCTTGATAGAGGCGGGACAGAGGGTCAGGCAGCCAATCTGCTGCCAGGAGGCAGGTCATCTATTTAAATATCATAATGAGGCTGGAAACCTCTTTAACCTCCATTTTGTATTTAACTTTAGCTGGTCGAATTTTGCACACCTCGTAAAACCTGCCAGCTAATGCAAAGTGAGGACTGCTGGATCTAGAAGGTAAGTGTACTTACCTCCTGTATGTAGGGTCCCTAACTAACCCACCCTCTGTGATCGGAGACCCCCGATGAGGCCTCCGATTTCCCTCCCCCTCCGCCAGGCCTCTCCCTACCCAAGGACTCCAATTTCCCCCCACTCCCACTCCTTCGGCCCTCCCCGTGCTGCTTCCGGCCCCCGATCTACTGATACCACCTCTGCTCCTCCAGCCACCCCTCCACCATAATCCTCCTTGGACTCCCTGCCCTCTGTTTCTCCGTGGCCCCCGATCCAACTGGAACACTTTCTTGCCTTCGGAAGATGCTACATTTACATGAAGCCTCACAGACAGCAAACAGATGGGATGAACTCCCTGTATTTAGATTGGTAGAAGTGAGCTCCTTTATCACAGTGGTACTTTTCATGAGTCAGGATGAGGGCTTGCTCATGTTGTGGCTACACTTGTAATGTAAAAGCGGATAGAAATGTATGAAGAACATAAATGTGATTGCTATACTGTGCTATCCTTCATTTCTTTTACTGTGCACAGTGTGTACTTGCATGACCCAAGTACTTTTAGATGTTGAACGCATGTTGCAGGAGCTCTGTGTTTACCCAGGGAACAGCTGATCCAAGCCTTCGCTGACTTAATTGGTACCACCCAGCATGGCAGGAGGGGGTTCTGCAATTGCCTTAGTCCTCTAGGTTAGAGTGCTGAACATCAGCCATTATTTCTGTTCCTGAGAGCTTTCCACTAGTCCCTGGTTGGAGGCATGCATATGCAAACAGAATCGAGCTTTCCTGTGAAACCGTTGTACTCAAATAGCTAGCTGACACACATTGACCAGAATCACAAAGACTGCTCAGAGTGAAGGTGTGGTGAGGAGTCAGAGTGACTTCGTTACCTGTTTCAGCTATTTCCAGCTCATCAGAATTCAAGACAAGCGATGAATGACCATTCTATTTGAGACAAGCATCTACGTACACTTTGTTTACTGGTGTGTATCTTGTACCAAATGGAATAAACAAAGGCTTATGACAACCCAAAACTTCTGAGGCTACACAGAATTTGCACTTATTAAACAAAATTTGACCCCAAGCCGCATAAGTTGTATTAGAACAGACGACCAAAAGCTTGGTCAAAGAGGTGGGTTTTAAGGAGCACCTTAAAGGAGAGAGAGGCGGAGAGGTTTAGGGAGGGTATTCCAAAGCTTCGGATCGAGGCAGCTGAAGGCACGAACGCCAATGGTGCGGCGAATAAAATCAGGAAGGCGCAAGAGGCCAAAATTGGAGGAGTGCAGAGATCTGGGAGGGTTGTAAGGCTGGAGGAGGTTACAGAGATAGGGAGGGGTGAAGCCATGGAGGAATTTGAAAACCAGGATGAGAATTTTAAAATTGATGTGTTGCCGGACCGGGAGCCAATGTGGACAAATGGACTGGACTTGGCGTGTGTTAGGATATGGGCAGCAGAGTTTTGGATGAGCTCAGGTTTATGTAGGGTGGAAGATGGGAAGCCAGCTGGAAGAGCATTGGAATAGTCAAGTCTGGGGATAACAAAGGTGTGGCTGAGGCTTTCAGCAGCAGATGAACTGAAGCAGGTTCGGAGGCGAGTGATGCTACGGAGGTGGAAGTAGGCGGTCTTGGTGATGGAGTGGATATGTGGTCACAAGCTCATCTTGGGACAAATACACCAAGGTTGCGAATGGTGAGGTTCAATCACAGAAATTTGGCAGGAAGAAGGATGGAGTTGGTGGCGAGGGGATGGAGTTTGTAGTGGGGACTGAAGATAATGGCTTCAGTCTTCCCAATATTTAAAGAGAGGAGGGACAGAGAGAGAGAGAGAGAGAGAGAGAAAGAGAGCAGGGGGTTGGGAAGAAATCAAGTGTGACAAATCACAGATAGTGGAGTGGTCGCGAGTGGTGATGGTGAGGTAGCGGTGTCAGCGTACATGTAGATCCTGATGTGTTTTTGGATGATGTCGCCAAGGGGCAATATGTAGATGAGATATAGGAAGGGGAAAAGGATAGACCCTTGGGGGTCTGCAGAGGTAATGGAGCAGGAAGCGAAGCTATTGCTGGTGATTCTCTGGCTATGACTGACCAGATAAGAATGGAACCAGGCGAGGCCATTCCCACCCAGCTGGATGGCAGAGGAGAGGGGTTGGAGGAGGATAGTGGGGTCAACCAGGTCAAAGGCTGCAGACAGGCCAAGAAGGATGAGGAGATATAGTTTACCATGGTCAGAGTCACGTAGGATAGAATTTGCGACTGTTTGGGGAAATTTTAATACTGTGGCAGGGGCGGAAACCTGATTGGAGGGTTTCAAACATGGAATTGCTGGACAGATGGGCATGGATTTGAGAGGTGACAACATGTTCAAGGACTTTGGAAAAAAATGGATGGTTGGAGATGGGGCGGTAGTTTGCAAGGACAGAAGTGTCAAGGGTGGGATTTTTGAGGAGATGGCAGATTTGAAGGGGAATGTAACAATACTTGAAAGAGTTCTGTTAACAACATCAGCTAGCATGGGGGCCAGGGAGGGAAGTTGGATGGTCAGCAGCTTGGTGGAAGAGGGTCGAAGGATCTCATGGACAAGATGAGCTTGGAGAAGGCATGAAGGGAGATGGGAGAGCAACTGGAGAAAGATGTGAGTTCATGGCTAGGGCAGCAGGGAGCATGGCGAGAGGTTTGGTTGGGGGAAGGAAGGGAACTCGCTGAGGCAGTTGAATGAATGGACACAATCTTAATGACAAAGAGGTCCATGAGCTCCTCGCACTTTTGTTGAAGGTAAGCGTGGAGAGACATGGTTTAAGAAGATGGCTTGTAATGGAGAAGCAAAGTCAAGGGTTATCTTTGCATTCCAGAATGATCCTGGAATAGTGAACAGTTTTGGTAGATGAGTGCAGGACCTGATAGTGCGTTATCCACTTTGGTGGTAAAAACAGAGAGACAGACTAATATCTGAATGGTGACAGATTAGGAAACGGGGAGGTGCAACGAGACCTGGGTGTCACGGTACATCAGTCATTGAAGGTTGGCATGCAGGTACAGCAGGCGGTTAAGAAAGCAAATGGCATGTTGGCCTTCATAGCGAGGGGATTTGAGTACAGGGGCAGGGAGGTGTTACTACAGTTGTACAGGGTCTTGGTGAGGCCACACCTGGAGTATTGTGTACAGTTTTGGTCTCTTAACTTGAGGAAGGACATTCTTGCTATTGAGGGAGTGCAGCGAAGGTTCAGCAGACTGATTCCCGGGATGGTGGGACTGACATATCAGAAAGGACTGGATCAACTGGGCTTGTATGCACTGGAGTTCAGGAGAATGAGAAGGGATCTCAGAAACGTTTAAAATTCGGACAGGTTTAGACAGGTTAGATGCAGGAAGAATGTTCCCAATGTTGGGGAAGTCCAGAACCAGGGGTCACAGTCTAAGGATAAGGGGTAAGCCATTTAGGACCGAGATGAGGAGAAACTTCTTCACCCAGAGAGTGGTGAACCTGTGGAATTCTTTACCACAGAAAGTTGTTGAGGCCAATTCACTAAATACATTCAAAAAGGAGTTAGATGTAGTTCTTGCTACTAGGGGGATCAAGGGGTATGGCAAAAAAGCAGGAATGGGGTACTGAAGTTGCATGTTCAGCCATGAACTCATTGAATGGCGGTGCAGGCTCGAAGGGCCAAATGGTCTACTCCTGCACCTATTTTTTATGTTTCTATGTATATGTGGTCCAGCCAGATCTGGCATTGAAAGGGTAAACCAGTTTGCACAATAAACCTTCAAGTCTGCGTCCCTTGGACTTAAAGGAGTGGAGATGAGGGCCATATCGGGGAATGACCAGGATGAGAGAGAGTAATGGTTTTTGTAGTATATGCAAGCACTCTAATAACGACTCCACAAGGTAAGGGTATAGTACTTGAACTGTGGTGACCTTAGTCCTTTATTGCAGCTCCTAGAGTGAGGACACCAAGAGGTGAGCTCCCTTTTAAACTTGATTACCTTAGGTCTCCAGCAGCAGCACCCTCTGGTGGTACAGGTATAGTGTATACAGGATGAAGGTACATTCAATGGTCTAGTGTTACATTACATACATTAACATGCATACATAACAGTTTTAATGGGGACAAGGATATCAAAGGTGGAGATGAGAGTGTGATTGAGTTGAGCAGATAGGTAACTGCTGAAATATCATGGTGATGGAGTGCCAAAGGCTAGACAGTTGGGAATTTGAAAATGCAGTTGTAAGTGAGGCAGAGCTTTTTCGAGGGGCAGACACAGAAGGAATTTGGGTTTGGAGGGCGAAGAGCTTTGTGGGTGAAGAGTAATACAAAAAAGTGATGAGAGATGTCCTTATCTGACACGATGGGAGTAAAGAGGCCATGTGAGATGGTAAGGTCAAGGGGGTGTCCTTGAATATGGGTAGGGGAGTTTATATGGAGGGAGAGATTAGGGAGGATGAGGAGTTGCTTGGTTCAGTGACTGGGAGGAAAGCAGTGAAGTTATCCCGATGGGAAAATCTGCGTGATACTTTAGTGGATGGGCAGCAGAGAACGAAGATTTTTAAATTAGAGGCGATAGAGGTGGAACAAGGTGAGATGCTCAACTGAGGATAAGGTGCCAGAGAGGTAGAGGGCAGACCAAGGTGTGATTTTCTGATAAAAGCCACACTGCCACCGTGATGGTATGGGCGAGGCAAATGGTGGAAGGTATAGCAATGAGGGGAAGCTTCATGAAGGAGAAATGTGTCATCACCACTCAGCCAGTTTCCGTCAAGGCCATGATGTTGATGCAATCATCCGCAATAAATTCATAGATGGCAAGGGCCTAGTTCACAAGTGAATGAACATTCTGGAGGAAGGTGCAGAAAGGGGCAGTGATAGCCGATCCGCTGGCAGAGGTCAGAGTCAGAACTGGGAGGGATGAGTGGAATGGAAGGAGATTGGCTATGTTAACCACCAGAAGATGCACTGGGCTGGGAGGTCTGTGAGAGAGTAGGATGGGGAAGTTAGGGTTGTTGCTCATAAAGATGCAGCAACGAGTGCCTCAATGGGCCCTTTGGAGGATGCCAAGAGAGGCACCGAGAGAAGCTATTGGCTTATCTAAGAGGAGTGAAGCATGGGACAGGGGCAAGAGAGTAGGAAGGTTTGAAGGGTTGGTGGAGGGATTTGGGAGGGCAGAGTATCTAAGAGGAGAGAAATGAAAGAAGGCATGATGACAGGAGAGAGAGGCCTAGGAGGGGTAAAGAGAAAAGAAAAAAGGGGAAATAGGAATGATGGGCTCGGATCCAGAGTGGCTGCCAAAACACACAGGTGAATGGACACGGAACTCAAGTTACATTGGCATGGTTACATAGCAAGATTAGGAGAGATATGTCCTGGGAATAAATGGCGAACAGAGAAGAGGCAATACGAGGGAGTCCAGAGTTAAAGTCAGAGGTCCTGTAGTGGGATAAAGTTGACGTAAGTAGGATGGAGTTAGCTTGGCGCATCGACAAACTGATGTCCAAGTTTAGAGAGAGGTGTGGAGGGCGCGTGAGTCCATAGAATTTACAGCACGTAAAGAGGCCATTTGGCCCAACTGGTCTATGCTGGTGTTTATACACCACACGAGTCTCCTTCCACCCTTCTTCATCTCATCATCATCATCATCGGCAGTCTCTCGAAATCGAGGAAGACTTACTTCCACTCTAATAGTGAGTTCTCAGGTGACTGTACAATCCAATGCGGGAATTACAGTCACTGTCACAGATGGGACAAACAGTGGTTGAAGGAAAGGGTGGGTGGGGAGTCTAGTTTGCCAAACACTCCTTCCACTGCCTGCACTTGTCCTCCACATGCTATCGGCGACGAGACTCGAGGTGCTCAGCGCCCTCCTGAATGCTTTTCCTCCACTTAGGGCGGTCTTGGGTCAGGGATTCCCAGGTACCAGTGGGGATGTTGCACTTTATCAAGGAGACTTTGAGGGTGTCCTTGAACCATTTCCTTTGCCCACCTGGGGCTCGCCTGAGTATAGCGCTTGCTTTGGGAATCTTGTGTTGGGCATGCGGACAATGTGGCCCGTCCAATGGAGCTGGTCGAGTGTGGTCAGTGTTTTGATGCTGGGGATGTTGGCCTGATCAAGAACACTGACATTGGTGCATCTATCCTCCCAATGGATTTGCAGGATCTTGCGGAGGCAGGCGTTGGTGGTATTTCTCCAGCGATTTGAGGTGTCCACTGTATATGGTCCACGTCTCTGAGCCATATAGGAGGGCGGGTATCAGTACAGCTTGATGCCAGATTTGAGATCCTGGTCTTCGATCACTCTCTTCCTCAGGTGACTGAAGGCTGCGCTGGCGCACTGGAGGCGGTGTAGAATCTCGTCATCGATGTCTGCCCTTGCTGATCGTAAGCTCGCAAGGTTCAGGGCCACGCCGTGGATTTTGATGACCGGGGGTGGGGCAGTGCTGTGTGGCGGGGTCAGGTTGGTGGAGGACCTTTGTCTTACGAATGTTTAATGTAAAGCCCATGCTTTGGTACGCCTTGATGAAAGTGTTGATGATGGCTTGGAGTTCAGCATCTGAATGTGTGCAGATGCAAGCGTCGTCCGCGTACTGCAATTTGATGATAGAGCATGGAACGACCTTGGATCTAGCCTAGAGGCAATGAAGGTTGAACAGGTTCCCATTGGTTTTATAGTTTAGTTCCACTCCAGCGGGGAGCTTGTTGAGTGAAAGATGGAGCATTGCAGCGAGGAAGATCGAGAAGAATGTAGGCGCGATGATGCAGCCCTGCTTGACCCCAGACCCCTATCTACATATCCTTCTATTCCTTTCTCCCTCATGTACTTATCTAGTTTCCCCTTAAAGGCATCTATGCTATTCACCTCAACCCCTCCATGTGGTAGCATGTAACACATTGTAGCCACTCTCTGGGTAAAGAAGTTTCTCCTGAATTCTTTATTGGATTTATTAGTGACTATCATATTTATGGCCCCTAGTTTTGGATTCCCCCCACAAGTGGAAACATCTTTTCTACATCGACTCTATCAAACTCTTTCATAATTTTGAAGATTCAGATCACCTCTCAGCCTTCACTTTTCTAGAGGAAAGACCCCCAGCCTGTTCAATCTTTCCTGATAGTTATGTCTCAGTTGTGGTATCATCTTTATAGAACTGGGGATACAATGTTGTAACCCTACATGTCACTCTTCCTGTGAGTGCAGCTTCCTGCTGGGATTGTGGATTATGGGATTGGCCTTAACTCTTATTGATTTAAATCTTATCTCGTTTTAAGCAGATCAGGGCTCAAAGTAGTGTAAATGCAAATGCAAATTTGTTGCAGGGGAGCATTTTTAATCGATTTATTTGCTTCATCGCTACTATTTGAGTCTTTACTACAGGAGAGTTCCACAGACCCCAGGCAGCTTCCAGTGCCAGACCAAGTGTGCTTACTAGTTATTTAGCCATGGAGGGGCATTGATGCAAGTTCAATTGTGACACCTTGCCCTGCATATTCACACTTCAAGCTGTGCTCTCTGAAATTCGGCGTCCGAGAGGCAAGTGGGAGGTCGGAGGGAGGCCTATAAAAAGCCCCGCAGTCGGAGCGGCGGAAGTTCGTCGTCGGAGAGGCATGCTGGTGCAGCTGCATGGAGAGAAGGCAAAAAAGTAGAAAGAAATCGAAGGGTGACGTCACAGCCAAGGGGGTAAGTGATTGACTGGTGATTGGTGAGTAGTTTTTCTTTTCCTTCATCAGAAGGTAACCTTTAATATTGTTGTTGCCAAATTGTTAATCTGGGGGTTAAGTCATGGCAGGAGAGCTCGGACACATGTCATGCTCCTCCTATGCTATGTGGGAACTCAGGGACGCTTCAGTGTCCTTGACGACTACATGTGCGGGAAGTGTGTTCTGCTGCAGCTCTTGACAGACCGTATTGCGTCACTGGAGCTGCGGGTGGATTCACACTGGAGCATCCGCGATGCTGAGGATGCCGTGAATAGAATGTTTAGTGAGTTGGTCATACCGCAGGTAACGGTTACACAGACAGATAGGGATTAGGTGACCAACAGGAAGAGCAGTGAAAGGAAGGTAGTGCAGAGGTCCCCTGCAGTCATTCCCCTCCAAAACAGATACACCGTTTTGGGTAATGTTGGCAGGGATGACTCATCAGGGAAGGGCAGCACCAGCCAAGTACATGGCACCGTGGGTGGCTCTGCTGCACAGGAGGGCAGGAAAAAGAGTGGGAGAGCTATAATGGTAGGGGATTCTATTGTAAAGGGAATAGATAGACGTTTCTGCGGCCACAATCGAGACTCCAGGATGGTATGTTGCATCTCTGGTGCAAGGGTCAAGGATGTCTCGGAGCGGCTGCAGGACATTTTAGAGGGGGAGGGTGAATAGCCTGTTGTTGTGGTGCAGATAGGTACCAACGATATAGATAAAAAATGGGATGAATTTAGGGAGCTAGGAGTTAAATTAAAAGTTAGGACCTCAAGGGTAGTAATCTCAGGATTGCTACCAGTGCCACATGCTAGGCAGAGTAGGAATCGCAGGATAGCTATTTATATGTTTCTATGAGATTCCCTCTCATTCTTCTAAACTCCAGTGGATACAAGCCCAGTTCATCCAGTCTCTCCTCATATGTCAGTCCTGCCATCCCGGGAATCAATCTGGTGAACCTTCGCTGTAATCCCTCAATAGCAAGAACGTCCTTCCTCAGATTAGAAGACCAAAACTGAACATAATATTCCAGGTGTGGCCTCACCAAGGCTCTGTACAACTGCAGTAAGACCCCCCTGCTCCTATACTCAAATCCTCTAGCTATGAAGGCCAACATGCCATTTGCCTTCTTCACCAACTGCTGTACCTGCATGCTAAACTTCAATGACTGATGTACCATGACACCCAGGTCTTGATGCACCTCCCCTTTTCTTAATCTGTCACCATTCAGATAACATTCTGTCTTCCTGTTTTTGCCACCAAAGTGCATAACCTCACATTTATCCACATTATACTGCATCTGCCATGCATTTGCCCATTCACCTAACCTGTCCAAATCACCCTGCAGCCTCTTAGCATCCTCCTCACAGCTCACACCGCCACCCAGCTTAGTGTCATCTGCAAACTTGGAGATATTACATTCAATTCCTTTATCTAAATCATTGATGTATATTGTAAATAGCTGGGGTCCCAGCACTGAACCCTGTGGCAGCCCACTGGTCACTGCCTGCCATTCTGAAAAGGACCTGTTTATTCCAACTCTCTGCTTCCTGTCTGCCATACAGTTCTCTATCCACATCAGTACATTACCCCCAATATCATGTGCTTTAATTTTGCACACTAATCTCTTGTGTGGGACCTTGTCAAAACCCTTTTGAAAGTCCAAATACACCACATATCCACTGGTTCTCTCTTGTCCACTCTACTAGTTACATCCTCAAAAAATTCCAGAAGATTTGTCAAGCATGATTTCCCTTTCATAAATCCATGCTGACTAGGACTGATCCTGTCACTGCTTTCCAAATGCGCTGCTATTTCATCTTTAATAATTGATTCCAACATTTTCCCCACCATCGATGTCAAGCTAACCAATCTATAATTCCCTGTTTTCTCTCTCTCTCCTTTTTTAAAAAGTGGTGTTACATTAGCTACCCTCCAGTCCATAGGAACTGATCCAGAGTCAATAGAATGTAGAAAATGATCACCAATGCATCCACTATTTCTAGGACCACTTCCTTAAGTACTCTGGGATGCAGACTATTAGGCCCTGGGGATTTATCAGTCTTCAATCCCATCAATTTACCTAACACAATTTCCGACTAATAAGGATTTCCTTCCGTTCCTCCTTTTCGCTAGACACTCGAAAGCATAGTATATCCGGAAGGTTATTTGTGTCTTCCTTAGTGAAGACAGATGCAAAGTATTTGTTCAATTGGTCTGCCATTTCTTTGTTCCCCATTATAAATTCACCTGATTCTGACTGCAAAGGACTACGTTTGTCTTCACTAATCTTTTTCTCTTCACATATCTATAGAAGCTTTTGCAGTCAGTTTTTATGTTCCCTGCAAGCTTCCTCTCATACTCTATTTTCCCCCTCCTAATTAAACCGTTTGTCCTCCTCTGCTGAATTCTAAATGTCTCCCAGTCCTCACGTTTGCTGCTTTTTCTGGCCAATTTATATGCCTCTTCCTTGGATTTAACACTATCCCTAATTTCCTTTGTTAGCCACGGTTGAGCCACCTTCCCCATTTTATTTTTACTCCAGACAGGGATGTACAATTGTTGAAGATCATCCATGTAATCTATAAATGTCTGCCATTGCCTATCCACTGTCAACCTTTTAAGTATCATTTTCCAATCTATCCTAGCCAATTCACATCTCATACCATCGAAGTTACCTTTCCTTAAGTTCAGGACCCTAGTCTCTGAATTAACACTGTCACCCTCCATCTTAATAAAGAATTCTACCATATTATGGTCACTCTTCCCCAGGTGGCCTCGCACAACAAGATTGCTAATTAGTCCTCTCTCATTACACAACACCCAGTCGAGGATGGCCAGCTCTCTAGATGGTTCCTCGACATATTGGTCTAGAAATCCATCCCTAATACACTCCAGGAAATCCTCCTCCACCACATTGCTACCAGCCTGGTTAGCCCAATCTATATGTAGATTAAAGTCTCCCATGATAACTGCTGTACCTTTATTGCACGCATCCCTAATTTCTTGTTTGATGCCATCCCCAACCTCACTACTACTGTTTGATGGACTGTACACAACTCCCACTAGAGTTTTCTGCCCTTTGGTATTCCACAGCTCTACCCATACAGATTCCACATCATCCAAGCTAATGTCCATTCTTACTATTGCATTAATTTCCTCTTTAACCAGCAACGCTACCCCACCTCCTTTTCCTTTCTGTCTATCCTTCCAGAATGTTGAATACCCCTTGATGTTGAGTTCCCAGCCTTGGTCACCCTGGAGCCATGTCTCCGTAATCCCAATTATATCATAATCGTTAATAGTTGCCTGCGCAATTAATTCATCCTTATTACGAATACTCCTTCCATTGAGGCACAGAGCCTTCAGGCTTGTCTTTTTAGCACTCTTTGTCCCTTTAGAATTTGGCTGTAATGTGGCCCTTTTTGATTTTTGCCTTGGGTTTCTCTGCCCTACATTTTTACTATTGTACTTTCTATCTTTTGCTTCTGCCCCCATTTTATTTCCCTCTTTCTCCCTGCATAGGTTCCCATCCCCCTGCCATATTAGTTTAACCCCTCCCCAATAGCTCTAGCAAACACTTCCCCTAGGACATTGGTTCCGGTCCTGCCCAGGTGCAGACCGTCCGGTTTGTACTGGTCCCACCTCCCCCAGAACTGGTTCCAATGTCTCAGGAATTTGAATCCTTCCCTCTTGCACCACTCCTCAAGCCAAGCATTCATCTTAGCTATCCTGCAATTCCTATTCTGACTAGCATGTGGCACTGGTAGCAATCCTGAGATTACTACCTTTGAGGTCCTACTTTTTAATTTAACTCCTAGCTCCCTAAATTCAGCTTGTAGGACGTCATCCCGCTTTTTACCTATATCGTTGGTGCCTGTATGCACCACGACAACTGGCTGTTCACCCTCCTGCTCTAGAATGCCCTGCAGCCGCTCCGAGACATCCTTGACTCTTGCATCAGGGAGGCAACATACCATCCTGGAGTCTCGGTTGCGACCACAGAAACGCCTATCTATCCCCCTTACAATAGAATCCCCCACCACTATAGCTCTCCCACTCTTTTTCCTGCACTCCTGTGCAGCAGAGCCACCCACTTTGCCATGAACTTGGCTGTTGCTGCCTTCCCCTGGTGTGCCATCTCCCCCAACAATATCCAAAACGATATGTGTTTTGGAGGGAGATGACCGCAGGGGACTCCTGCATTGCCTTCCTACTCCTGCTCTGCCTGGTGGTCACCCATCCACTATCTGCCTTTGTAACCTTTACCTGCGGTGTAACCAACTCACTAAACATGCTAGCCATGACATCCTCAGCATCGCACATGCTCCAGAGTGAATCCATCCGCAGCTCCAGTGCCGTCATGCGGTCTAACAGGAGCTGCAGCTGGATACACCTCCTGCACACATAGTCATCAGGAACACTGGAAGCGTCCCTGATTTCCCACATGGCACAAGAGGAGCATGACACAGGTTTGGGCTCTCCTGCCATGACTTAACCCTTAAAGTAACCTAATTTGGCAACAATGCCAAAGGGCTCTTACTGACAAGGTAAGGAAAAAAGAAAAACTACTCACCAATCAACCAGTCTATCACTTACCCTCTTGGCTGTGACGTCACACTTTGTTTTCTTTTCCTCCAAGGTCGCGGAGTCAGCACTGGTGGGGAAAATAAGACAAAGCAACACTTCCCGCTCCCACTTGCCCAAACTCTCCCACTTACCAAACTCTTACCTTTGCACTCTGACCTGCCTCTGCACTCTGAGCAAGTCTGTACCAAGGCCCATCTTTTTATATTGTTTCTAGCTGACTCACCACTGGCCTGTTTAGGGAACCCGTTTTTACTAGCTGTCCAATTAACTAAGCTAGCTTGCTTGTTTGTCTCTGCTTAAACCTACAAGAATCCTATCTGTTTAATATTTCAGTTTTACTTAAACTTGTAATCTTATTTTACCTTTACAAGTTACTAGAAATTGTCACTAGTAATTTACACCAACCTTGAAATGGTTTCAAAGGGATTAAGCCTTAAAGTTCTCCCACTTACCAAACTCTTACCTTTGCTGTCTGACCTGCCACTGCACTCCGAGCAAGTCTGCGCAATAATGTGGACGAATTAACTGCACAGGCAGCAATTAATGAATATGATATAATTGGCATCACGGAGACATGGCTCCAGGGTGACCAAGGCTGGGAACTCAACATCGAGGGGTATTCAACATTCAGGAAAGATAGACAAAAAGGAAAAGGAGGTGGGGTAGGAGCTGAGGTGGGTTAAAGAGGAAATTAACGCAATAGTAAGGAAGGACATTAGCTTGGATGATGTGGAATCTGTATGGGTGGAGCTGCGGAATACCAAAGGGCAGAAAGCGCTAGTGGGAGTTGTGTACAGATCATCAAATAGTAGTAGTGAGGTTGGGGACAGCATCAAATAAGAAATTAGGGATGCATGCAATAAATGTACAGCAGTTATCATGGGCAACTGACAAGATAAGGAAAAAAGAAAAACTACTCACCAATCAACCATTCTATCACATACCCTCTTGGCTGTGACGTCACACTTTGTTTTCTTTTCCTCCCAGGTCGGAGAGTCAGCACTGGTGGGGAAAATAAGACAAAGCAACACTTCCCGCTGTTAACCCAATCTACATATAGATTGGGCTAATCAAACTGGTAGCAATACGGTGGAGGAGGATTTCCTGGAGTGTATTAGGGATGGTTTTCTAGACCAATATGCTGAGGAACCAACTAGAGGGCTGGCCATCCTAGACTGGGTGATGTGTAATGAGAAAGGACTAATTAGCAATCTTGTTGTGCGAGGCTCCTTAGGGAAGAGTGACCATAATATGGTAGAATTCTTTATTAAGATGGAGAGTGACACAGTTAATTCAGAGACTTGGATCCTGAACTTAAGGAAAGGTAACTTCGATGGTATGAGACGTGAATTGGCTAGAAGATTGGCAAATGATACTTAAAGGGTTGACGGTGGATAGGCAATGGCAAACATTTAAAGATCACATGGATGAACTTCAACAATTGTACATCACTGTCTGGTGTAAAAATAAAACGGGGAAGGTGGCTCAACCGTGGCTAACAAGGGAAATTAAGGATAGTGTTAAATCCAAGGAAGAGGCACATAAATTGGTCAGAAAAAGTAACAAACCTGAGGACTGGGAGAAATTTAGAATTCAGCAGAGGAGGACAAAGAGTTTAATTAGGAGGGGGTAAATAGAGTATGAGAGGAAGCTTGCCAGGAACATAAAAACTGACTGTAAAAGCTTCTATAGATATGTGAAGAGAAAAAGATTAGTGAAGACAAACGTAGGTCCTTGCAGTCAGATTCAGGTGAATTTATAATGGGGAACAAAGAAATGGCAGACAAGTTGAAAAAATACTTTGGTTCTGTCTTCATGAAGGAAGACACAAATAACCTTCCAGAAATACAAGGAACCGAGGGTCTAGTGAGAAGGAGGAACTGAAGGAAATTGTGTTAGGGAAATTGATGGGATTGAATGTCGATAAATCCCAGAGGCCTAATAGTTTGCATCCCACAGTACTTAAGGAAGTGGCCCTAGAAATAGTGGATGCATTGGTGATCATTTTCCAACAGTCTATCTACTCTGGGTCAGTTCTTATGGACTGGAGGGTAGCTAATGTAACGCCACTTTTTAAAAAAAGAGGGAGAGAGAAAATGGGTAAGTATAAACCGGTTAGCCTAACATCAGTAGTGGGGAAAATGTTGGAATCAATTATGAAAGATGAAATAGCAGCGCATTTGGAAAGCAGTGACAGGATCGGTCCTAGTCAGCATGGATTTATAAAAGGGAAATCATGCTTGACAAATCTTCTGGAATTTTTTGAGGATGTAACTAGTAGAGTGGACAATGGAGAACCAGTGGAGTGGTGTATTTGGACTTTCAAAAGACTTTTGACAAGATCCCACACAAGGGATTGGTGTGCAAAATTAAAGCACAGGTTATTGGGGGTAATCTACTGACGTGGATAGAGAACTGGTTGGCAGACAGGAGGTAGAGAGTCAAGATAAACGGGTCCTTTTCAGAATGGCAGGCAGTGACTAGTGGGGTGCCGCAGGGCTCAGTGCTGGGACCCCTGGTATTTATAATATACATTAATGATTTAGATGAAGGAATTGAGTGTAATATCTCCAAGTTTGCAGATGACACTACGCTGGGTGGCGGTGTGAGCTGTGAGGAGGACGCTAAGAAGCTGCAGGGTGATTTGGACAGGTTAGGTGAGTGGGCAAATGCATGGCAGATGCAGTATAATGTGGATAAATGTGAGGTTATCCACTTTGGGGGCAAAAACACGAAGGCAGAATATTATCTGAATGGCGGCAGATTAGGAAAAGGGGAGCTGCAGTGAGACCTGGGTGTCGTGGTACATCAGTCATTGAAAGTTGGCATGCAGGTACAGCAGGCAGCGAAGAAGGCAAATGGTATGTTGGCTTTCATAGCTAGAGGATTTGAGTATAGGAGTAGGGAGGTCTTACTGCAGTTGTACAGGGCCTTGGTGAGGCCACACCTAGAATATTGTGTTCTGTTTTGGTCTCCTAATCTGAAGAAGGACATTCTTGCTATTGAGCGAGTGCAGCGAAGGTTCACCAGACTGATTCCCGGGATGGCAGGACTGATGTATGAGGAGAGACTGGATCGACTGGGCTTGTACTCACTGGAGTTTAGAAGGATGAGAGGGGATTTCATAGAAACATATAAAATTCTGATGGGACTGGACAGGTTAGAAGCTGGAAGAATGTTCCCGATGTTGGGGAAGTGCAGAACGAGGGGACACAGTCTAAGGATAAGGGGTAAGCCATTTAGGACTGAGATGAGGAGAAACTTCTTCATTCAGAGAGTTGTTAACCTGTGGAATTCCCTACTGCAGAGAGTTGTTGATGCCAGTTCATTGGATATATCCAAGAGGGAGTTAGATATGGCCCCTATGGCTAAAGGGATCAAGGAGTATGGAGAGAAAGCAGGAAAGGGGTACTGAGGTGAATCAGTCATGATCTTATTGAAAGTGGTGCAGGCTCGAAGGGTCAAATGGTCTACTCCTGCACCTATTTTCTAATAGCAATTGGGTGCGAGAAACCCTATTGGGCATTCCCCCTATCACAACGGAGATGAACTAACCGAGCATGGACCACAGTAAACCTGGAACCTTCCTGGTCTGTAGGGCTCAGCTACTCAAAAGATAAACTCACCGAGCCATGGCAGGATATAACTCACCTTTGGTTGGTGCTCCAGTTGGGTCCCAAACGGACCAAAGCTGCACAATGAAGTATGGTGCCCAACATAGAATATACACCACCACCACCAAAAAAGTCATCTTCAGCGTCTTCATCAATGTGCTGGGTATCCCCCTGACAATGCCCACTCGCGCCCCTATCATGCTCGTTTTTGTCAATTAAATCTTTTCTTGCCTTCCTTCACCCAGTTAGGTAACTAGCTCTGCATATTTTGACCTGACATATGATCAGAACGACTGCCAGAATCACAAAGATGACCAAGGTTGTCCATGTTATGTATGATTTTCTGCCGCACTGTTTGACAAAGGCCATCCAGCAATCGAATACCTGCGGCTCCACCTCTTGCATGCAGAAGATGAAGATGAAGATTTGAGGGACGCTGAAGACCATCGAGAAGCCCCAGGCGATGCCACGGCCAAGTACCCTTGCACCGAGCCCTTGGTGATGGAGATGATGAGCTTGCAGATGGCTTGATATCGATGTAGGGTCAGCACGAATATCCCGACAATCTGCAGGTACGTGACGGCTTTGCAGACCGCATTGGGCACCACGAACATTTTCCGTGACCACCCACAAAAGCTGGGGCCGCACCTGGAAGGTGGCGACCACCAGATCGGCCGTGCACAGGTGGAAGAGCTGTTCCTTTTGAGCTTTTGCCACAAAGTGCAGAGGAAGATGCAGTTGCCCAAAGTTGTCAGGACGAAGACACAGCTGAGCACGACTGTTCTGGCGAGCTCCACCTTGTCCAAAGTATCAAGAGTCCCATTGCCTTCACCAGTCTCCCGTTGGGTGTCGCTTTGATTGAATTCAAGTGTCATATTTCGATTAGAATCTGCCCAATGCTAATTTTGTGTGTGTAGTTGGTAGCAGTGCACAGCCAGTAAATCCTTTGATTCTTAAAAAGTCTGTCTAACTTTTAAGGTTGTCTCCAGCACGTAACTTAACGGGTAATTTTAACAACCACTTTGGTCCGTGCTCCTCGCTCCGGCGAGTGGCTGGCTCGTCTGCTGGGGATCCTGCTCGCTGCCTCTCCTGGGTGCGATCGCCCCTACTGAGCGGGGCGGCAGATAATTGTCAATGGGAAGCAATAAAGCAACTTTCAGCCGAGGTGGAAGTTGAATCCGCATTGATTTATGCTGATTAGTTGAAGATAACCTAATTTCAGTCTCAATGTACAATATTTGAGAGCTTAATTCGCAGAAATTGGGAAGAATCCTGCACATTGCTGTCTGCAATGCGAAACTTGCAACATAAATATAAATCATCAACATAAAATGAAGCAGCAGGTTCGATGCACCGCGAAAAAAGTTTGCAATACTTTTAAAGCAAAATAAAACCAAGAGATGCTCATGATTGAATTTGTTGTCACTCTCCGCTCTTCAGGTTTAGAAAGCAAAGTGACCGAGTAAGTGATACGTTGTAATAAAATGAGACATTGTGCGCCTTAGTGTACATCAGTTGTGTTAGTGTCTGTTGTGTATCTGTAAAGCATGCACTCCCATGTTCCGCCACCAGGGAGCTCATCCCCTGAAGTCCCAAGGGATCCCAGCATCCCTTGGGAGCACTGTATATAAGCCGGCCCCTAAGGCCTGTTCCTCACTCTTATTAAAGACTGAGGTCACTGTTACTTTAACCTCCCTGTGTGCAGCCTCATCTGTGTTAGGAACACAATAGTGTCCACATAACACAACATACGGGATGGAACCGCCCTGCCCGCTTCCTTCCGTAATTTGGGGCAGGGGAACTTTTAAAATCTTTCACACATGGGAAAAGCTATCCCAATTATCCCACCAATCCCACCAATCAAATGAGCTGGCAATAACTGGGATTGTCGGCGTACTAAGCAAATAAACTAAACAACTTGTATTTATATAACGCTTTTAAATCGAGTAAAATATCCCAAGGCATTTCACTTTCATCCTTCTGAACTTCACTATGTATAGGCCCAACCTACTCAACCTATCTTCATAAGTCAACCCCCTTATCTCCAGAATCAACCTAGTGAACCTTCTCTGAACAGCCTCCAATGCAAGTATATCCTTCCTTAAATACTGAGACCAAAACTGAATGCAGTACTCTAGGTGTGGCCTCACCAATACCCTGCACAGTTGTAGCAGGACTTCTCTGCTTTTATACTCTATCCCCCTTGCAATAAAGGTCAACATTCCATTTGCCTTGCTGATTACTTGCTGTACCTGCATACTAACTTTTTGTGTTTCATGCACAAGTACCCTCAGGTCCCTCTGTACTGCAGCACTTTGCAATTTTTCTCCATTTAAATAGTAATTTGCTTTTTCTATTTTTTCTGCCAAAGTGGATAACCTCACATTTTCCCACATTATACTCCATCTGCTAAATTTTTGCCCACTCACTTAGCTTGTCTATTTCCCTTTGCAGATTTTTTGTGTCCTCACAATTTGCTTTCCCACCCATCTTTGTATAATCAGAAAACTTGGCTACATTACACTCCGTCCCTTCATCCAAGTCATTAATATAGATTGTAAATAGTTGAGGCCCCAGCATCGATCCCTGCGGCACCCAACTAGTTACTGTTTGCCAACCCGAAAAAGACCCATTTATCCCAACTCTCTGTTTTCTGTTAGTTAGCCAATTCTCTATCCATGCTAATATATTGCCCCCAAACTTGTGAACTTTTATCTTTTGCAGTAATCTTTTATAGGCACCTTATTAAATGCCTTCTGAAAATCCAAATACACCACATCCATTGATTCCCCCTTATCCACCCTGCTCTTTACATCCTCAAAGAACGCCAGCAAATTTGTCAAACATGATTTCCCTTTCATAAAACCATGCTGATTCTGCTTGACTGAATTATACTTATCCAAATGTCCTTAATAATGGACTCCAGCATTTTCCCAATGCCAGATGATAGGCTAACTGGTCTATAGTTTCCTGCTTTCTGTCTGCCTTCTTTTTTAAATAGGTTTTCCAATCCGTTGGGACCTCCCCAGAATCCAGGAAATTTTGGTAGATTACAACCAATGCATCCACTATCTCTGCAGCCACTTCTTTTCGGACTGTAGGATGCAAGCCATCAGGTCCAGGGGACTTGTCCGCCTTTAGTCCCATTATTTTACCGAGTAGTACTTCTTTAGTGATAGTGATTGTTTTTAGCTCCTCACTCCCTATAGCCACTTGCTTATCCACTATTGGGATGTTTTTAGTGTTTTCTGCTGTGAAGACCAACCAAAATATTTGTTCAAAGTCTCTGCAATTTCCCTGTTCCCCATTATTAATTCCCCAGTCTCATCCTGTAAGGGAGCAACATTTAATTTAGCTACTCTTCTCCTTTTTATGTACCTGTAGAAAATCTTACTATCTGTTTTTATATTTTGCACTAGTTTACTTTCATAATCTATCTTCCCCCTCTTTATTATGTTTTTAGTCGTTCTTTGTTGGCTTTTAAAGGTTTCCCAATCCTCTGGCTTCCCACTGGTCTAGGCCACATTGTATGCCCTTGTTTTCAATGGTGGGACGATTAAAATTGGGGATGCTCAAGAGGCCAGAATTGGAGGAGCACATATATCTTGATGTGGGGCTGGAGGAGATTACAGAGAAAGAGAGGGGAGAGGCCATGGAGGAATTTGAAAACAAGGATGAGAATTTTAAAATTGAGATGTTGCTTAACCAGGAGCCAATGTAGGTCAGCGAGCAATGCATCCATTATTTTACTGAATAGTACTTCTATAATGATAGTGATTGTTTTTAGCTCCTCCCTCCCTATACC
Organism: Pristiophorus japonicus; assembly: GCF_044704955.1. NCBI lineage: Eukaryota > Metazoa > Chordata > Chondrichthyes > Pristiophoridae > Pristiophorus > Pristiophorus japonicus. Next base: position 82,730,193 of record NC_091991.1, on the reverse strand, counting down.
CCCTTGCTTGTCCACTATTGGGATGTTTTTAGTGTCTTCTGCTGTGAAGACCAATACAAAATATTTGTTCAAAGTCTTTGCAATTTCCCTGATGTCTGATGGGTGAATGGGACTTGCTGCAAGTTGGGACACGGCAGCCGAGTTTTGGATCACCTCATGTTTATGTAGGGTAGGCCATCTAGGAGTGTGTTGGAATAGTAAAGTCTAGAGGTAACAAAGACCTAGATGAGGGCTTCAGCAGCAGATGAGCTGAGGCAAGGGCACAGCCGGGCAATGTTTGAGGTCGAAATAGATAGAAATAATGGCACAGATAACATGGTGGAGGAACTTATTGTTTTTGACAATATGCGATCTTTTAAATTGATGGCGATTGAAGTGAAGCTGAACAGTGGATCAGTGCTGCCCTTTCAGCACAAAATAGCTCTCAAAACAGTTATGTGAGGATTATTCTGCCTACCATTAAAACAATAGACCTTCTTGACATACTCGTAATTATTTAGCAGTAGGTATTACTGAACTAGTTAGACCAATCAGCCTAATATCAGTGGTGGGATAGTTATTGGAATCCATTATCAGGGACAAAATAAACTTTCATTTGGAAAGGCATGGGTTAATCAGCATGGAATTGCTCAAGGTGAATCATGTCTGACTAACTTAATTGAATTCTTTGGTGAGGTAACAGAAAAGGTTGATCAAGGTAGTGCAGTGCTGACGTTGTGTAGATGGACTTTTGGAAGGCATTCAACAAAATGCCACACATGAGGCTTATTAAGAAATTGGAAGCCCATGGGATTAAAGGGAAAGTAGCAGTATGGATACAAAATTGGCTCAGTGACAGGAAGCAAAGGGTAGTGGTGGATGGATGTTTTTCAGACTGGGAGGTGGTTTGCAGTGGTGTTTCCCAAGGGTCAGTTTTGGGTCCATTACTTTTTGCAATTTTTATAAATGACCTAGACTAGGGTGTAGGGAGCGACATTATAAAGTTTGCAGATGATATGGAAGTTGTCAAAGTAATAGACCATGATGAGGATAGTTATAGGCTTCAGGCTGACATAGACAGGATGATGAAATGGGCAGAAGCATGGCAGATGGAGTTAAATGCAGAGAAGTGTGAAGTGGTGCACTTTGGGAGGACTAATATGGAAAAATAGCACATGGCATGATTTTGAAAAGTGTAGATGAGTAGAGAGACCTTGGTGTCCATGTACACAAATCGTTAAAGGTGGCAAGGCAAGTTGATAAGCTGATTAATAAAGCGCATGGGTTACGTGGGTTTATAAATAGAGGAATAGAATATAAAAGCAAAGAGATCATGCTCGAACGTTATAAATCACCAGTTAGGCCTCATCTGAAGTATTGTGGACAATTCTGGGCATCACACTTCAGGAGAGATGTAAAGGGATTAGAAAGGGTGCAAAGGAGGTTTACCAGGGATGAGAAAGTTCAGTTATGAGGAGAGGTTGGAAAGGTTAGGACTGTTCTCCTTAAAACAGGGAAAATTAAGAGGTGACTATTTAATAGAGGTTTTCAAGATGATGAGAGGTTTTGGTAGAGTAAATTGGGAAAAAATATTCCCTCTGGCAAGTGGGTCAATAATGAGAGGTTACAGATTCAAAATCATTCAAAAAAGATCTGGAGGGGAGCTAAGAAATGGCTTCACTCAGAGAGTTGTCGGGATCTGGAATGGTGGTGGAAGCTGATTCCATCAATAATTTTAAAAGTGAATTGGACAGGTACTTGAGGATAAGCAACTTACAGGGTTATGGATAGAAAGCGGGGGTGTGGAACCAATGTTCTCTCTAATTTGTTTTTGGTGCGTGGTCCCTTTTAAATTTACTGTGCGGCCACACATGCGCGGTAACTTTCGGCAGCAGCAACTGGTGAGCGGCCTGTGCGGGACCTTGTGATTGGTGTGCGGCATTGCAGCCGCGCAACTTAGAGGGAACATTGTGTGGGACTAAGACTAACTGCTCCTTCAAAGAGCCAGCACGACAAACTGAATGGCCTCCTTCTGTGCGGTATGTTTCTATGATTCTGTGAACTACAGGAGCCCTTTAGCGACAAACTCTTAAATGACTCATTACCAACGACTCTGCTCCTTGCAGTGATTCTCTGGGTTTATCTCATTGCCTTTGTGGCCTCTGGACATAGACTCAGTGTGGTCACAAACATTGATCAAGTCTGACGTGTCAGGCTGAAAAGCAACAGCTGTGATCAGCATTGAGTTGGTGGGAATCTCTTTGTGTTACATTAAGAAAACAATTGCAGATTTTTTTCAAGATGTTCCAAGATAAACATCACTGGCTCCAGGCTATGGCCGAGTGCTGCCAGATATCTTAACACATTTCTGTGAATGAAATGCAGAATGTTAGATTTTTTTAAGTTAATATTACCACCCCCTCCCCCATGCAACTTAGAAAATCATTTGTTGCTGAGCTTGAATCTGCTTTATGAGGGTGCAAGAGTGGGCCTTCAAATAATGACTTTAATTACTTTTGTTAAAAAACAAGGTTAAAAATATTTAAAGTACGATGTTGTTTTGTGATGAATGAATATGCAGTTGAAATAAACAACTGGAATTCGAAGTGGTGTTGATTTTCAGAGTGTGATTTCAGCACCCTTGTCCTGGACAGCTCCACGCACTCACCAGACCTGTTCGATTGTACAAATAGTGCAACTGGAAATTGGCATCTGGTTTTCAAGTCACTTTCAACCACTGGTATTTTAAAATGACAGGCAGTCTTTAAACCCATTAAGTGGCATTAGAAATTGTCAATATTACCCATTTCGATAATTTGAATGGAGAGGCTATTTAGACAGAGGGAGAGACAGCGGCAGCAGAGCCTATCGGCAGAACCAGAATGGCAGATACCAGGGGTCGGTATTAGGACAATTGTTTTTGTAATATTTATAAATGACCCGGACGTGGGCATATGGAGTACAATGTCAAAGTTTGCAGATGATACAAAATTTGGAAACATAGTAAATAATGAGCATGATCGTAGCAGACTTCAGGAGGACATACTTGGCTTTGTAAATAATTGCATTGAATACAAAAACAAGGTAGTTATGCTACAAATCTCTGGTTAGATCTCAGCTGGAGCACTGTGCACAATTCTGTGCATCACACTTTAGGAAGTCAAGGCCATGAAAGGGTAAAGAGGAGGTTTACCAGGATGATACTAGGGATGAGGGACTTCAGATATGTGGAGGGATTGGAGAAGTTGGGATTGTTCTCCTTACAGGATAGAAAGTTGGAGAAACCGTTTCCTCTGGCAAATGGGTCAATTACCAGAGAAATATGGAAAAACTATTTCCTCTGGCAAATGGATCAATTGCCAGAAATCAGAGATTTAAAGTAATTGGCAAAAGAACTAGAGGGGAAATGATGAAAATTGTTAAACACAGAGGGTTGTTAAGATCTAGAACATACTACGTGAAAGGATGGTGGAATCAGATTACATAGGATCTTTCAAAAGGCAATTGGACATGTATTTGGATAGAACTAATTTGCAGGATTGTGGGGAGAAAGCTGGGACATAGGACGAAATTAGACAGTTCTTTCAAAGAGCTGGCACAGGCATGATGGGCCGAATAGTCCCCATCTGCGCTGTAACATTCTAAAGCCCATCATCTCTGCAATCTGCAAGCTCCTTAGACCATGCCCAATCCAGGCAGGAAGATCGTGCATCATATGGACAAAATCACGCTCCCCTTAATCTGGTATACTGTCTCTACATCTTGACTGAAAGATTGCCTCCAAGTTATGTGAAGAAAAAATTGAAGTTGACAATTGTGGGTTAAGTTGAAGTTGGAATCTATGCTAGAGCTTTGAAAACATATAAAACATGTGAAGACTCAGATAGTTGTATATTAGGACGTCTACCACATATACAGGAGTGAACTGTAATGTTTGAGAGTGAAAGTTTAACAATTGAACAGCAGGCACTGCAAAATCACATGCTGTATTTTCTTAAGGCAAAAGGATTGTTCAAACATATTACCAATCCATGTGATATTTTCCATATGGCCACTGGAGTGTGACAAACATATTTTACCATCTCATTTATTGAATCACATGTACGATTCAGGCCCTGTTTGTCACTGTAAGTAATCACAATGGCAGCAAAGGGTATGGGAGCCAGGGCATCGGTAATTACTCTCAGGAGGACCAGGCTGCAGTGGCACAAACCTATCAATGATCTCAGTGGATCATGAAAGGTTACTGCAAAGCCACACTCAACCTCATCCTCCAGTGCTACTCATCACATCCCCATCACTCTGCCTTTCTTACCCTACTCCTGCACATCCTCACTTACACCAACATGCTTTGCACATCCACCCATCCCTCTCTCTATCTACATTATCACATTCCCATCTCACTAGCCACCCCTCACATTCACCCTCATCCATGTTCACAGCGAGCTATGGTTTAAGGATGAAAGAATTTACAGACGTATAGCGCACTTGACGTAATTTTAAAATGTCATCTAATGTACGGAAATGCGGCAGCCAATTTGTGCACAGCAAGGTCCCACAAACAGCAATGAGATAAATGAGCAGATGATCTGTTTTAGAAAGGTGTTGGTTGTGGAATCAATATTGACAAGGTCATCAGGAGAACTCCCCTGCTCTTCTTCATTGGATCCATTGGATCTTTTATGTCCATCTTCAGAGGGAAGACAGGGCCTCGGTTTAATGTCTCATCCAAAAGACAGCACCTCCGACAGTACAGCGCTCCCTCAGTACTACATTGAAGTATCAGCCTAGATTATCTGACTCAAAGGTGAGAGTGCTACCACAGAGACACAGCTGACACTGTGTATTCATTTAAAATGGGAAGCATCTCCTGCTGACCTACAACGGCACCATTATCATGGAGTGATAATCCCCGGCTTCTCTCCTCCACTACTAACACTCTAAACCCCTCTCCATTTCCTCCTCCATCCTCACCTCCAACAACAAGAATCTCATGGATTTCTTTGTCATTAAGATCAAGACCATCTAATTAGCTGCCTCTACTGGTTCTCTCCCTTCCCCTAGTCCACCAAACCAAATTTCCCCTAAGGTGGCTTGATTTTCTGTCCAGCAATTGTCTCCTGGCTCTTCATGGCAATACCTCCAGAAGTGCTTCCTACGGTCGTCTGCCCTGCTATTAGCCTTCAGACTCGCTCGCCCTTTACACCTGTCTCTGAATCCCTATTCCCCATTTATTAGCAGCATCCTATCTTCCACGCCTATGTAACTTGACTTTCCCTGTGTCCATTAGTGTGTGCATTTTGGCTGTTGAACCGGACCTCAGCCCCCACCCCCCACCACTTCCCTTTACCCCTTCTAGGTCCCACTCTCTTGTCATCATGCCTCCTTTCACTTCTCCCCTCCTGGGTACTCTCCCCTCCCAAATCCTTACCACAACCGTTCTGCACTCCTTGACCTTCCTATTCTCCTGCTGCTGCCCCAGACATGACTCCCTATTAGATAAGCCTACAGCTTTCCTCTGTACCTCTCTTGGCATCCTCAGAAGGGCCCATCGAGGCACTCGTCGCTGCCTCCTTATGAGCAGCAACCCTAACTGCCCCATCCTACTCTTGACAATCATTGCATCCAGTGCGTCCACTGAGGGTAATCTTGCCAACCTCCTTTCCCTTCACAGTGCTGACATATTGGACACTGCCACTTGATCAGCTATCACTGCCCCTCTCTGCATCTCCCTACAGAAGGTCTATTCACTTGTGAACAAGGCTGCTATCCATGAGCTTATTGTGGATGATTGCATCGACATCATGGCCTTGACGGAAACCTGGCTGAGGGCTAATTTCATCTTCACCTTTAATGAAGCTCCCCCGCCTAGCTATACCTTCTACTACTTGCCCTGCCCAAACTGCCATGGTGGCGGTGTAGCCCTTGTCATCAAATCACCCCTTGGTCTGTCCCCCTACTCCTATAGAACTTTCTCCTTTTAGCATCTGACCTTGTTACACCCTTCTCATGAAAATCCTCGTTCTCTACTGCCCACCCAAGTACCATATCAAGTTTGTGACTGAGATATCTTTACTGTTTTCCTGTCTCAGCCTCTGCACCGAGCAGTTTCTCATCCTCGGAGATTTCAAGCTCCATCTCAACTCATCATGCTCTCTCTCCTCTGACTTCACTGCCCTCATATTCTCACTAAATCTCTCCCTCCATATATACTCCCCTATCTGTACTTATGGCCACCCCCTTGAACTCGCCATCTCATGTGGCTTCTTTACACCCAACGTGTCAATAAGGTGATCTCCGATCACTTCCTTGTTTCCCTCTCCACCCACATCTCCCTTCCCCCTCCCAACCCAACCTATTTCTGTGCCTGGAAAAAACTCCCCCCCAAGTCCCTTACAATTGCACTTTCAAATTCCCAACTGTCTAGTCTTTGGCCTTGTAATGTATGTACCTGTGAGTATGCTCACAGGTTTGTAGAGCTGTTGAGTTGGGAGTGGCTTAGCCAGTCATGTGATGTTCACAAGACTCAATAACCCCCCAGCCAGTTGGGTTCGGGGGATCCACAATGAGGTAAGCGGTTGTGAGCCTGGTGGATGAACTGGTAATGTGTAGTGTGATTGTTAAACTTTTGCTAATAAACCAACTAGTTCTTAATAACAATGTGTTGCTAAGAATTCTTAAGCAAAGAACCCATGAGGCAAATATATTACAGGCCCTCTATTCACCATGACCTTTCTGCAACTACCTATCTGCTCAATCACACTCCACTTTGATGTTCTTGTCCTCATGAAAACCATTACTCACTCTCAGCCTGGTCATTCCCCCAGGATAGCCCTTATCTCCTCTCCCTTAAATCGAAAGGTCGCAGACTTGAACTGGTATAACCTTTCATTGCCTGATTTGCCTGTACCACATACGCATTGTCACGTCCTGTTCTCCTCTGCCAAAGCTGCTCACTATTCTGGAATGCAAAGGTAGCCCCCGGCTTCTCTTCTCCACTTTTTAATCACCCCTCCCTTGTCTCCTTCATCCTCACCTCCAACAAGTGTGAGGAACTCATGGACTTCTTTGTTACAAAGATTGATCCATTCAGTAGTCTCTGCTGCATTCCCCTAGCCTACCGGCTCAAACTTCTCCTACAGTTTCCCCTTGCGCTAGCCCTGAACTCGCATTTTTCTCTAGTTTCTCTTCAATCTCCCCTCATGTCCTTTCCTAGTTCATCTTGTCCACGAGACCCACATCCTGCTCCTTTGACCCTATTCCCACCAAACTACTGACCATCCAACTTCCCTTCCTGGCACCTATGTTAACTGACAATTTTAACGCTTCCCTCTTCTGAGGATTTCTTGCTGAAACCCTCATCCATGTCTTTGTTACCTCTAGACTTGACTATTCAATACTCTCCTGCTCGTCCTCCCATCTTCCACCTTACATAAATTTGAGCTCATCCAAATCTCTGCTTCCCATATCCTAACTTGCATCAAGTCCCCATCACCCAACATCGCTGTGCTTGCTGATCTACATTGGCTCCTGGTTTGGCCACACCCCAATTTTAAAATTCTCATCCCTATTTATTTTTAAATCCCTCCCTGGTCTTGCCCCTCTGTAGTTTTCTCCAGCCCTGCAAGCCTTTGAAATCTCTGCAGTGCTCCAATTCTAGCCACTTGTGCATCCCCGACCTTAATCACTCCACCCTTGGCCTTCAGCTGTGAAGGTTCTCAGCTCTGAAATTCCCTCCCCAAATCTTTCTGCCTCTCTATCTCTCTCTCCTCCTTTAAGACCCAACTTAAAAACTACCTTTTTGCCCAAGTTCTTGGTCAGCTGTTCTAATACATCATTATGTGCTGTTTGTGGGAGTTTGCTGTGCCCTATTTGGCTGCCATGTTTCCTACATTACAACAGTGACTACACTTTAAAAGTACTTCATTGGCTGTAAAGCACTTTGGGACATCCTTGCAATATATTTCCTTCATGGGTTCTTTGCTTAAGCATTCATTGCAACACATTGCTATTAAAAACTAGTTGGTTTATTAACAAAGGTTTAACAATCGCACTACACATTACCAGTTTATCCGCCAGGCTCACAACCGCATGCCTCATCGTGGATCCCCTAAATCCAACTGACTGGGGTTTTAATGAGTCTTGTGAACATCACGTGACTGGCTAAGCCACTCACAATTCAACAGCTCTACAACTATTTTGGTGAGAACATAAAATCAAGTACCCTCTTTTGGCAAGAGCACTAGAACACACAAATTACCAAGTTAAACTTTAACAAAACTTAAATCAAATTAAAACTTGGTTGCTGGGGGTGATGATACACCCCTGTCCCTCCGGTGCCCACCTCTCGCAGAAGGCCACGAGCGTACCGGTGTACACCGCGTGCTCCAGGGACACCCTGGCTCGAATGTAACTGCGAAAAAAGAGAGGCAGGCAGTCGGGCTGAACGACTCCCTCGACCGCCCACTGCCTGGACAGGATAATGGCCACCTTGGCCCAACAGCAGTCCTACAAGGAGGCCTTCCGACCTGCCCGCTCCCCTCCGCACAGGATGCCCAAAGATCAGGAGCGTGGGACTGAAGTGCAAGCAGAATTTGAGGAGCAGCCTCTTCAAATATTGGAACAGGGGCTGCAACCTGACACAATCCATATAACCATGGAACACGGACTTTTCCAAACCACAGAAATTACAGGCAGCCTGGGCGTTCGTGAAGCGACTTAAAAACCTATTGCACGGGACTGCCCCATGCAACACCCTCCAGGCCAAGTCCCCAATAAATAATGGGAGCACTCCCGCGTAGAGAGCACTCCATTGGGGACCCCCGCCACCTCTGGATGGCAAGCTGGCAACAGCTCTACAAAACTGTGTGCATACTCACAGATGCATACATTACAGTCCTGAGATCTTGAAAGGTACTGTAAAAATGCAAGTCTTCCTTTTTTTTGTGCTATGGATTTTTGTTATCCAAAAGCCTGTCTTGATTTTTAAAAAATGCAACAAATTGGATATTTTGTATTATTTTCACAGCAGGTCGTGTGTCAGATTTTAAAAAAAAACCTTTGTGCCTGAACATATGACCCCCAATTGTGCTGAATTCAAAGCCGGATAAGCTGGAAAGCTGAAGCAGACAATAGTTGTGCTGCATCGGTAAAAGCTCTGAATTGTGTCACTTGTTTAATTTCTTGGTGTATAGGCCCAGTGAGTACAATATTACCATGCACTATTCACCTAGCAATTAAAGTTCAAAGCTTCTCCTGTCACCCAGCAACAAAAGCTGAATTCAAGAATTTTTCTCTCTCCTTTAAATCCAGAATTTTACTGGGGTACAGTTCTGCAATCTCCTTCCACCCTCTGTTATCTCATCCAAGTGACCATTCTTCAAAAGCAACCTAGACAGCAAGCATTGACAGGCTCTCCAACTGTGGAAAGCCAAGCCTGATCCTTTCCTCTTTTGTCCTCACACGTGCATGTCCTAAACCAGGCCGTGGATAGCGATCAGGAGCTCGAGTTCTGGTCAATATACCCTTTTCATATGTCTTGGGCTGCCACAGCCAAGTCAAGCCCTAACTGAGACCAGTGAATTCAACACAAACTGGGGTTCGAAGCTGGCCTCTTCAGCCCCTTGTAGCGCAGTACCAGACCACACTACATTACCCATTAACGGGAGCTAATTCTAACTTTAATTAAAAAATCTGAGCTTCTCATTCAAAAATGTGTCAACTAGAATTACTGATGGGGACAAGAGCTTTGTGTTGCAGCCTTTGCATACATAGTCTTTAAAGCAGCACTGGTGAGCCCTGTGATTTCCTCCGCAACGCCAGCATGGCACTATTCGTTTAGCTCCCCTCGGCGGACTCTGAGTTAAGGGGGCCTGTTCTCTCTTCCCTGAGAGGGTTCGCGCTCTACAGTCCAGCCTCTAAACGGCACCACTCTGTGCACAGTACCTGCTGGGTTTGAGTCCTGAGGGTGAATCATCTGCCTAGAACCGCAGATCGAGGTCATGAATGCCTGGCTCACAAAGATGGCCTTTTGCAGTGTGACTGTGGTATCCGCCGACAGTAGCTTGTGAAGAAGGCCCTCATGGCCAATTCCAATGACAAAAATGTCCCGCAGCGCTTAGTTGAGGTGGGTACCGAACTCGCACAGTGCCGCCAGCCTCCTGAGGTCTGCAGCGTACTTCGCGACTTCCTGATCTTCGGGCCGTAGGTGGGTGTAGAACCGGTGTCTGGCTGTGAGGATGCTCTCCTTGGGCTTGAGTTGCTCATGGATCAGGGTTAAGAGCTCCTTGTACGACTTGGTTGTTGTCTTCGCTGGTGCCATCAAGTTCCTGACGAGGCCATAGACAGTGGGCCCACAACTTGTTAGCAAGATAGCTCGCCGCTTATCAGCCAGTGTGGCAGGGTCGTCTCCTGCCAGGTTGTTTGCTGTGAAGAAATATTCTAGCCTCTCCACAAAGGCGTCCCAATCATCACCATCGGTGAACTGCTGCAACGTAACAAGGGTAGTCATTTCTGTGTGAAAGTTCGTAATCACGTCGCCAATTGTTGTGTCCTTAGATGCTTTAGTAATGACTCCACGAGGCAATGTGCTGCACTTGAACTGTAGTGACCTTAGTCCTTTATTAGTTAACTCCAGAGTGAGGATCACACCTGGTGGCCTGCCTTTTATATTAGGCCAGGTGCACCTGTACAGGTAACCTACAAGTCTCCCACTGCTGTGCCCTCTGGTGGCACACCTTGTGATAGGACCAACAGTAACCATGTAGGATACATGACAGGGGGGTGCCGACTTCTTGGTTGGCAGGTGTGCTGAATGCTGAGTTGAATGGTGATCAAACTGGAGAACACAAATGATGAAAGCGAGTGGATTTAGGACATTCCTGGGCTGTTTATTTTTCTTGTGTTGCTGGTCCTTAGACTCTCCTGAGCCTTTGTGCCAGTTTTCCTTAGTTGCTTTTGTTTTGTCCCCAGCACCATCACTGGCAATACTAAGTTTCTCAGTAGGAATCTTCCAAGCTGACCTGATCCAAAGAGGGAGAGGTCCCGTGGATCAATGCCAACAAAGTCCGGCTGTCTAAGAGGTCCTCTTTGCCCTCACACACCTGCATCTACAAAGAGGTGACACTGCCTCACTTTGGCAGACGTAGTGCTGGTGAAATCTCTTCTTCTCAAAAGGAGATGGTGCACTTGGGATGTGAATGCCTGACTGACTTTAATATTGGATGATTCTCCAGAAGCTCTCGAATCATGGCCAACTATAATTTATGCGATGCCCCAGGGATGATTAAGAGCCATGTTGCCAATTGGCTGCACTCGCCCAAGCTCCAACCAATTCTTCAGGCCCTGGTATACCTGATTGCCAATAGAGAATGGGGAGCCTTTCTACTCTGGATCTTAGTACAGCAGAGAGGCAGAAGCTGAGCTGTACCCTGCTGCCAATGATGGCCTCAGTGATCTGGTCCCACATCCTTCTTTCTGGAGGGTACTCCTGTCCCCTGTGGTAGAGGACCTCTCTTGCAGTGTATCTTTAGGAAAGTGACAGTGCTTTCTGAAATCACAGCCTCGCTTTCAGAAGGTTGTTCTATCTGCAATGATGCTTTGGCCACGCTACATTGGAACCTCCTGCTGGGTCCAACATTACCGGGATGGCGTTCCACAGTGAGTTCAGCGGTGGGCTAATGCTAATTAGTCCCCAGCAGTATCATTATTGCACCAACATCAGTGTTCTCGATCAGGCCAACATCCCCAGCATCGAAGCACTGACCGCACTCGACTAGCTCCGTTGGGTGGGTCACATTGTCCGCATGCCCAACACAAGATTCCCAAAGCAAGCGCTCTACTCGGAACTCCTACACGGCAAGCGAGTCCTAGGTGGACAGAGGAAATGCTTCAAGGACACCCTCAAAGCCTCCTTGATAAAGTGCAACATCCCCACCGATACCTGGGAGTCCCTGGCCAAAGACTGCCCCAAATGGAGGAAGAGCATCCGGGAGAATGCTGAGCACCTCGAGTCTCATCGCCGAGAGCATGCAGAAAACAAGCGTAGGCAGCAGAAGGAATGTGCAGCAAACCAGACTCCCCACCCACCCTTCCTCCAATGACTGTCTGTCCCACCTGTGACAGAGACTATAATTCCTGTATTGGACTGTACAATCACCTGAGAATTCACTTTTAGAGTGGAAGTAAGTCTTTCTTGATTTCGAGGGACTGCCTATGATGATGATGATATTGGCGCCCATTAACTCACGGCCGCGTTGGCTCTGGCAGATTTTGTGGCAGCCATGAATTTATAGAGTTAATTAATTAGTGAATTAAAGAATATAGCAAACTATCTCAAAATGCATCAATCCTCTGACCTCAAGGTGCCTTTTATAAATATTTGCTATGACTTACACAATTGACATTTAATTCTCACACCATCCTTCAGAGATGTGGTTTTGTCTAAACCTAATATTTTCATTTTTTTTCACGCTAAATCTAAATAAGCCAGCAGTCTAAAGCTCCTGTAGATTCACCGTTTTGTTAAGTGCATCTCCTGAGGATCAAAGTAAATTATCAGAAACTGATTGACTGCTCCCTCCATTTCAAGGCATTAACCATCTTGTCCGTTGCTTGGCAATGCAAATCAAATTAAGTTATTAAAAATACTTCCAGTTCTTTGCATCTTCTCTTGGATGTTGGAAAATTGTAAACTAGCTGTCTGAGTGTGAGGTGGTTTATGGTGGGTGGGTTGAATATTTCAAAGTACATTTCATGTACGTATGTTGTGGATTACTGTGTATTGCAATCTATTTTCAGTGAGTGGAGCCCATCACAAAAAGGTTATGGTTAGTCATGCTCCTTATGGAATTCAAGCCCAGGTTTGAAATCATATATTTATCAAATGTAAACTTCATTAAAGCCAGTGTTATTTGATTTATATGCTGACTATGATTCCACATCACTCTCGGTCCTTTTGTTCTGTTTAGAATAGAGGAATCGGACACGCTTTTAACCAGTTCTTTAGGAATATATTTATTCTAAATATAATTGGGCTACATAGCAGTGAGAATTAAACTGAAGCAAATTATTCCAAATGTTCCCAGACTGATGTAATGACAGTCGTTTTGATCTAAAACATCCTTTGTTTGACATTCACAGTTTATTATTGCTTTCGCGCTGGTGACTCAGCCCCACATGAGACCTTTAGATTCCCATCATTTTGTTTATGCAACTTTAGTGAATTGTGATTGATTGATAGCTGTTCCAAAATGAGGTGTGTGAGTGGGTTTTGCGTGATGCTCGTAGCCGGGATTTAAAGTGTATTTGGCTCAGGACTCAACACTCTGGCTGTTCACAATTTCTTATTCTATTTATACTGATACCTGTGAACTTTCAGATTTTCCAACTGCTCTGATGTATGGATTAACAATTTAATAGAATACGTGAGAATAACTCACTTTGACATTGAGGCTAATTTTTCACTTTAGGTACGTGTTGTAAAGTGGTGGTTGCAGGTCAGACACCTGTACGCAAAATGGCTGCCGCGTTTCCCACATTACAACAATGACTACACTCCAAAAGTACTTCATTGGCTGTAAAGTGCTTTGAGACATCCGGTGGTCGTAAAAAGCACGATATAAATGTATGACTTTCTTTCTTTCTTTACCTCTTACACATACTGCCCGAGTTTCCTCTCCATTGACTTCGCCCAGGCTCGTCCCATTTGCTCCCCATACCTTCAGTACTCCTCGTCAAGCACTGCCTAATTCTCTTTTAAAAGAATTTATGAACTCTGGTCCAACTGCGGTTTGTGACTAGTCTCTCTGTGTAAAGAATTATTTCGTAACCTTGCCTGTAATTCAGTTTGTTACCTTAGGTTTGTGCCAGCTTGTTAACTTTTTTGCCGCCCATTGGAAGCAACCTATTGCTCTTTACCTTAAAATAACTTTTGACAATCCTGATGCCCTTTATGAGGTCACTTTGTCCAATGCAAATACCCCTAACTTCTCAACTCTGTCTTCATAACTGTAACACCTCATCCCAAGTAAATCTCTGATGCACCATTGCTTTTATATTCTTATAATAGGATGTCCAAAATTATACATAATACACCAACTGTAGCCTAATGTCGGATTGTACAAATTCGAGATTTCCTGCTTGCTTTTATATTATGTGCTTCTAGATACAAAATGAAAGATTCTGTGTTTTTTTTAATGGTGTAACACCTCCTTTAACCAACAGTGTAGCTGCACACTAAGGTCGCTCTGCTCCTCTACACAAGTTAGAATTGTACCATTGCAAAATTAGACTTGCAAAATGTATTACTTCACATCATTCTACATTGAGCTGCAGCTGCCATCTGCCTTGCCTTCCTGTGAGCTTACCCATGACCTCCTGCAATATTTCATAGTTCTTGTCATAATTTCCCACTTTGGGTCATCAGCAAATTTCAACATTATCCCTTCAGTTACTTAAGTCCAGATCATTTTGGTGTAAAGTAAATAAAAATGGTCCCGGGAATGGTAGCATAGTGGTAATGTTATTGGACTAACAAGTCATTCATTTGTAACAAAACCGCTACGAGGAAGAATAAAACCGGATGGACCACCCGGCATCGACCTCAGCACCAACAACGGCACACCAGCCCACTCGACCCTGCAAAGTCCTCCTCACCAACATCTGGGGACTTAGGCCAAAATTGGCAGAGCTGTCCCACAGACTAGTCAAGCAATAGCCTGACATAGTCATATTCACAGAATCATACCTTTCAGCTAATGTCCCAGACTCCTTCATCACCATAACTGGCTATGTCCTATTCTACCAGCAGGACAGACCCACCAGGGGTGGTGGCTCAGTGGTATACAATCGGGAGGGAGTGGCCCTGAGAGTCCTCAACATTGACTCCGGACCCCATGAAGTCTAATTGCCTCAGGTCAAGCATTGGCAAGGAAACTTTCTGCTGATTACCACCTACTGCCCTCCCTCAGCTGACGAATCAGTATCCTCCATGTTGAACACCACTTGGAAGAAGCACTGAGAGCAGCAAGGGCACAGAATGTACTCTGGGTGAGGTACTTCAATGTCCATCATCAAGAGTGGCTCAGTAGCACCACTACTGACCAAGTTGGCTGAGTCCTGAAGGACATACCTGCCAAAATGGGCAGTGTGCAGCAGGTGGTGAGAAAACCAACGTGAGGGAAAAACATACTAGACCACGTCCTCACCAATCTACCTGTTGCAGATGCATCTGTCCATAACAGCATTCGTAGATGTGACCACCGCACAGTTATTGTGGAGACGATGTCTCGTCTTCACACTGAGAACACCCTCTATCGTGTTGTCTGGCACTACCATCATGCTAAATGGGATAGACTCAGAACAGATCTAGCAGCCCAAAACTGGGCACCCATGAGGTGTTGTGGGTCATCCACAGCAGCAGAATTGTATTCCACCACAATCTGTAGCCTCATGGCCCGATATATCCCTCATTCTACCATTGCTCTGACACTGATTTACCTTTCTTTAGTTATCCTCTTGCTCTTAATGTATTTATAAAATATTTTGGGGTTTTCCTTAATTTTACTTGCCAAAATGTTTTCATGCTCTCTCTTTGCTTTCCTAATTTCCTTTTTAATTGCACCCCTGTACTTTCTATACTCTTCCACAGTTTCTGCAGTATTGAGCCCTTAGTATCTGTCATAAGCCTCCCTTTTTTTCTTTATAGAAACATAGAAACATAGAAAATAGGTGCAGGAGCAGGCCATTCAGCCCTTCTAGCCTGCACCGCCATTCAATGAGTTCATGGCTGAACATGAAACTTCAGTACCCCCTTCCTGCTTTCTCGCCATAACCCTTGATCCCCCGAGTAGTAAGGACTTCATCTAACTCCCTTTTGAATATATTTAGTGAATTGGCCTCAACTACTTTCTGTGGTAGAGAATTCCACAGGTTCACCACTCTCTGGGTGAAGAAGTTTCTCCTCATCTCGGTCCTAAATGGCTTACCCCTTATCCTCAGACTGTGACCCCTGGTTCTGGACTTCCCCAACATTGGGAACATTCTTTCTGCATCTAACCTGTCTAAACCCGTCAGAATTTTAAACGTTTCTATGAGGTCCCCTCTCATTCTTCTGAACTCCAGTGAATACAAGCCCAGTTGATCCAATCTTTCTTGATAGGTCAGTCCCGCCATCCCGGGAATCAGTCTGGTGAACCTTCGCTGCACTCCCTCAATAGCAAGAATGTCCTTCCTCAAGTTAGGAGACCAAAACTGTACACAATACTCCAGGTGTTGCCTCACCAAGGCCGTGTACAACTGTAGTAACATCTCCCTGCCCCTGTACTCAAATCCCCTCGATATGAAGGCCAACATGCCATTTGCTTTCTTAACCGCCTGCTGTACCTGCATGCTAACCTTCAATGACTGATGTACCATGACACCCAGGTCTCGTTGCACCTTCCCTTTTCCTAATCTGTCACCATTCAGATAATAGTCTGTCTCTCTGTTTTTACCACCAAAGTGGATAACCTCACATTTATCCACATTATACTTCATCTGCCATGCATTTGCCCACTCACCTAACCTATCCAAGTCACTCTGCAGCCTAATAGCATCCTCCTCGCAGCTCACACTGCCACCCAACTTAGTATCATCCACAAATTTGGAGATACTGCATTTAATCCCCTCGTCTAAATCATTAATGTACAATGTAAACAGCTGGGGCCCCAGCACAGAACCTTGCGGCACTCCAGTAGTCACTGCCTGCCATTCTGAAAAGTACCCGTTTACTCCTACTCTTTGCTTCCTGTCTGACAACCAGTTCTCAATCCACGTCAGCACACTACCCCCAATCCCATGTGCTTTAACTTTGCACATTAATCTCTTGTGTGGGCCCTTGTCGAAAGCCTTCTGAAAGTCCAAATATACCACATCAACTGGTTCTCCTTTGTCCACTTTACTGGAAACATCCTCAAAAAATTCCAGAAGATTTGTCAAGCATGATTTCCCTTTCACAAATCCATGCTGACTTGGACCTATCATGTCACCATTTTCCAGATGCACTGCTATGACATCCTTAATAATTGATTCCATCATTTTACCCACTACTGAGGTCAGGCTGACCGGTCTATAATTCCCTGTTTTCTCTCTCCCTCCTTTTTTAAAAAGTGGGATTACATTGGCTACCCTCCACTCCATAGGAACTGATCCAGAGTCAATGGAATGTTGGAAAATGACTGTCAATGCATCCGCTATTTCCAAGGCCACCTCCTGAAGTACTCTAGGATGCAGTCCATCAGGCCCTGGGGATTTATCGGCCTTCAATCCCATCAATTTCCCCAACACAATTTCCCGACTAATAAAGATTTCCCTCAGTTCCCCCTCCTTACTAGACCCTCTGACCCCTTTTATATCCGGAAGGTTGTTTGTATCCTCCTTAGTGAATACCGAACCAAAGTACTTGTTCAATTGGTCTGCCATTTCTTTGTTCCCCGTTATGACTTCCCCTGATTCTGACTGCAGGGGACCTACGTTTGTCTTCACCAACCTTTTTCTCTTTACATACCTATAGAAACTTTTGCAATCCGCCTTAATGTTCCCTGCAAGCTTCTTCTCGTACTCCATTTTCCCTGCCCTAATCAAACCCTTTGTCCTCCTCTGCTGAGTTCTACTCTGTATGTCCCTTGACATCCAGGGGGCTCTAGATTTGTTAGTCCCACCCTTTTTCTTTAAGGGAAGATACTTGCTCTGAACCCTCCGGATCTCCTCCTTGAATGCCTCCCACTGCTCTGACACCGATTTACCTTCAAGTAGCTGTCTCCAGTCCACTAAATCCCATCTCATCTTAGCAAAATTGGCTTTTCCCCCAATTGAGAACTTTTATTCCTGGTCTTTGTCCTTTTCCATAACTACCCTAAATCTAACTGAATTATTACTACCACCAAAATGCTGTCCCACGAATACCCGTTCCACCTGTCCAGGTTCATTCCCTAAACTAAGTCCAGAAGCGTCCCCTCCCTTGTTGGGCTTGCTACATACTGGTTAAAAAAGTTCTCCTGAATGCATTTTAGGAATTCCGTACTCTCTATACCTTTCACACCAATGTTTTCCCAGTTAATATTAGGGTAGTTGAAATCTCCTATTATTACTGCCCTGTAGTTTTTGCACTTCTCAGAAATGAGCCTACCTATTTGCTGTTCTATCTCCCTCTGACTGTTTGGGGTCTATAGTACATGCCCAACAGTGTGATTGCCCTTTTTTTGTTCTTCAATTCAATCCATATGGCCTCATTTGATGATCCTTCCAACATACCATCCCTCCTCACAGCTGTAATTGTTTCTTTAATCAATATTGCGACCCCCCCCTTTTTTACCCCTCTCTCTATCCCGTCTGAAAATCCTGTAACCAGCAATGTTGAGCTGCCATATCCGCCCTTCTTTCAGCCATGTTTCAGTAATAGCTATAATATCGTACTCCGAAATATCCATCTGTGCTCTCAGCTCATCTGCCTTATTCTCTATATTCCTTGCATTGAAGTATTTAGCACTGCCAAACTTCCTTCTTGTCTATTTCTTAGCCCTTGTTTCCTCTGTTTTCCAAATTCATGTTCTACTTTTCTGCATTCCAATTCCAGCTTTGCTTCTCTCCCTACTGAATCTATTCTCGGGTTCCCATCACCCAGCCAAGCTAGTTTAAACCCTCCCCAACAACACTAGTAACCCTCCCCCGACCAGGATATTGGTCCTGGCTCTGTTAAGGTGCAATCCGTCCGTCTTGTACAAGTCCCACCTCCCCCAGAAACGATCCCAATGCCTCAGGAATCTAAATTCCTCCTGTTGTGTATGGAGAAAGAGTCAGACTGAACACTGTGAGCTCAAAGTAAAGTGTGTCCTTAGTCTTTTATTGCAGGTCTCCAGAGTGCCTCTCCAACCTGTGAAGCCTTCTTAAATACCTGTGCTCCCAAGGGATTATGGGATCCCTTGGGACTCCGTGGAATGAGCCCTCTGGTGACTGTACAGAGTAAATACAAGTCCACATTTATAACAACATTCCCCCCCAAAGTCAATAGTGTAACTATTTACAATGTGAGTCGATCTGGGGCCCTTCTTGCCCTGGTTGATTGTCTCGGTGTGAAAGCTGGTGTTGTTGAATCATTTGTTGGGCCCTCACTGGGCTGCTGTACAGCTGGCCTTGCTGGGCTGCCTGGTGTGTTGGGTCCTGCAGGGCTGCTGTAGATGATGGGTTCTGCTGCGTGGTCAACTGTGGTGTCGGTTGCCACTGGTGTGTGTGATGGGGGATCAAAAAAGGTAGGGTCCAAGATGGGTTGCTCAGGGTAGTCCGTGAATCTGAGTTTGATTTGGTCCAAGTGTTTCCGGTGAATGAGTCCATTTGAAAGTTTGACCCAAAACACCCTGCTCCCCTCTTTAGGCATGACAGTGCCGGGAAGCCACTTGGGACCTTGTCCATAATTTAATACAAATACAGGATCATTGATTTCAATCTCGCGTGATACATTTGCGCTATCATGGTGTGCATTTTGTTGAAGCCGCCTGCTCTCTACCTGTTCATGTAGATCAGGGTGAACTAACGAGAGCTTTGTCTTATGTGCTCTTTTCATGAGCAGTACAGCAGGTGGGATCCCAGTGAGTGAGTGTGGTCTCGTGCGGTAGCTAAGCAGGACTCGGGATAGGCGAGTCAGCAGTGAGCCTTCAGTTACCCTCTTCAAGCTTTGCTTGATGGTTTGCACTGCTCTCTCTGCCTGACCATTGGTTTAAACGGGCAGATGTGACATGTTTGATCCCGTTATGGGTCATGAATTCTTTGAACTCAGCACTGGTAAAACATGGCCTGTTGTCGTTCACTAGGACATCGGGTAAGCCGTGTGTGGCAAACATGGCCCGCAGGCTTTCAGTGGTAGCAGCGGATGTGCTAGCCGACATTCTCTCACATTCAATCCACTTGGAGTACACGTCTACAACTACCAGGAACATTTTACCAGAAACGGGCCTGCATAGTCGAAGTGTACCCTAGACCATAGTTTGGAGGGCCAAGACCATAAACTTAGTGGTGCCTCCCTGGGTACATTGCTTAACTGCGAGCATGTATTACATCTGTGAAGGCAGGACTCTAAGTCCGCATCGATACCGGGCCACCACACGTGAGATCTGGCTATCGCTTTCATCATTACGATGCCTGGCTGGTTACTGTGGAGGTCATTGATGAAGGTGTCTCTGCCCTTCTTGGGGACCACTACTCGATTGCCCCACATAGGCAGTCTGCCTGTATAGACATTTCACCTTTACGCCGCTGGAACGGCTTTATCTCTCCCTGCATTTCCACTGGGACACTGGACCAGCTCCCGTGAAGCACATAGCTTTTGACTAGAGATAAGAAGGGGTCCTGGCTTGTCCATGTTTTGATCTGCCGGGCAGTGATGGGTGATTGCTCACTCTCAAATGCTTCCATAACCATGGCTAGATCTGCAGACTGCGCCATTTCCACCCCCGTGATGGGCAATGGCAACCTACTGAGAGCATCGGCGCAGTTTTCTGTGCCTGGCCTGTGGCGGATGGCGTAGTTGTATACGGACAATGTGAGCGCCCATCTCTGGATGCGGGCCGATGCGTTGGTATTTATCCCTTTACTTTCGGAAAACGGGGATATAAGTGGCTTATGGTCAGTTTTCAATTCGAATTATAGCCCAAACAGGTATTGATGCATTTTCTTTAACCCATAGACACACGCTAATGCTTCTTTTTCAATCATGCTGTAGGCTCTCTCAGCCTTAGACAGACTCCTGGATGCATAAGCAACCGGTTGCAGTTTCCCGAAATCATTAGCTTGTTGCAATACACACCCGACGCCATATGACGACGCATCATATGCTAATACCAAATGCTTACATGGATCATATAACACAAGCAATTTGTTTGAGCATAACAATTTTCTCGCTTTTACAAAGGCATTTTCTTGGCTTTTGCCCCAAACCCATTTGCTCCCTTTTTGTAGTAAGATATGCAGTGGTTCTAACAGTGTGCTGAGACCCGGTAAGAAGTTACCAAAATAGTTAAAGAGTCCCAGAAACAACCGCAGCTCCGTCACGTTCTGTGGCCTCCGTGCATTCTCGATTGCCTCCATCTTCGTGTTGGTGGGTCTGATGCCGTCCGCCGCAATTCTCCTTCCCAGGAACTCCACTTCAGACGGCAGGAAAACGCACTTCGAGCGTTTTAACCTGAGCCCCACGCAGTTGAGTTGACTAAGAACCCCCTCCAATGTTGTGCAGGTGCTCGACTGTGTTCCGACCTGTGTCCAAGATGTCGTCCTGGAAGACCACGGTGTGCAGGACTGACTTCAGTAAACTTTCCATGTTTCTCTGGAATATCACCGCCGCTGATTGGATTCCAAATGGGCATCTGTTATAAACAAAAAGACCTTTGTGAGTGTTGATGCAGGTGAGGGCCTTCGATGATTTCTTCAGTTCCTGCGTCATGTAGGCTGAAGTCAGATCCAGCTTCATGAACGCCTTTCCTCCCGCCAGTGTTGCAAAGAGGTCATCGGCTTTTGGTAGTGGGTATTGGTCCTGCAGGGAGAAAAGATTGATAGTTACTTTGTAATCACCACAGATTCTGATGGTGTCGCCCTTGAGGACTGGGACAATAGGACTGGCCACTCGCTGAACTCGATCGGTGAAATGATGTCCTCTCGTTGCAGCCGGTCTAGGTCGATCTCTACCCTTTCTCTCTTCATATACGGTACTGCTCTCGCCTTGTGATGGATGGGTCACGCCCCCGGAATTAGGTAGGTCTGCACTTTTGCTCCTTGGAATTTCCCGATGCCTGGTTCGAACAGCGAAGGAAATTTGTTTAAGACCTGGGCACACGAAGTGTCGTCAGCAGGCGATAGCGCTTGGACGTCGTCCCAGTTCCAGTGTATATTTCCCAGCCAGCTCCTGTCGAGCGGCGTGGAACCATCACCCGGTACCACCCAGAGTGGTAGCTTGTGCATCACTTCATCGTAGGAGACCTTTACGGTAGCACTGCTGATTACAGGAATCAGTTCTTTAGTGTAAGTTCTTAGTCTCATGCGAACTGGAGTTAAGACTGGCCTTGAGGCCTTGTTGCACCACAACCTTTCAAAAGTCTTTTTGCCCATGATGGACTGGCTCGCGCCCGTGTCCAGCTCCATTGACACCGGGAGTCCATTTAGTTCAACATTCAGCATTATCGGGAGATAATTGGTGGTGAATGTGTGCACCCCATGTACCTCTGCCTCCTCTATCTGAGGCTCTGGTTCGTAGTGATCCTCCGTGGATCTGTCCTCCTCTGCAACGTGTTGGTTTGCAGGTTTAACAGATTTAACAGGCTTAGCAGCTCACCTGCACACTCGTTGGAGGTGTCCCATTGTTCCACAGCCCTTGCAAACATATCCTTTGAATCGGCATGAATGGAGACGATGATCACCCCCACAGCGCCAACAAGTTGTTAATGGCCTTGCATTCATCACCCTTGATGGTGGAGTCTGAGACATCTGCGGACGTGTAGCTGCAGGTATGTGTGACCTGCCCTGTATGTTATGATTCGAAAACAACATCACTTTGTTCACAGTACTTGTAGCAGCACTTGTGTGCTGAGAGATTGGCTTAGTATGGTCACTGGTGGCAATGAACGCCTGGGCTATCGCAATGGCCTTACTCAAGGTTGGGGTCTCTACAGTCAAAAGCTTGCGAAGTATGGTTTCGTGACCAATGCCAAGTACGAAAAAATCTCTGAGCATGTGCTCCAAATGTTCTTCAAATTCACAATATCCTGCAAGGCGTCTCAACTCGGCGACATAACTCACCACTTCCTGGCCTTCTGACCTGTTGCAGGTGTAGAACCGGTACCTCGCCATCAGAACGCTTTCCTTCGGGTTCAAATGCTCTTGGACCAGTGTGCACAAATGGTCGTACAATTTCTCCGTGGGTTTTGCTGGAGTGAGCAGATTCTTCATGAGGCCGTACGTTGGTGCCCCACAGACGGTGAGAAGGATCGCCCTTCGTTTGGCAGCGCTCTCTTCCCCATCTAGCTCGTTGGCCATGAAGTATTGGTCGAATCGCTCCACAAAAGTTTCCCAATCATCTCCTTCTGAAAATTTCTCCTGGATGCCCACTATTGTCTGCATCTTTGGATTCACTATTTGTATCGTGTCGCCAGTTGTGTATGGAGAAAGAGTCAGACTGAACGCTGTGAGCTCAAAGTAAAGTGTGACCTTAGTCTTTTATTGCAGCTCTCCAGAGCGCCTCTCCAACCTGTGAAGCCTTCTTAAATACCTGTGCTCCCAAGGGATTATGGGATCCCTTGGGACTCCGGAGAATGAGCCCTCTGGTGGCGGTACAGAGTAAATACAAGTCCACATATATAACACCTCCCTTCTGAACCATCCCTCCAGCCACACATTCAACTGTTCTATCCTCCTATTTCTGTACTCACTAGCACGTTGTTATTGGCCCATCAAACAAAGGTCCAGGCTAGAAGCCTTAGCATAATGTTTTGTGTTATGTATTTTCCAGTAGCCAAAGTTAATGATCTTCACGACGGAATGGATAACCTCATGAAAGGTGAGCAAGATAGAACCATCATGGCATTGCATGTGGGAACAAATGATGTGATGGATAAAAAGTAATTTCTCTTGCAGGACAACTACAGGAAGTTGGTTCATGCATTAAAGGACAAGGGAGCAAAGGCAGTCATCTCCTGCCTTCTTCCAGTGCTAAGGGATTCTGCAGAAAGGAACAGCAGAATCATCAAACAACCTGTCACTCGAGGATCTACATAAGAGTGAGTCAGAGAGACTTACTTTTATAGTCACTGGGGAATTTTCCAGCAACAACATAAGCCTTTTAAAAGGGATGGATTCCACCTTAACTCTCTCGGTGCACAGATGTTGGCTGAGAATTTTGAGGTAGCCTTTGGTGAGCATTTAAACTGGTTGAGCCAAGGGTTAGAATCGATAAACCAACCAGCAGTTTTACTAGGGTAGGTAACACTAATAGCCTGCACAGATTTTCTAAAGGTAAGGCACAGAAAAGGAATGGTTTCCAGAGTAAGCTAACAAATAGACCATTGAATTGCTTCTATAATAATGCAAGAAGTCTTTGAAATAAACTGCTGGAAATATGGGCTCAAAATTGGCCAGGAGTTGCTCTGGTTTTTTTTTGAGCAATTTGGTTTTTCTGGAGTATCTTAAAAATCCACATTTTGCACATTCAATTTGTGCCAGTGTAAGTGAGTTAGTTAGGATTTTTTTTGATCAAAAGGGGGCGTTACCAGCCACTTATGCCCGTTTTTGGCCATGTAGGCCACTTTGGCCAGCTAATAGTTACTTCAAACTAACTTAGACCAGCGTATGTGGCCGCTTGTGAAAACCCTTGTGAAGAGTTAAGAAATCTGCGCAGGTAGGTACATCGGAGGCCAGCAGAACTTAATGACTTGACTAAAGAATGTGAATAGGATCAAACAGCTATACAGGACATCATATGACAAACTTCGCAAAGTTAATTTACTATACAACAGAAGCATTCATGGAAGCTTAAACTACAAAAATAAAAGAAGTAAAGGTAGTTGAATTAAATTGCCCTCATCTCACAACTAATTTAAACAACTATTTCTTTGCAATGATTATACTGAGCCAAAATTGAGCCCATATTATCTAAATAAAGTCTACGTCAATAAATAAGATATTCTCTGTGTTCCTCCATCACTTATGTTCTTCTTTCACAAAAGCACCAGGTAAATAGGCTTGACAAATGGTCACCACTATTCACAAGAGACAAAACATATTTACATAAATTTTTCAAAATATCCAAATAAAAAATAGAAGTAAGTAAGTCCTACCCTACCTTCATCTCCAGCCCAGGAAGGCAGCGGGCCGGCCTGTGCGGTAGGCCACTCATCATCATCATCCCACTTTTCAAAGTGATTTGACGGACTCAAATGGATATATTCCAAATAATTGTGCGTATGGTCTTTCCCAACAACAAAAATAAATACAATCGGCAAAGTCAATCTTTTCCAAATTGAGCTTGCTCTTTCCCCGAACGGCACGATCTCTATGTCTGGTCCGAACGAGGCATTTTCTCATTCACCAAGATCATTTCTCCTGCTTCTGTCTCTCAGGCCAGGCATATCTCCAACTAGCATCAATTATGCTGAATTCCCAAGCGGCAGCGCATGCACGCACATCTTCAGCCCGGAAAGGCAGCGGGCCGGCTGTGCGGTAGGCCACTCGGCCTGGGACAGGGGCAGGATGCACCAGCAGCCGGTCTGATGATGATGATAATAATGATCGAGTCCCACACTGCAGCACGCACACTGAGATGCTGGGGGCAGGAGCTACTGCACATGCGCGCACACTCCAATGCACATGTGCAGACGTCCCGGCACTGTTTTCAGCGCGGGACGCTGGCTCCGCCCCCGACCCCACTGGCCACGCTGCGCGAAGACCCGGGAGAGGCCGGACAGCATCCAAAGTGGGGACCGATTTTTTTTGGAGCACTTTTCCATGCAGAAAGTTGCCGCATCTCCGGTTATTGCGCCGAAAAAAGGGGTGGGTCAATTTTGAGCTCTACAATCTTATGAATAATTAGAAAATCCAGACGCTATAGGTGTTGCTGAGACATGGCTAGATTTGATGGCGCCATATCGCAGGGTATATTGTTTTAGGAAAGATAGAATAGGTCAGGAGGTGTAGCCTTATTTGTCAGAGATGATCTGCCTACTGTGGCAAGAGATATTGGCACAACAGCATTAGCTGTTGGATTCAATTAGTCCAAGCTAATGGCCCCAAGTTTATGATTGGCACCTATTACAGACCTTAGCTGCTGAGCAACGTTCTTCACAAGTTGCTAAAGCTTCTAGCCTGGGCCTTTTTTTGATGGACCAATAATAATAAGGGTCACCAAATAATCATCAGCCCCTCTTAGGGCAATACAAATATCGGAAAGAAACATGGTCTAATCAAATTTAAAGAAGCCAAAATGAGCAACAAAGTACCAATAAAAGCAAAGGGAACCACCTAAACTAAACCAGAATGTTATCATCAGAATCTGAGACACACTCTGTACCCTCCGGTGCCCACCAGTCGCGGAAGGCATCAAGTGTACCGGTGGACACCGCACGCTCCCTCTCAAGGGCTACCTGAACACAGAGAAGACTGCAGAAGAGAAGCAGTCAGCCAGCCAAAGTGACCCCCCACCCCATGGACCTCGCCCATCCTGGACCTACAAATTGCTGTTTTAGTCAGGCCCAAGGGCAGGTCAAGAAGATCCTCCGACTTACCCATCCCACTCCACACCGGACAGCCAAAGATTAGGAGCATGGGGCTAAAGTATTACCAAAGGTTGAGGAACAGTCCTTTGAGGTAATTATATCAGGGCTGCAACATCTAACACTGAATATAATCATGGGCCATGGCCTCCTCTAAGCTGCAAAAATCACAACATAGAATCATAGAATGATACAGCACAGAAGGAGGTCATTTGGTCCATCGTGCCTGTGCTGACTCTTTCGTAGAGCTATCCAATTCATCCCATATTGCCTTTCCTCATTCTTCCTACCAAAATGCATCACTTCATCCTTCTCTGTGTTAAATTTCATTTGCCATGTGTCTGCCCAATTCCCCAGTCTTTCTCTGTCCTCCTGAAGTCTGTTACTATCCTCCTCACTATTTACTACATTTCCAAGTTTTGTCTCATCTGCAAATTTTGAAATTGTGCCCTGTACCTCCAAGTCCAGGTTGTAAATATATATAACAAAGAGCAGTGGTCATAATACCGATGCCTGGGAAATACCACTGTATATTTCCCTTTAGTCTGAAAAACACCTTTCACCACTACTCTCTGCTTTATGCTACTGAGCCAATTTCATATCCATGCTGCCACTGTCCCTTTAATCCCATGGGCTTTAATTTTGCTAACAAGTCTACTGTGCGGTACCTTGTTAACACATTTCGAAAGACTCTGGCCCAGAAATTCTTCTGGGGGTCTTCCCGCGGGCAATTGCCTCCTCGCTGGAGATTTTTTCGAACGTACCTGGTGGTCCTGGAGGCGTCCTGGATTCCGGCGGCGAAGCCTTCTCTTCCCGTGCTGCGAAGTGTGCACGTGTGACTGCTCAGCCAATCAGGTAAGTATTTCACAGGTTCCCATTAATAGCACTGAGACGCGTGTATCTACGAGTTCTCAGTGCTATTAATGGGAACAAAACCAGACACACAAATCAATCAAAAATAAAAAAAGGACTACACATATTTAAAATTAATTGAAATTAAAGTTGGGCCCAAATTTCCCCAAGAGTTGCCCCGGTTTTTTTGGAGTAAGTAGCTTTTTTTGGAATAACTTAAAAATCGCAAATTTCCCCATTTAACTTGCTCCAATGTAAGTCAGTTAGTTAGGTTTTTTTCTAGTTTAATTTGTTCTCTCCAAAAGCAGGCTTGAGAAGCCAGTTCCGCATCTTCTGGCCATAGAAGCAAATTTGGCCAAATGAAAGTTACTCCAAACTAACTTAGGCCAGTGTATGTGGCCACTCTTGTAGGCACAGAAAAACCTTACCTACATTTAAGAAATCAGCGCAGGTAGCCAGAGATGGGGGCGGGGGGGAAAGTGAGTTAGAGGATTCCAAAGATCTAAAGACCTTTACAACATCAGCACAACATTACAACATCTTCAGCAGAACAGCTGCACAACACCATCACAAATAAATGAAAGATAAATCAGCTGCTGAAAATAGAGCAGTCCTATCTTGCTGACAGCACAACGCACCGGCTAGCCCTCCTGCCAGGGCGAGGGGCGGCAGGCACGCATGACTGTAGAGGTGAGGGATTTTTACATTTTACAGTTGACCCTAAATGTTGTGTGGTTCTAAGGGAGGATGATTCAGTTTTGATGCAAAATATTTTTTATTGGAAATTTTACAGTGCACTTCAACGACATCAACAACAACAACAGGAAAGAAAGTCTGCACCCATCCCTCACCTGCATCTCGGGGAAAGTGCACTTCCTCACAGGGTCGGTGATGGTGATGATGGTGGGGGGGGTTAGAGGCCCAGCTTGGGTCTGACAGGTGGATGGTGCATGGAGTGAAGTGGGAGTGGCATTTGAGTCTCCGGCCTTTGTGCCCTTATTACAGAAGCCAGCTCCCTCATGGCATCTGCTATCATCTGCACACCCTCTGAAATGCCTGCCCTCAGTTCTCATCTCAGTGCTAAGATTTCACCTGACAGTGTTGCGACCTCATCACGCACCCCACTGACGGCCGCCACGAGTGATCTTGTGAGGGCATTGATCTCCTCACCCAATGAAACAACCTGATTAACCACTGCTGAGAGCTGGCTCTCAGGAGAGACTTGTCGGCTTCTCCTTCCCCTCGCCGTGGGTCTGCCTAGTGGCACCCCTCCAGTGTGAGGTGCAGGTTGGGACAGTGGGGGACTGGGTGTCCCATGGTGCATTTCCCAACCGCCATTGGGACCCGCGACCTCGGAAGGTGTAAACCCATGGAATGTTGCCAAGGAACTCATGGACGGTTCTGGCAGTGTGATGCCCTATGCTATGTGCCAATCCATATCGCGGTCAGCATTCTCCTGAGCACACATTTCCATGGACCCCTCCTCCCCCGACCCGCCTTGGTCAGGAGCGCACGCATCTGGATCCTCAGGAACTTGAAGAGTGTCTTCTTCTGCAAAAGACAACAGAACAGTCAAATAGTTAGCAGCACAGGAGGGGGCAGGATGGGTGACATGAGTAGTCTCACGCGTAGCAGGTCAGTCAGCAGGTTGATTTGAAGGGCGACTATGCATTTTACTGACTCACCTTCACCCTCGTATGTGGGTCCAGCTTTGGCAGAGCTGATTCTTTTTCTGCCGGTGCGAGTCAGCAAAGCAGCAACCTTCTGTTCCAGGGGCGTCAGTTGGTGCAGATTTAGCGGACCTCTTCCTGTTCTAGTTCTCTCACTCTTGTTGTGGGCCAATTTCTTCTGCAAAGATGAAAATATTAATTGTCAGACATGGTGCGCTTCTGATGGGTGGGACACATACAGATGCTCACATTTTCCACTGCAATTCAATTTAAAGATGAAGATATTACTTACACTCACTACTTGACCAACGTCCTGCCATTTCTTCTTCCAGATCTTGCGGTGTTGACCCCAGCAGAGAATTCTTCTGCAACGAGGTTCCATCTTTTTCTCATTTCCTTGGGTGAGATTTTTGATAGACCACTCTTGCTGATATCCAGCTCCAGCCATTTCTCCTCAATTACAGTCACTAACTTCTCCACTTCCTCATGGAGGAAATTCTTGGTTCGTCTTGCATGCTCTTGCGCCATTCGTCTATTGGACTCAAACGCAAGTAATGTTCAAAGATCACACTTACACCTCTCTTACACCTATCCAGCACTCCTTTCCACTCCTTCAGCCACACAAAAATCAATATTCAGACCTCACCTTTATATATGCTCCATAACCAATGATTCTGAGGAAGCTCTCCCTTTAATTGGCCGATTGCCAAGCTTTCTGTTGCACTGCACATGCACGCAAACTGAACCGCCCATTGCGCATGTTCGCACGTTCAAACGGTCATGCGTGCCCCTATCGGCACTACACAAAACGCTGGGCCCCCGCCAGGCTGTGCAGCGCCATGCCGATGGATCCAGAGGTCGAGGGAGCGGCCAAATTCAAAGGTAAATTTTTGGCGCTAATTTTCTCCCAGGAAGTCGGTGCACCACATCTAATTACGCCGCAGTAAGCAGCTGGGGAAATTTGGGCCCATTATGTCTTATAAAAATAAAATATTTTCCCGATTTTTAAAAAAGTTTTTTTAATTATGATTAAAAGTAAACTTACCGTAGTGGAGAAGGCTTTTAACAATAAACTATGTGTTTATAATTTAATTTTGTCGTGTTTTTGTATGTTTTAAAACACTTGTGCCTGTAAAAGTAGGCTATGCACCTGCTTTTTCAGGCACAAGATTGTTGAGGACATTTGCTGGGCAAGATATGCGTAAATCCCGCAATCTTGCCCAAGAAATGTCCTCGCTTCCGAGATGTCTACACTCTGTCAAGCTCTAGCTTACAGATCAGAAAAGCCGGTTTTCAGCGCATGCGCATTGCGTGCTGAAAACCGGCTTTTCTGATGCATTCCCGGGTCCGTAGAAACTTCGTACAGGTCCAGAACGTCTGAATATACACAACAAAGAACTCAATCAAATTAGTCAAACATGATTTGCCTTTAACAAATCCTTGCTGACTTTCATTTTATTAGCCCATACTTTTCCAAGAGCCAATTAATTTTGTCCTGGATTATTGGGGGTGGTAATCAGCTGGGGCCGCGACTTTCTGCGCCCGGCGCCACTCACACTGGAAACACAGCAGGAATAGGCCTTACGACTCCGCACGCTCCATCCTCCAGCAGGGTCAGGGGTCACTCTACCTTCCAGTGAGGTTGGGGGTCACTCCATCCTTCAGCGGGGTCGGGGTCACCCCATCTTCCAGTGGGTCGAATGGGGTTGAGGATCATTTATCTGTCCAGTGGGGTCAAGGGTCACTTCATACCCCAGTGGGGTTGGTGGTGTCAACGGTCATTCCAGTCTCCAGTGGGATCAATGTGCTTGCGAGGGGAACCCCAGGATCCTTTTGAGGCGCTCCTGAGGGAGAGGTACCTCCATCTCCAACACTATTGGGGTCAGAGTACACACTCCAGGTGGTGTGGGGGCCTGAGTATCCCGCACCGACACACACTGACTCCATACTGACTGGGGCAGAAACCGCATCATAAAGAAGGCAAGTGTCTTTACAGGCAATACTTGGTCCATCTAATCTCCTGGATTGATTTTGATTCCCGGCAGTCAATTTTGTATGTTAGCATGTAACCAATCAGTAAAATTTTTCATATTTCCTATTGTATCAGAATATCTGTCGAGCCTGTAGAATTCACCAGCTATAGTTAACTTGCTGTTGTGATATCTTTACAGAGACCACTAACAGCACACACTCTACAAAATGGCTCCTTAACAGAAACTGTCATCATATGACTTTGCCACATGATCTTTTATTATTACATCAGTAGTTTAAAATCATGGTTTAAAAACTAGGATTATAACACTCTACCTAAATGCACGCAGCATTCGAAATAAAGTAAATGAGTTGACGGCACAAATCATTACAAATGGGTATGATTTGGTGGCCATTACAGAAACATGATTGCAGGGTGGCCAAGACTGGGAAATAAACATACAGGGGTATCTGACCATTCGGAAAGATAGACAAGAAGGGAAAAGAGGTGGGGTAGTTCTGTTAATAATGGATGTTATCAGGGCAGTTGTGAGAGACGATATTGGCTCCAATGAACAAAATGTTGAATCATTGTGGGTGGAGATTAGAGATAGTAAGGGGAAAAAGTCACTGGTGGGCGTAGTTTATAGGCCCCCAAATAATAACTTCACGGTGGGGCGGGCAATAATCAAGGGAATAATGGGGCATGTGAAAAAGGAATGGCAGTAGTCATGGGAAATTTTAACCTACATATCGATTGGTCAATTCAAATCGCACGGGGTAGCCTGGAGGAGGAATTCATAGAATGCATACGGGATTGTTTCTTAGAACAGTATGTAACAGAACCTACAAGGGAGCAAGCTATCTTAGATCTGGTCCTGTGTAATGAGACAGGAAAAATAAACGATCTCCTAGTAAAAGATCCTCTCGGAATGAGTGATCACAGTATGGTTGAATTTGTAATACAGATTGAGGGTGAGGAAGTTGTGTCAGAAACGAGTGTACTATGCTTAAACAACGGGGACTACAGTGGGATGAGGGCAGAGTTGGCTAAAGTAGACTGGAAACACAGACTAAACGGTGGCACAATTGAGGAACAGTGGAGGACTTTTAAGGAGCTCTTTCATAGTGCGCAACAAAAATATATTCCAGTGAAAAAGAAGGGCGGTAAGAGAAGGGATAACCAGCCGTGGATAACCAAGGAAATAAAGGAGTGTATCAAATCAAAGACCAATACGTATAAGGTGGCCAAGGTTAGTGGGAAACTAGAGGATTGGGAAAATTTTAAACAACAGCAAAGAATGACTAAAAAAGCAATAAAGAAAGGAAAGATAGATTACGAAGGTAAACTTGCGCAAAACATAAAAACAGATAGTAAAAGCTTTTACAGATATATAAAATGGAAAAGAGTGACTAAAGTAAATGTTGGTCCCTTAGAAGATGAGGAGAGGGATTTAATAATGGGAAATGTGGAAATGGCTGAGACCTTAAACAATTATTTTGCTTCGGTCTTCACAGTGGAAGATACAAAAACCATGCCAAAAATTGCTGGTCACAGGAATGTGGGAAGGGAGGACCTTGAGACAATCACTATCACTAGGGGGGTAGTGCTGGACAGCCTAATGGGACTCATGGTAGACAAATCCCCTGGTCCTGGTGAAATGCATCCCAGGGTATAAAAGAGATGGCGGAAGTTATAGCAGATACATTCGTTATAATCTACCAAAATTCTCTGGACTCTGGGGAGGTACCAGCGGATTGGAAAGCAGCCAATGTAACGCCTCTGTTTAAAAAAGGGGGCAGAAAAATGGCAGGTAACTATAGGCCGGTTAGTTTAACATCTGTAGTGGGGAAAATGCTTGAAACTATCATTAAGGAAGAAATAGCGGGACATCTGGATAGGAATAGTGCAATCAAGCAGACGCAGCATGGATTCATGAAGGGGAAATCATGTTTAACTAATCTACTGGAATTCTTTGAGGATATAATGAGCATGGTGGATAGAGGTGTACCGATGGATGTGGTGTATTTAGATTTCCAAAAGGCATTCGATAAGGTGCCACACAAAAGGTTACTACAGAAGATAGAGGTACGCGGAGTCAGAGGAAATGTATTAGCATGGATAGAGAATTGGCTGGCGAACAGAAAGCGGAGAGTCGGGATAAATGGGTCCTTTTCGGGTTGGAAATCGGTGGTTAGTGGTGTGCCACAGGGATCGGTGCTGGGACCACAACTGTTTACAATATACATAGATGATCTGGAAGAGGGGACAGAGTGTAGTGTAACAAAATTTGCAGATGACACCAAGATTAGTGGGAAAGCGGGTGGTGTAGAGGACACAGAGAGGCTGCAAAGAGATTTGGATAGGTTAAGCGAATGGGCTAAGGTTTGGCAGATGGAATACAATGTCGGAAAGTGTGAGGTCATCCACCTTGGGAAAAAAAACAGTAAAAGGGAATATTATTTGAATGGGGAGAAATTACAACATGCTGCGGTGCAGAGGGACCTGGGGGTCCTTGTGCATGAATCCCAAAAAGTTAGTTTGCAGGTGTAGCAGGTAATCAGGAAGACGAATGGAATGTTGGCCTTCATTGCAAGAGGGATGGAGTATAAAAGCAGGGAGGTCCTGCTGCAACTGTGTAAGGTATTGGTAAGGCCGCACCTAGAGTACTGCGTGCAGTTTTGGTCACCTTACTTAAGGAAGGATATACTGGCTTTGGAGGGGGTACAGAGACGATTCACTAGGCTGGTTCTGGAGATGAGGGAGTTACCTTATGATGATAGATTGAGTAGACTGGGTCTTTATTCGTTGGAGTTCAGAAGGATGAGGGGTGATCTTATAGAAATATTTAAAATAATGAAAGGGATAGACAAGATAGAGGCAGAGAGATTGTTTCCACTGGTAGGGGAGACTAGAACTAGGGGACACAGCCTCAAAGTACGGGGGAGCCAATTTAAAACTGAGTTGAGAAGGAATTTCTTCTCCCAGAGGGTTGTGAATCTGTGGAATTCTCTGCCCAAGGAAGCAGTTGAGGCGAGCTCATTGAATGTATTCAAGTCACACATGATCTTATTGAATGGCGGAGCAGGCTCGAGGGGCTACTCCTGTTCCTAATTCTTATGTTCTTATGTTCTTAGTTGCATTACATCAATAGTTCACTAGATGGAGCTCAATAGCACTTCTCCCATCTTAATGAAGAAATAGTCATAACAAAATAATCATCATACATAACTTGCATGTTATACACAACGAAAGCTATGAACTTATTTTTCCATATTTACAAATCAAACTTAACCATTGGTTTTCTGTTTCAAAGAGGATACCTTCGCTCTTGAACAGAACTTTCCAAACTTGTTGTTGTACTTAGACTGAGGAGAGTTTTTCTCCAAGGGCAACCTTGATCTACATTTTGACCCTCTACACTTCAGACTGTTTGTCTGCCTGACTCGGATTCAGACTTAAATTCTGACTTTCTCTTCGACTTGTTTCAAGTATATTATATAGGATTTGCTACTGGTACTCTACTTGTAACAAGACTATCTGACTCATCAGAAATAATTGAATCATTCAAAATTTCAACGTCTTCCATGTCTGCAGGTAAAATATGATAAATGGGAATAAACCTAACCTTTCCATGATCAAACATCTTGACCAAATATGTTCGAGGGCTGTTGTAGGAAGTAGGCACCTGCAGTATATATCAAAACACTAGGCATTAGGCACCTGCTAAATATATCTAAACTCATATAAGTTTAAAGTGGCCACACATAAAATGGCTGCCCAGGCATGATGGGAAATCAGGTAGTCAAGCTGTGAACTATTGACTGAGCAATGAACGAGCAATAACCCTGTGAGGCCCACTACCAGGAATGCCTTGGATGCAGGATAAGAATAATAAACCAATTAATTCCCCAGGAAGAAAGAGATAAGGAGAGAACCCATCTCCTGTAAACAAGGTCATAAACCAATTATTTCCCCAAGAAGAAAGAGATAGGGAGAAAACCTATCTCCTGTAAACAAGGTCATAAACCAATTATTTCCCCAAAAAGAAAGAGATAGGGAGAGAACCTATCTCCTGTAACAAGGTCATCAATCAGCCCGAGCTGACAATAACTGAACATGTAGTTCCTGAGGCACCAGGGGAATTCTATTGGGTTAAAAGAACCTATATGTAATCTATAATCGTTTTGATTGGATTGTGTCCAGCCGTGATGGGCTGAGTAACTGTAGTAAAATGTTGTGAAACATATAAAAGTCCATGTAACCCTTTGTTCTGTGGAGAGAAGCCTGGATACAGTCCTGAGACTTCCTCCCCGCTAAGCGTTAATAAAGGCCGCATCGGCGTTGGAACCAACTCTGAGTGTTGAGTGATTCTTCTGAGAAAACATTCACGCTAACAAGGGCCACATATCTTCACTATTTTCCTGGTAACCACTTTAACCATTTAGGGTGATGGTTCTTCACTCCAACCTTCTGGTTTTATTTCATACTTCTCTCTCTTACTCTGCCTCTATCATGATTCTCTTTCTGTCTTGATTGTGTCAAGCTTGGCTTTTACAATGAGAACCTGGTTTATGGCTATCATTTGAGAAACACTCTGCTGGTGTTCTACCAGTAGTTGTATGAGGAGTATTACGATAAGTAATCAGAAAATTTGCCAGTTTGTGGTTCAACGACAACTGCCATTTCCTTGTATTTCGATCCAACATTTGCTTGATGAAGGCACATTTTACAATTTGTACTGTGCGCCTTGCTGCACCATTTGAAGCAGGGTGGTATGGTGGAACTTTGATATGTTTCACACCGTTTCTGCTCATGAACTGTGCAAATTCTTCTGAACAAAATTGCGGCCCATTATCAGACACAATTTCTTCTGGGAGGCCATATGAAGAAAACAATCTTCACAATTTATCGAATGTTTTACTTGTTACTTGTTATTTTCCACATCGGAAATACCTCTACCTACTTTGAATGACTATCAATCACAATGAACAATTATTTTCCTTCTAGCTCAGCAAAATCTAAATGTAACTTTTGCCACACCCTGGGAGACCATTTCCATGGCTATAATGGCACTGATGGTGGTTTCCTGCTTACTGATTGACACGTTGTACACTGACTGACTATGTACTATATTTATCTAAACCTAGCCAACATAAGTAACTGCATGCAATACTCATAGTCAAGCACATTCCCCGGTGTTGGTCATGAAGATCTTCTAACAATTTGGACCTGAACTTATTTGGGATAACTAGTATTGCACACCACAAGAAACAATCTTTACCCACTGACAATTCATTCCCACGAATGAAGTATGGATGAATATCTTCCTCTGATACTTGGTTTGACCAGTCATTTGCTATGTAATCATACACCTTTGACACAACTGTGTCACATTTAGTTGCTCTACCAATCTCTTCAGCAGTGACTGGCAGCTCATGAATGTATGAACAATAGAATACTTCTTCCCTATTGGGTATAATTTGTGATGGGGATGGCAATCTGGACATAGCAGCAGCATTACTATGATCAGCTGATCATCTACTCAATGCCATACATATATGCCGGCAAAATCAAAGCCCATCTCTGCATTTGGGCTGCAGCTAAGGTTGGAACTGGGGACTTTGAATGAAGGATTGCTGTCAGGGGCTTATGGTCAGTAACGATGGTAAACTTACGAACAAACAAGTATTTGTAGAACTTCTTGATCCCAAAAGTCAATGCCAAAACTTCCCTTTCGATCTACGTATAATTCCGCTTAGTGGCATTGAGAGTCCGTAAATCAAAAGCAATTGGTCTCTGAAGGGTGAAAAATTCACGGGAACCCCCCCCCCCCCCCCCACCCCCCAGTGTTTGGGCTCATTCGAAAGGAAATTTAATTTGGGACTATCAACCGAAAAGTTTGAGACCCTAAAGTGCTTGTGGAAGAAACTACGAACTTTAATCGAATTTTGGATTTTAAAAGACAAATTCGAGCCTGAAGGCGGGGCTAAAAAACTAAGGAGGCCCACTTGATTATTGGAACTGTCTAGGTGTTGAGACTAAGTTAACTTGTCTGGAGGAATGGGCATTTGAAAACCCTTCTCCACAGGAAATATTTACATTACAACAATAATTCAGAGATGGCCAGCCATCAAACCAAAGTGAGAAAAGCCATCTTCAACATGAATAAGAACAAAGGGCCCGCTACAGCCTGTATGCTAAAAACCAAGCACAAAAGAACATTTAGTAAGCTAATATTTCCATCAGGAAATAGATTTAGAAATGCAACCCACCCAAGACATATTAACTTTTAACGAGCCCGCCAAAATATTACAAAGAAAACTCAAGCCCTCCAAATTTAAACAAAGAATTCTGAACTGATTTGGCGCGATGATTAGAACAGCTCAAACTGTATAACTGGCCCCCTGTTTCAACAGAGGGTATGACACACTTTGCAATACAACCGAGATCAAGCTGATGTCATCAAGACAGGGAGAAAAACCAATGCGAGAGTTGTAACCTAGCTTCTCCAGCCTCGAAGTCCTGAAGTCCTGAAGGAAGGAAGAACATCACCATCGTGGCAGCAACCGAACATAGCCAGCGTGGTCCCACCGAAAAACCACCGCGATCGACCAAACTCGAAACAAAACTCCAACAGGAAGAAACCGAAGAATCTAAAGTTTCCACTCTACAATCTAAGGCCTGACAACAGGTGAAAACATTACCTAAAGAGACTTTGAACCTATTTCTAATGAAGAAAACCGGGTACTTACCCCATAGATCCAAAACGTGCCTTACCGCATCAGCGGATGCAACCTAAGTGAAGATTGCGCAGTAAGAAGTCTTCTCTGACGTTCGGGGTACGGCAAGCAGAACCTGCAGGTTTCAACGAACCCTGAAGTTGCGAACTACCGCTAACTGACCAGAAAGGATTGGTAAGCATAGTCCATGCCTTCCCTGGAGTCTAACCTAGCTAGAATTAGGTATTGGGAGGTGGGAGGTGTGATTTTTACTGTACCCCCCTTTGAATGTGTAATGTATTCTTTATTAGAGTGATTATAAGTTTGACATTGTATTTTCTTGTCTTTAATAAAATCAAAGTTCTTTTGCACCAAACCAGTTGTCCTTTGCACTTTATCACATTCCCCAAATAAATCCAGAGTTTAGAACCCAAGGCAGCGGGAGCGATTCGAACCGCTCAAGTAGGTCAGAGGTGAACTTGACCTCTGGGACCACCCCCTCACAATCTCTCCTCCCCCACTATTTAGTACATGAGAGATCACTGCCCCAATTCCATATGGAGAGGCATCACATGCTAACTTGATCTCCTTAGATACGTCATAGTGAACTAACAGGATACTCTGACCACTTCCAATGGACCTGTTTTTTCAACAGCTCATTCAGCAGACGTACCACTGTAGCCAAATTTGGCAGGAACTTCCCATAATAGTTCAAAAGATCCAACAATGATTGAAGCTCAGTGACATTCTTGGGAGTGGGTGCACTTCTGATTGCAACCAGCTTTCCCTTGGTGGATGTAAACTATCTTTGTCTACTCTGTGCCCTAAGTACTCCACTGAGTTTTGAAATAACTCACACTTGTGAGCAGTCATTCTTAATTTGTGCTTCTCTAGCCATTTGAGCACTTCATTCAACACAGTATAATGGATTTGCCTGTTTGGTGCTGAAATAAGTATGTCATCTAAATAACATATTACCCCTTCAATGCCTTGCAGAATCTGGTTCATCACCCCTTGGAATATGGAGGGTGGGGGGGTGGAAGACCAAATGGTAGCCTATTAAATTGATATAGGCCTAGATGAGTATTTATGGTCAAGCATGACTTGGACTCCTCATCTAGTTCAAGTTGTAAGTAGGCATTTGTCAGATCTAACTTTGAGAAGATCTGGCCATCTGTTAGCGTTGTGAACAAATCTTCTAAATTTGGCAATGTATTGGGTAGATTACTCTCTAGAACTTGGTTTACGGTTATTTTATAATCACCACACAACCTTAGCTTATCATCTGACTTAGGTATAACAACAATGAGTGTAGCCCAATTACTTAAATCTACCTTAGAGATAATGTTCTCAGTTTCTAGTCTTTTGAGTTCTTGCTCACCTTTCTCCTTGAGTGCGTATGGTACGGGACGTGGCTTGCAGTAAACTGGTCTTGCGTCCTTCTGCACTCTGACACTTGCCTTGAAGTCTTGGATCGGATTGCCTATTTTGCGGAACACCTTCAGATACTACTTGATGACATCATCTTTCAATGCAAATTTAGTTTCCACACGGAAAATCTCATTCCAATCCAGCTTCAGTGATCCCAACCAATTTCTACCTATCAAGGCAGGCTTGTCTCCTGCCATTACTATGAGTGGTAAACTCTAAAACTGATCCTTGTATTTCACCGGTATGGTGATACTTCCTACAACAGTGATTTGCTCTCCTGAGTAGCCTCGCAGCTCTATCTTCGATTTCTCCCGTCAAAAATTACGCAACCTGTCGAGATATAGCATCTCCGGTACTAAGCTCATGGATGCACCAGTGTTGATTTCAATAGGTATCCTGATTCCTGCAACACTTACTTGGATTGTGATACTTCGCAAATCTCTGTTAGATACCTTCGTGCTCTTGATGATGTGAACCTCCTCGTCCTGTTGCTTCTCTTCAATGCTATGTAGTGTCTGGCGATTTCTACTTCTAGCATCGAAAATCGGTTTATTCTTCAGTCAACACGCCTTCGCAAGATGCCCAGTTTTTTTGCAGCAGAAACAATCTGCCTTCACATATGGACAGCTTTGAGCAATGTGTTCTCCCAGGCATCGAAAGCATGACTTCAATTCATCGTTACCGTGACCAGTTGCTGAGGCCTTGGGGTCCAAGTGCCTTTTACATTTAACCTGCAGGTGATTCACCTCGGTTGTCGGACAACTGGAAATGGTGCAAAATTCTCGAGAGTATTGGTTGGCCGTTTCCATCCATATCCATAGCTGTCTGACAAGCTAAATCAAAAGTCAGTTTAGGGGTTGTCAACAACTTTCTCCTGATTGCTTCATTTATGAACGCACAAAGCGGTCACGCATGTTCATGTCCTGAAAATTTCCGAAATGACAGTGAATGGATAGCTTTTTTAAAGCTACAATATACTCACTAATACCCTATTCAATTAATTGATTTTGTGTTGCAAAACGATAACTTGCAGCAATTTCCAGAGGCTCAGGACTGTAGTGTTGTTCTAACTTGGTTAGAATCTCCAGCAGTGGTGTGTCGATTGCCTTGGTTTCATACACCTTGGGGCCTGCTTCAGGTAAGAAAAAAGCCCGTTTCCTTTCTAAAACAATTTTCCTCATCGGGGACTTCGATGATACTATTCGCAGTGAAAAACATTTCTTGCTGCTCCACATATGCTCCGAAAGTCTCTCGGTCACGATGGAACTCACCCAAGCACCTTATTGTTCCCATAGGCATGGCCATCTGGACTCTGGCAATATCGACAGTTCAGCCAAGTGTGAAATTTACCTTGGATTTTTAGCTGTTCTGCAAAACAAAGAACCTCTCAAAGTCTCTCTGTCGGTTGGCAGGAATATCCATCAACAAAAATATCAGCTAAGGAATCCAATTATCGCCATCTGTGATATCTTTCCAGAGCCCACTAACAGCACACACTCTACAAGATGGCTCCTGAACAGAAACTGTCATCATGTGACTTTGCCACATGACCTTTTATTGTTATTACATCAATAGTTGCATTAGATCAATAGTCCACTAGGTGGAGCTCTATAACAGTTGTCCTTGAGGACTCGATCTGCCAAGATGTCTCTGGATTTAATGCTACATCCCTTAAGTGAAGTAAAGTTCCTTAAATATAAAACCTGTTGCATGAAAAGGTCAATAGGGGCCTTTGCTTTCAAGCCAGGTTCTGGACTGATATTTAGTGACGGTGAGCTGCAGTCTGGATGTCGCAATGGAGGTAGATAGATGGAACGCTATAAAGACACATTAAATACCACCTTAAAATCTTGCATTATTAAGCCCAACACCTGGGAGACACAGCCACCAACTTACCATGATGACAGCATGCTTGCTCTGCGGTTTAAATGAATTTGAGGTTGCGAGATCTGGCTGTGAAATGTGAAAGGCAACTCATCTCTCCGTCCCATCTTTCATTCAATGCGATATGTGCAGCAGTATATGTACATCTAGTATCTTCTCCGTTCAGCACGCTGTCCGTCCGTCGATTCAATAGGCGGGAGGGGCTCCTCCATCATATACCAAAGGCAAATAAACCTCATTCTTTGCACCTCCATGATAAGAACATAAGAATTAGGAGCAGGAGTAAGCCATTCAGCCCTTCGAGCCTGCTCTGGCATTCAATAAGATCAAGGCTGATCTTCTACCTCAACTCCTTTCCTGCACTGTCCCCATATCTCTTGATTCCCTTAATATTCAAAAATCTAACAATCTCTGCCTTGAATATACTCAATGACTGAGCCTCCACAGCCCTCTGGGGTAGAGAATTCCAAAGATTCACCACCCTCTGAGTGAAGAAGTTTCTCCTCATCTCAGTCCTAAATGGCCGACCCCTTATTTTGAGACTGTGACCCCTGGTTCTAGACTCCCCAGCCAGAGGAAAAATTCTTCCTGCATGATATTTCTGCTTATCGGGCAGTGAGTCATCAGTCCATTAACTCCATGCTCTGTTGGCTTATTCTTTTTTTACATTGAAATCATGTGAGTCCCTGTCTTTAAGGAGCTGGCTTAGTGCTTCCACACTCGAACAACAGGGAAACCGCAGGGAGTATGAGTTCTCGCTCTTCCTGCTGATAGAACAGTGAGTTAGCTCAGTCATATTCTGCCCCACAGGAGTGATTTCTTCTTTTTCTTAACTCTTTACAAACCTCTATGTCTGGTATTGTTTTCTGCTGCTACCTGTATAGTCATAATGTCTGGTGCTGCTAATACTTCACTTACTGAGGCCTTCATTCACACAGTATTCCATTCACAGTTATTATTTGCCTTACATTGGAGCGGTTGAGTTTCCAATTAGCTGGTGGAAAGTTTTAATTACTCCCCCCCTAATGGCCCATAATTCAGTCTTCAAGTCATTGATTTGAGCACTGGGCCCTTTCAATTCCTTGATCTTGCACATTAAAATGTTCTTCAGGTGCTTTTGTTCATGTATCTAATTGACTGATCTATTTTAGGTGGGAGATGACCTCTGGGGAGCTGGTATCTTTGAGTAACACAGTAGATCACTAATCTAGCCAGTAAAACATTTGTAACAGGAGTAACTTTTATAAGTAGTTCTGCTTTCTAGTCACTAAGGTGGGCATGGATGCTGAAGGGTATGCTGTCAAGGCAAATGGCCCATTGTAGGTGGGCATTTGTCTTGCTTGCAAGATTAGTTTTGCCAGCTCTGAATTTTCCAGATAGTCATTATTTCCTTCTTTGGACAGTGCTTTTAATGGGCCATTTGCCTTGGCAGCATACCCTTCAGCATCCATGCCCACCTTAGTGACTAGAAAGCAGAACTACTTATGAAAGTTACTCCTGTTACAATTTTTTTACTGGCTAGATTGGTGATCTACTGTGTTGCTCAAAGATACCAGATCCCCAGAGGTCATCCCCCATCGTCTTCATGATTCCGCTGATAAGGACGGCAGATTTCCTTCCCGAAAGGACATGAGTGAACCAGTTGGGATTTTCCAACAATCTGGTCACCATTACTGATACTAGCTTTATAATTCCAGATTTGTTTAATTAACTGAATTTAAATTCCCCAGCCGCCATGGTGGGATTTGAACTCATGGCTCGTCATAACTCATGTTATTAGTGCAGGCCTATAGATTACTCCTCAACTCCTGCAACATCCCCACCAACACATGGGAATCCCTGGCCAAGGACCATCCTAATTGAAGGAAGAGCATCCGGGAGGAGGCTGAGCACCTCGAGTCTCGTCGCCGAAAGCTTGCAGAAAACAAGTGCAGGCAACGGAAGGAGCATGCGGCAAAGCAGACTCCCCACCTGTTTTGGATCGATAATAATAGATCCAGGTTCAGGATCTGGATGAATGTTAAATAAGAGACAAAACAAATGAAGTAAAGATAAAACACCGTTTACTGAGAGAAAAGAAACATAATACAGTTTACGAAGAAAAGAGAAGTATGATAAGATGCAACAAAGCTCACAGCCTTCGGCCCGTCGGGAACCCTGCAACGACAGCTGGTCAGGAGCCGTGGGGGTCCCGGCACCGTTCGCGAATCACGGTCCAAGGTGAAGTTCAAAGAGCTACTGGACAGTTCCGTTCCTTTATACTATTGAACAAACATGGGTGCATGTGGCTTAATCTGTAAGGCCCCAGCTGTTCTTCCACAAAGCATGAGACCTCGAGGTGCCGACCATCCCATAAACAAGATGTTGTGCACATCAGGGTCTCTCTCTCTCTCTCTGCATCAACAACATTCCACGAGGCATGAAACAGAAACACACTGTAAATGTCGGAATATCATAATTAACCCTGTGTGATTAACCCTATACAATACAATCCACCCTTGATATTTAGACATTCTAAGTAATATAATCAAGTTGAAGGCGTAATGCATCAGTTACACGTTGAGTATGCGCAAGCAACGCCCGCAATCTACACCAAAGAATACATACGAGCAGTAATATAAGTACTAATGCGACGAGTAAAGCAACGATAGGATGTATTAACAGCTTCAAAGCGGCGGATGTTTTTGGGGACCATCCGTAAAAGATGTCCCACCAATGGTGTACCGTAAGGTCAGTGACCATTGTCGCAACTCTGACCAATGCGCCTTCACTGTAACTCATAGCAACTTGCAGAGTATGAAGAGTTCGCCCTCGTTTGCTCAATCTGTCAGTGACCTTTTGGTTATCTTTTAGAAATTGAGCTAAACGAGTTAGGTCTACAGTGGGAGGAAGATTAGTAATGCCTAGGACGATGCGATGGCGCACAACATTTTTCCATCGTCCAAATCGATATGACCTATTAGAATGAAGGTCATATATGGTATACACATCTTTAAAGCAAGTATTTAGAGGAGGATTTTTACGGTCGCCGTCAAGATAAATGGGATAGACACTAGTAATACAAACATGATTCTGTCCGATTTCATGTAAAATTGTATAATTGTATGGTACAAGTGTCCAAATACATGTTCCCGCTGTATGCTGTAGGGAGCATGGTTCAAACACAGGTGTGTGCAAAGGACACACCATACCGAAAGGCCATATTTGACAATCTTGAGCTTGGTGAGTTCTATTGCTAGCATCAATCCATCCACTCTTGAACTCGGGTACCCACAGATTTTGGCCATACAGGTGGGGAAGCACAATTGTCTTGTGTACAATCAGTGTTAGCTAACCGCCACCCTATACGGCCATCCCATGCTGTGTTTGAGGATGGAAGTAGCACAGTCACAGATAACGAGACACAGAGACTGGCCAGCACGAGTTGGTAAGTCGTCATTTTGGGCAGAATTCCTGTGGGAGGAAGCATAAGTATATTAATTCAGCCCCGTTTAGTCAATTTACCCTTGTCAACACAGAGAGGAATATCTTGACCAGTCAGGAGCACCCAATAAATGTTTCCTTCTTCTTTCGCTAAGATTTCCCCTGCTTGTAAGGATTTCTGGGGGTACTGCACCCACACATTTCCTCCTTCACAAACTGTCCTGAATCTGATTTTCTTTTTCAATAGTAGGGACACTAACTTTGCCTAACATGTGGCTTATGGGAGTTCTCCCCCGCAATGGTCGGTGATTCAGATTGCGCACTGCTTGTGGTAAGACCTTTAACCACCCTTGCAATGTGTTAGTGGGAGTTAATATTTTAACCTGTTGCTTAAGTAGTCCATTCATGTGTTCTATTAACCCTGCAGCTTGCGGATAGTAAGGTATGTGAAACATCC
The DNA here is from genome assembly GCF_044704955.1 of Pristiophorus japonicus. Lineage (NCBI taxonomy): Eukaryota > Metazoa > Chordata > Chondrichthyes > Pristiophoridae > Pristiophorus > Pristiophorus japonicus. The sequence continues at coordinate 82,685,521 of NC_091991.1, read as the reverse complement.
AATAGATCCCGTTGTCTACTGCCCACTGTTTCACTGTTTGACCTGTGAAGTGCGACCCATTATCGGACTGTACTTCTGCTGGCTCACCGTAGTATGTGATTAAATTCTCCAGTCCTTTAATCGTACTTTGTTGATTCGCTTTAGTCACTGGATAAGCTATCAAAAGTCCAGAATAGGTATCAACAGCAGTGAGAAAATATTGGAACCGTTGTTGCAATGGTAAAGGTCCTACATAATCAACGTGCCATATTTGTGCTGGTTGACTCCCTCTCTTAATATGGGCACCGGGTTGTCGTTGTAGGAGAAAATGCTTCACCTTTTGCCAACTTTCACAGGTGTTTATGATCTGTTTAACACCGTCCGTAGTCAAATGAAACCCCCTATTTCGAGGGATTGCCTATGATGATGATGATGATGATGGATTACATAACCAGTAACATAACCACTATGCTACCATATCTCTGAAGTACCCTTACCTTTCAGTTCGTGTATGTTTTAAGTGCAGTTCATCAAACATGACATTTTTAAAAGCTGTACCTTGCTCATAGATTAAATCCATTAACAGGATCTGCTCCTTCTAAGACAAGGCTTGTGATTCTGCACTAATGGCCAAAAGACATCAGAAGCATGCCACAAGGTAAATGGGCTAGTTATTTTCATCTCGTGTAATTGGTTTCACCTATACAATAGACTGTGAGTTCTTTCAATTTGGAGTTTTCATTTAAATGTATGCTCGCAACATAGGGCAATTTTCTTTTGTGGTTGGGGGAGCTTTTAGCTTTTATAAATCCAAGACTTTCTTTAGTCTATCCGCCTATTTTATTTCATTTACTGTTGCACAATTTCACTAATGGTCAGCTGAAGCTTTTAAGCAAATCCAATATTCACCATGATAATATACTTTATTTATGGATCAGCTCATAAATAGGCTGGAGACGGAAGGAGTAATACAGGGCTTGTTCAATATAAAATGTCAGCGTGGGGTAAGTAATTGTATTGTGCTTCGATATGCTCTCCATGTTGCACACAGCCATTGATCAGTCTCAGTCCTGCTCCTCCCTTAGTCAGTGGCTCGACAACTCAATGTAATCTCTTCCTCGAGGATTATCCCCTGTGCATCATCAGAATATTTACATTCGCTACATTAGCAATGTTGCTAAATTAATTGTCATATTTCTGCTTTGGTAGCTACAGAGAAGGGCAGCAAGTGAAAAGGAGATGACAAATGGAGGAAGGTTAGAGAAGCTTGAGCTGTACAGTCAAGAAAGGTGATGGCCACGAATTAGCTCACTGAGGTATATCTACATACAATCTACTTTTAATTCAAAGTCAAAATATCTGATAGTTCAGTTTTTAGCACAAAATTCCCTGAGTCACTAATGTTGCTTAATTGAAATAATTGGATAATTTGGTTGTTTGGAGTGCCAAAAACAACTAAATGATCATTTGAGGACTGCAGTGAATCTTGTGTGAAGTGCTTCTGCTGCACTTGAAAGGATTGTAAAGTTTGTGCCGCACACAGAGCGATTTGACTCGAATATATTTGTGAAGTGCAACAGGTCACAAGTGAACAGATGGATGAGCAGCATCTTTACAAAAAAGAGAAAGAAAGCCAATAATTTCCTGCTGCTTTTGTACAGCTTGATTACCTAGCCTCTCCTGCCGAGAGGAACAGCGATTTACAAGCAGTTGCCAATCTTGCCTCAGCAACAGAAAGTAGTCTCTAATTGACCTCAGAATCACCCTTTTTACATCAATTAGACTTTGTCAATTTAAAAAGGAAGGCTGCAGGAAACACAGCCCCACCCTGGCACCAGAATAATGCACGTTAGATGATGTAGCATTCCTGTGATTATAAAGCAGCACATCCTCCATGAGCAATGAGACTGGAGGATGACGGGTCTAAATCATTTGTAAATGGTTTAAAACTGATGCAAATGCATCTGAAAAGGTTGCGGGCAAATAGCACTCAAATCTTAGTGTAGATCTATTGCATAATTACTTACAACTCTGGATTCTGACTTCCATGGGTCTAGTTTGTGTAGGGGTTATATTACTGGACCAGTAATCCGAGGGAGCTGGACTAATAATCCAGTGAATGCAAGTTCAGATCTTCCCTTGGCAGTTTCAGAATTTGAAGTCAGTTGAAAAAATCTGGAAATAAATGATAGAATCAGTAAAAGTGACCATGAAGATGTCGGATTTTTGTAAAAATCCAACTGGTTCACTAATGCTCTTTTAACCTATCGTCTATATCCAGGCTAAACCAAGTCCCAAACAAACGTGGTTGACTCTTAACTACCCTCTGAAATGGCTCAGTAAGTCACTCATTTACTTTGCACTGAGCGACTATTGGGAAACGAGGGATGGTCAATAAATGCCAGCCTTGCTAGCGATGCCCATATCCTGAGAATGAATGTTTTTTTTACAGTTTGGATATAAGTGGCGGGAAACGAAACTTGCATGCAAGTCAAACTTAAATGGATGGGGACAATTTAAGGGCAGTGTCTCAATAGGGTAAACAAAAATTAAGATAGCCTTTCAAGAGCTTTAAAAGGCATCTGAAGCCATTAGGGGCATGGGATTAAGAGGTGGTAGGTAAAAATGATGAGCAAAGGTCTCCAGGTGCAGATACATGTTTGCAGACAAGTGATGGGGCAGTCCAGCACCCAGCCCCCTGATTGACAGCTACTAAAGCAGAGATGATGTTGTCTGCGGAGTTTGTTGGGAGATTGCGGTTTTGAGCAGAAATGTACAGGGCAGAACGTACACGCCAGCTACTGTGGCCCGACCTCAAATGACCCAGAGTCCGCCATCATCTGTTAATGCGAGGCAGTTAACACCCTGTTAGTGCTGCAGAGGTGATCGTTGGTCCCATCAATGCCACTCTAAGCACTATGTGTGCAATGGCTGCAGAACAATGGGACACCTCCAAAAAATGTGCAGGTGAGTTGCAAACCCTGCAAACCACCACGATGCAGAGGAAGATCGGTCCACAGTGGATCAGACAGAATTGGAAACTTGTACGGAGGAAGCAGAGGTGAACAGGGTACACACGTTCACAACGAAATGCCCATCAATAAAGTTGAAAGTTGAACTGAACGGTATTCCAGTGTCTATGGAGCTGGACATGGGGGCAAGTCAGTCCATAATGTGTAAAATGGCCTTTAACAGGCTATGGGGAAAGAAGGCACACAGGATAAGCTCAGCCCCATTCACACCAAACTAACGACTAAGGAACTAATCCCTGAAATTGGCAGTGCTGAAGTCAAAGCCTCCTATGATGGAGCAGTACACAAACTCCCACTGTGGATTGTGCCAGGGGATAGCCCCTCGTTTTTGGCAGAAGCTGGCTGCGGAAAATCCGCTGGAACTGGGACGACATCCGAGCGCACGCGTCAGTCAATGACACCACATGTATCAAGGTCTAAGCAAATTTCCTTCGTTATTTGAACCAGGCATTGGAAGCTTCTCGGGGGTGAAAATGCAGATCCATTTGGTTCCTGGTACGCGACCCATCTACCACAAGGCTCGGGCGGTACTATACATGATGCGTGAAAAATTGGAAATCGAGCTGGATGGCTGCAACGTGAAGGCATCATCGTGCCGATGGAATTCAACGACTGGGTCCGTCCGATTGTTCCGGTACTCAAGGAGGAAGGTACGGTTAGAATTTGCGGGGACTATAAAGTAACGATTAACCGTTTTTCGCTGCAGGACCAGTACCCGCTACCCAAGGCAGGCGACTTATTCGCGACCCTGGCTGGAGGGAAGACATTCACCAAGCTGGACCTGACCTCGGCCTACATGACACAGGAGCTGGAGGAATCTTCGAAGGCCTCACCTGCATCAACTAAAACAAAGGTCTGTTTATTTACAAACTGTGTCCGTTTGGGATTCGGTCAGCTGCAGCGATCGTCCAGCGGAACATGGAAAGCCTGCTAAAGTCGGTTCCTTGCACAGTGGTCTTCCAGAACGACATATTGGTTACAGGTCAGGACACCATGGAGCACTTGAAGAATCTGGAGGAGGTTCTTAGTCGGTTGAATCGCGTGGGGCTCAGGTTGAAATGCTCAAAGTGTGTTTTCCTGGCACAGGACATCGAATTCTTAGGAAGGAGAATCGCAGCAGACGGCATCAGACCCACAGACACCAAATCGGAGGCCATCAAGAACGCGCCGCGACCACGGAACATGACGGAGCTGCAGTCGTTCCTGGGACTCCTTAACTACTTCAGTAATTTCCTACCTGGGTTAAGCACCTTGCTAGAACCTCTGCATGCGCTACTGCATAAGGGAGATGACTGGGTATGGGGGAATTCACAAGAGGCTGCCTTTAAGAAAACCAGAAATTTACTGTGTTCTAACAAACTGCTTGTTCTGTATAACCACTGTAAACGACTAGTGTTAGTTTGCAATGCGTCATCATACAGGGTCGGGTTTGTGTTACAATAGGCTAATGAATCGGGAATTTTGCAACCAGTTGCGTATGCATCCAGGAGTTTGTCCAAGGCCGAAAGAGCCTACAGCATGGATGAAAAAGAGGTTCTGGCATGAATTTACGAGGTAAAAAGAATGCACCAGTATTTGTTTAGCCTCAAGTTCGAGCTTGAAACTCACCACAAGCTGCTCATATCGCTATTCTCGGAGAGCAAAGGGATTAATACCAATGCTTATGCCTGCATCCAAAGATGGGCGCTCATGCTGTCGGCATACAACTATGTAATTCGCCACAGACCGGGCACAGAGAATTACGCAGATGCTCTCAGTCGGCTACCATTGCCCACCACCGGGGTGGAAATGCCACAGCCAGCGGACTTGCTCATGGTTATGGAGGCATTTGAGAACGAGAAATCCCCAGTTATCGCCCGCCAGATCAGGACCTGGACCAGCCAGGATCCTTTACTGTCCCTGGTGAAAAAAAACTGTTCTCCATGGGAGCTGGTCCAGTGTCCCAGTGGAGATGCAGGAAGTGATTAAGCCATTCCACAGACGCAAAGATGAGCTGTCCCTGCAGGCGGACTGTCTTTTGTGGGGCATTCGCGTAGTCTTGCCCAAGAAAGGCAGAGACACATTCATTTGCGAATTGCACAACACCGACCCAGGCAATGTGATTGTTGTGTATGCATGCCTGTTTACTGTGTGATGTCTGTAACACTGTTATTCCACATTGAATGTACCCTTATACTGTACACACCCTACCGGTACACCAGAGGGTGCTGCTGCTGGAGACCTAGGGGATTGCCTGCACACAGCAGGTAACCCAGTATAAAAGGGAACTCACAGCTTGTTGTCGTCACTCAGGAGCTGCAAATAAAGGACCACAGGTCTGCACAGTTTAAGTATCATACCCTGCCTCGTGGAGTCATTACTAAAGGTGCCTACATACACTACAACTAGCGACGGGAATACGAGGTCATGCACTACACGCTCAACATGTCCAACCTCAGCAACTTTCAGCAATTTACAGAGGGGGAAGATTGGGACGCTTTTGTGGAAAGATTGGAACACTTCTTTATAGCCAACGACCTGGACGGGGACACACCGGCTACACTAACAAACAAACGCAGGGCCATCCTGCTTAGCAGTTGTGGGCCCACCATCTACGGTCTCATCAGGGACTTACTAGCCCCGGAGAAGACAACCACCAAGAGCTATGAGCAACTTGTAACAATCATACAGGAACAACTAAAACCGAAAGAAAGCATCCTCACAGCCAGGCACCATGTTCTACACTTACCGGTGGCCTGAGGGCCAAGAAATTGCCAAGTATGCTGCACACTTAAGAAGACTAGCTGCACCATGTGATTTTGGCGACCAGCTTAATGAAGCACTAAGGGACATGTTTGTCATCGGAATCGGCCACGATGGCCTCCGACACAAATTGCTCTCGGCTGACATCACGGTCACCCTGCAGAAAGTAATTCAAGTGAGCCAGGCCTACATGGTTTCGGCCAGCGACTCTCGGCGAATACTGACCCAGGACTCTAAACCGGTGAGCGCAGTGCACCGCATGGATACTTCTAAATGCAGAAATGCTGCCCTGAGTCCCGCAACCCTGAGTCCGCTACATGGGGCAAACCGGATCGCCCTGTGCTGGCGCTGTGGAGGAAACCACAGGGCCCACTAGTGCCACTACAAAGACTATGCATGCAAAGGCTGCAAAGAGAAAGGGCACCTTCAGAGAATGTGCAGAAAAGGCTGTACTCACTGTGTCTCTGATGAGTTGGCTGATCACCAGGGCTCCGACACAGATGAAGATGAAGCTGCTCAAACCCTGGAAGAAGAGTATGGAATCTTTACATGCTCCACCGGAAGTTCTCCGTGGATGATGGAATTGGACATCGATGGGGTCCCAGTCTCCATGGAGATCGACACAGGGGCAAGCCAGTCTGTGATGAGCCAAAGGACCTTTGAAAAAATTTGAATGAATCCTGCCACTCAACCAAAACTGTCTCCTGTCCAGGCAAAGCTGCTCACCTATACCAAAGGAAAAATCCAAATTGTTGGCAGTGTAGACGTCCAGGTCTCCCAGGGCGGCGTGTTGAACAAACTTTCCCTGTGGATTGTAGCCGGTGATGGTCCCACGCTGCTGGGCAGGAATTGGATGAACCGAGTCTACATCAGATGAAGTGGCCCTGTGAAAGAAAAGAGCACCACAGCCTACCTGCAGCAAGACCAGAAAATGGTTGCAGAACCACAAGCAGCAGAACCTGTAATCAAAATGGCCTCCGCCATGCCACGAGTGAACATGGAGGAGCATCATGTGACATCGAGCAGCCAATCGGATTTGAAGGCTTCCTTAAAGGAGACCGGTAACCAAAAAAATTAAAAGGGGAAGTTTGAACTATTTGAGTACACGGACTTTAAAGCTAAAGATGCAATTAAAGGGTGCAAGTATGAAAATGTATGTAATGTAACCATGAATTGTGATGCTGATTCAACTAATGTGACTAATGAGATGAATGCAGGTGTCAGTAAGGTTAAGAACAAGTTTATTATGCTTAACAATAATAATAAGGAATGTGAAATGCAGACATAATGTAATCATGTCTGTTGAAACCAGGACACCCAAAAGTGATGCAAATGCTAGAATGTATAATGCAGGCTCGACTATGTGTGATCAGAGCCAAGGTGTCATGTATATTGGTCGGACACTGCCAAAGGACATTGGATCCTACAGGGACCATGCTGATGCTAATGGAATCCCCCTGTGGGAGACCCCCAGGTCCAGCAGGCTACCTGACCATGTAGCCTGGACCTTTGGAACGAATGTGATGCCCCTTGCAGGACACACACACAGGCAGTGGGAGCAGACCCACTACAGGGACAGTGGTCAATGGGCAGCCCAGCCACCACCAATGGCAACCTGCACCAGACCAGCCCTACAGCCCCTGGCCACCAAGGCCAACACCAGGAGCATGAGGCCAATACCCTCCAGCTTCCCTGGCAAACCCTGGGATGACCTGACCCTCATCCCAATTGGTGGACAAGGAGCCCATCCAGTCTTGTGGCCCTGCCCACCACCCCACAACTACCCACATCACAGTGTATACACACCAGCCACTGCTGCCGTGGCTACCTCCCCGAGGGATCCCACAACAGTGACACCCACTTGGTTTGTGTGTGAGGGAGGGGAAACGTACTAGCCCAGCCTCAAGCACAGGGGTCACACCTGGCAACCACACAACCCTCACCACAACCTCCCATAGCCCACCACTGATCACCTCCCCTGGTCATGACAATAAGGATATGAAAAATGCTCAGGGGGGAGTATTGTTGTGTATGCATGCCTGTTTACTGTGTGATGTCTGTAACACTGTTATGCCACATTGAATGTACCCTTATACTGTACACACCCTACCGGTACACCAGAGGGTGCTGCTGCTAGAGACCTAGGGGTTGCCTGCACACGGCAGGTAACCCAGTATAAAAGGGAACTCACAGCTTGTTGTCGTCACTCAGGAGCTGCAAATAAAGGACTACAGGTCTGCACAGTTTAAGTATCATACCCTGCCTCGTGGAGTCATTACAAAAGGTTCCTACATATACTACAGTGATGATGAAAGCCATAGCCAGATCCCACGTGTGGTGGCCCGGCACCGACTCAGATTTAGAATCATGTGTGCGCCAATACAACACTTGCTCTCAGTTGAGCAATGCACCCAGAGAGCCACCGCTAAGTTTGTGGTCCTGGCCTTCCAAACCGTGGTCGAGGACCCTTGTAGACTATGCGGGTCCATTCCTAGGCAAAATGTTTTTGGTGTCGTGGATGCTTATTCAAAGTGGATTGAATGTGCAATAATGTCTGTAAGCACGTCTACGGCCACCATTGAAAGTCTACGAGCTATGTTTGCCAAGCACGGTCTGTCTGATGTCCTAGTTAGCGACAATGGGCCGTGCTTCACCAGTGCCGAATTCAAAGAATTCATGACCCGCAACGGGATCAAACATGTCACATCTGCGCCATTCAAGCCCGCATCCAACGGCCAGGCAGAACGGGCAGTTCAGACCATCAAGCAAAGCTTGAAACGCGTGTCGAAAGGCTCCCTGCAGACCCGGTTGTCCCGAGTACTGCTCAGCTACCGCACCAGACCTCACTCACTCATCGGGACTCGCCCAGCCGAGCTGCTCATGAAAAGGGCGCTTAAAACAAGGCTCTCTCTGGTCCACCCTGATCAACATGATCACGTGGAGGACAAGCGGCATCAAAAAAGTGTGTACTGTGACGGCGCAAACTTGTCACGCGATATTGAGATCAATGATCCAGTGTTTGTGCTCAATTATGGACATGGTCCCAAATGGCTAGCTGGCATGGTCACAGCCAATGAGGGGAGTAGGGTATTTCAGGTCAAACTGACCAATGGACAAACGCACAGAAAACACTTGGTGAACCGCAGTGTAATTTGGTCCAACAGCTACGTACAACCTGAAGAGGACACCATCAACTTTGACCTTCTGCAGCAGATGGTACAGCTCAGCTTCTGCTTCTCTGCTATACCAAGATCTAGTGTAGAAAGGCCCCCCATTCTTTATTGGCATTAAGGTATGCCAGGGCCTGAAGAATTGCTTGGAGCTTGGGCGAGTGTAGCCAATTGGCAAGATGGCTCTTGATCATTCCTGGGGCATCGCATAAATTATAGTCGCCATGATTCGAGAGCATCTGGAGAATCATCCAATATTAAGGTCAGTCAGGCATTCACATTCCAAGTGCACCATTATGGGGCTGTTGGTTCATCAGGTACAGCAGGCGGTTAAGAAAGCAAATGGCATGTTGGCCTTCATATCGAGGGGATTTGAGTACAGGGGCAGGGAGGTGTTACTACAGTTGTTTTGGGCCTTGGTGAGGCAACACCTGGAGTATTATGTACAGTTTTGGTCTCCTAACTTGAGGAAGGACATTCTTGCTATTGAGGGAGTGAAGCGAAGGTTCACCAGACTGATTCCCAGGATGGTGGGACTGACATCAAGAAAGACTGGATCAACTGGGCTTGTATTCACTGGAGTTCAGAAGAATGAGAGGGGATCTCATAGAAACGTTTAAAATTCTGTCGGGTTTAGACAGGTTAGATACAGGAAGAATGTTCCCAATGTTGGGGAAGTCCAGAACCAGGGATCACAGTCTAAGGATAAGAGGTAAGCCATTTAGGACCGAGAGTGGTGAACCTTTGGAATTCTCTACCACAGAAAGTTGTTGAGGCCAATTCACTAAATATATTCAAAAAGGAGTTAGATGTAGTCCTTACTACTAGGGGGATCAAAGGGTATGGCGAGAAAGCAGGAATGGGGTACTGAAGTTGCATGTTCAGCCATGAACTCATTGAATGGCGGTGCAGGCTCGAAGAGCCGAATGGCCTACTCCTGCACCTATTTTCTATGTTTCTATATCTATGTTTTTATTTCCTTTTGAGAAGAGGAGACTCCACCAGCACTACGTCTGCCAAAATGAGGCAGTGTCACCTCTTTGTAGATGCAGGTGTCTGGGCATTAACTGGCGGGCACAGTCAGCCGGACCTTGTTGGCATCGATGCATGGGACCTCCCCCTCTTTGGAACAAGTCAGCTTGGAGGATTCCTACTGGGAAACTTAGTATTGCCAGTGATGATGCTGGGGGCAGAACAATATCAACTAAGGACAACTGGCACAAAGGCTCAGGAGAGTCTAATGACCAGCAACAAAAGAAAAATAAACTGCCCAGGAATGCCCTAAACCCACTCACCTTCATCATTTGTGTTCTCCAGTTTGAACATCAAGTTCAACTCAGCATTCAGCACACCTGCCAACCAGGAAGTCGGCACCCGCCTCCCCCCCCCAGCTTTCGACGGGAGCTTCCATCATCTGCCCCAGATCCGACTAGAAATGGGAAGTGGGTCTAAAAATAGGAGGAAATCTGGACAACCTGATCTCTGCCAAATCTTTCACTCCATTACATCTATTTGCCCTGTTTTGGGGGCATAATGGCAACAGGAACCAGCCCAACTGGAGATATGGCAAAAAGCTTCATACTGAGAGTGCTTATCTCTCACCCAACAGTAATCCAAGAGCTTAAATTGCAAGGTTGCTTTCCCAGCCTGGAGTGAGTTGTGGATGGGGATCAAATGTTATAGACCCAATTCTCCAACCTGAGCTCGCTCGGAGCGGAACCTTGCAATGGCAGCCTTTTGCAGTCAACACAGAGACACATTCTTATACTAACTTCGGCTTAAACATTACCCCCAATATGGTGAAAGCAATCCTCCTTTTTGCATATTTAATGATTGATTGCTAACATTCCAATCAGTCAAGCAAAGATAGATCTGTGGTTCATTAGTCCTCATTGCAGTGTCAGTCATGGCTCAGTGGTAACATTGTCACCTCTGAGTCAGAAAGTTGTGGATTCAAGTCCCACTCCAGAGACTTGAGCACATAATCCACGCCCATACTCCCTGTGCCAGTACTGAGGGAGTACCGCACTGTCGGAGGTGTCATCTTTAGGGTGAGATGTTAAGCCAAGGCCCCTCAAGTGGACCTGAAATCCCATGGCATTTTTCGAAGAAGAGTTCACCAGGTGTCCTGGCCTATGTTTATCCCTGAACCAACATAACATTTTGAATTTTTGCCAGTTCTGATGAAGGGTCACAATCCTGAAAAGTTGATTGTTTCTCTCCACAGATGCTGCCTGACCCGCTGAGATTTCCAGCATTTTATGTTTTTATTTCACACTTTTCAAGTTGTTTAGTTTATGAAAGAAACTGTGGCTAATTGCAACGGTATGCACAATCTTTTGACAAGTGAACGTGTTTCTGGTTGGTGGGAGAGTGGAAGGATAATCTGCTTGTAGCCTTGCCTACTCTGGTTCGGTGTATTCCTGGAGGTTTCATCACATGACCTCTCACCTCAAACCACCCAGCACTCAGAAACTCGCCATTGGTACATCCTCTGGGCACACTGCCTTCCTGCACCAATTGGAAAGCAAACAGACTCTTTGATACTCAATTGGATTAAACTTGACTGTTAGACAAAATCAAATATTTTTATGATTAATAAATGAAAGTGTTCAAAACACTATTTTTAATGGCCCTATGATTTTTCTCCAGGGTTGCTTGCAGCAGTGCCCTGGAAACTGATCTTCACTTCCCAGAGACTCTAGGAATCATGGAGTGTTGGCAACACTGGGTGCTTGGTGTTGTGGAAGAACAGCAATGGAATTAACAGCTTGGGAGAGTGCTCCAGTGTGCAAGCTTCAATTGGAGGGACAAGTTTCCTTTTCTGACTTTAAGGCCCAATTGACATTGTGTGCGCACTTAATATTGGGCACTCAGCTCTTGACCCCATCAGTAATTCTATTTGACACATTTTTGAATGAGAAGCTCAGATTTTTTAATTATGGTTAGAATTAGCTCCCGTTAATGGATAAACGTAGTGTGATCTGGTACTGCGCTACACGGGGCTGAAGAGGCCAGCTTCGAACCCCAGATTGTGTTGAATTCACTGGTCTCAGTTAGGGCTTGACTTGGCTGTGGCAGCCCAAGACATATGAAAAGGGTATATCGACCAGAGCTCTAGCTCCTGATCCTAATCCACGGCCTGGTTTAGGACATGCACGTGTGTGGAGGACAAAAGAGGAAAGGATCAGGCTTGGCTTTCCACAGTCAAATAGCCTGTCAACGCTTGCTGTCTAGGTTGCGTATGAAGAATGGTCCCTTGGATGAGATACCAGAGGGCGGAAGGAGATTGCAGAACTGTACCCCAGTAAAATTCTGGATTTAAGGAGAAAGAAAAAGATCTTGAATTCAGCTTTTGTTGCTGAGTGACAGGAGAAGCTTTAAACTTTAATTGCTAGGTGAATAGTGCATGGTAATATTGTACTCACTGGGCCTATACACCAAGACATTAAACAAGTGACGCAACTCAGAGCTTTTACCGATGCAGCACAAGTATTATTTGCTTCAGCTTTCCAGCTTATCCGGCTTTGAGTTCAGTACAATTGGGGTCATATGTTCAGGCACAAAACTGACACAAGACCTACTGTGAAAATAATACAAAATATCCTATTTGTTGCATTTAAAAAAAATCAAGACAGGCTTTCGGATCCAAAAATCCACAGCACATTGAACCAACAAAAAAAGAAAGGAAAACTTGCATTTCTACAGTACCTTTCAGGATCTCAGGATTGTAATATATGCACCTGTGAGTATGCACACAAATATTTAGTCGAGCTATTGCTGCTCCTGGGCATGGCGAAGGTGGCCATTAACTGGTCCAGGCGGCGGGCAGTCGAGAGGGTTGTTCAGCCTGACTGCCAGCCTCTCTTCCGCAGGTAAATTCGAGACAGGGTGTCCCTGGAGATGGAGCACGCGGTGTCCACCGGCAAGCTCGCGGCCTTCCGCGAGAGGTGGGCACCAGAGGGACTGGAGTGCATCATCACCCCCGGCAACCAAATTTGAATTGGATCCATTTACTGTTAAAAGTTTAATTTGTTATTCTGTCGGTTTTAGTGCCCCCTTTAATCAAGAGGCACTTGATTATTATTTCAACGACAAAATAGTTGTAGAGCTATTGCCATCTTGCCTTCCGGAGGAGGCGGTGGTCCCATTGGAGTGCTCTCTATGCAGGAGTCTTCCCTTTATTTATTGGGGACTTGGCCTGGAGGGTGTTGCACGGAGCAGTCCCGTGCAATAGGTTTTTAAGTTGGCTCCCAGGCTGCCTGTAATTTCTGAGATCTGGAAGAGTCCATGTTTATATGGAGTGTGTCAGGTTGCAGCCCCTGTTCCAATATTTGAAGAGGCTGCTCCTCAAATTCTGCTTGCACTACAGTCCCACGCTCCTGATCTTTGGACATCCTGTGCAGAGGGGAGCGGGCAGGTCAGAAGGCCTCCTCGTAGGACTGCTCCTGGGCATGGCCAAGATGGCCATTAACCGGTCTACGCAGAGGGCAGTCGAGGGGGTCGTTCAACCCGACTGCCTGCCTTTCTTCTGCGGTTACGTTCGAGCCAGGGTGTCCCTGGAGCTGGAGCACGCGGTGTACACCGGTATGCTCATGGCCTTCTGCGAGAGGTGGGCGCCGGAGGGACTGGATTGCATCATCACCCCTGGCAACCAAATTTTAATTTGATTTAAGTTTCGTTAAAGTTTAAATTGGTAATTTGTGGGTTCTCGTCCCCTTGCCAAAGTTCTCACCAAAATAGTATAGGGCTGTTGAATTGTGAGGTGTTCACACGACTCAATAAAACTCCAGTCAGTTGGATTTAGGGGATCCACGATGGGGCATGCAGTTGTGAGCTTAATGGATAAACTGGTAATGTGTAGTGTGATTTTTAAACCTTTGTTAATAAACCAACTAGTTCTTAATAGAAATATGTTGCTATGAATGCTTAAGCAAAGAACCCATGAAGGAAATATATTACAAGGACGTCCTAAAGCGCTTTACAGCCAATGAAGTACTTGTTATAATGTAGGAAACATGGCAGCTGAATAGTGCACAGCAAACTCCCACAAACAGAAATGAGATAAATGAGCAGATAATCTATTACGGTGGTATTGGTTGAGGGATAAATGTTGGCCAGGACACCAGGGAGAACTCCCCTGCTCTTCTTCCAATGTTGTTGTGGGATTGTTTACATCCACCTGAACGGACAGACGGGGACCTCAGTTTGACGTCTTTTCTGAGTGGGCATCTCTGTTAGTGCAGCACTCCCTTAAGAACATGCATGGGCAGAGAAGATCATTGCAGTCTGTCTGATCAAAAGTTCTAAACAATACCATGCTGTACTTTATCTCTTTCTCCTCTCAACCACTAATCATCAATTAACTATCCAGTTCCCTCTTAGATTTGGTGACACTGTCCACCTCCACTGTTTCCCTGGCCAGTATTAAGATAATTAAACATTATACTCTTTCGATAACCAATTTAAAAATATAGAGACAGTAATATGTCTGACTTATTTTTTTATTATTCCAAAGCATTCATCTTAAGACTACATAAAGAGTATTACACACATGTAAAGAATTTCCCAGGAATCGAGACCATTACTTTGCCAAAGATGTTCACGGTCCCTTGTCTTGAAGGTAGTTAAAATCTTTACTGAATTTTGCTTTGTGTCTCTTTTTATAACATGTAAATAAAATAAGCACTCATTGTCAAATTATTGCTCAGGTTTTATTTTGTTCAGTGTTTTATTACCTTCGGCCATCAGGCATACAATGATGGAGGCCTCATGACCTGGTTCATATCATGGTCAATATCCTGCTATGTTGTCCAAGGTTTCATCCCATTGAAAGAGGGAGGGGAGGAAAGAACAAAAGGGAAGATCTGTGATAGGGTGGAAGAAAGGAGAGATTTGAGAGACAAAAGGGATTATGGGCCGACTTGAGATGGTAATAGCAGAAGTTAGAAAAAGATTAGTTTCGATTGGGTTAGTGGCAGAATAATTACCAGCTGCCATGGGAAACACAGAGAGAGAAAAAATACATAATGTGAAGTGCCTAAATGAAAGATGAGGTGCTGTTCCTCGAGCTTGCGTTGAGCTTCATTGTAACAGTGAAGGGGGCCGAGGACAGAGAGGTCAGGGTGGGAGTGGAGCAGATAATTAAAGTGACAGGCGACCGGAAGCTCGGGGTCACACTTACGGACTGAACGGAGGTGTTCCACAAAGCGGTCACCCAATCTGCATTTGGTCTCTCCAATGTAGAGGAGACCACATTGTGAGCAGCGAATACAGTATACTAAATTGAAAGAGGTACATGTAAATCGCTGTTTCACCGGGAAGCAATATTTGGGGCCCTGGATTGTAGGAAGACAGGAGGTAAAAGGGCAGGTGTTGCATCTCCTGCGCTTGCAAGGGAAGGTGCCATGGGAAGGGGAGGGGATGCTGGGGGTGACTGTGGAACGGACCAGGGTGTCGTGGAAGGAGCAGTCCCTTCGGAATACTGAAAAGGGGCAGGAAGGGGAAGATGTGATTGGTGGTGGAAACACTCTGAAGGTGGCGGAAATGGCGGAGAATGATTGGTTGACGTGGAAGCTGATGGAGTAAAAGGTGAGGACAAGGGAAGGCTGAGATTTCCAGCAGTTTCTGTTTTTATTTCATATTCCAGCATGCACAGTATTTTGCTTTTGTATTAGTTCTTAATAGCAATGTGTTGCGATGAATTCTTAAGCAAAGAACCCATGAAGCAAATACGTTACACCTATGTTTGCTCATCATAAACTATAGCTTTTGTCCTTGGATGCCATTGTGAACAAAATATAAGCGCCCATAAATTGCTGTCAAAATAACAGTGAGGCTAATGGTGCTCACTTTTATTTATGCACAAATATTGCAGCAACTTCAGGCAAGAGCAGACGCGCGATTAAACGGGAAAATCCAAAAATTGCTTGGATGCGCCACTCCGCCATTAGCTTTGTGAAAACGGCGTCTCACTGTCTGCCTCACCATCAAATGCATTGAGCGGAGAGGAAGATCGGTCCACAGTGGATCAGACAGAATTGGAAACTTTTACGGAGGAAGCAGAGGTGTACAGGGTACACACGTTCACAACGAAATGCCCACCAATAATGTTGAAAGTTGAACTGAACGGTATTCCAGTGTCTATGGAGCTGGACACGGGGGCAAGTCAGTCCATAATGTGTAAAATGGCCTTTGACAGGCTGTGGGGAAAGAAGGCACACAGGATAAGCTCAGCCCCATTCACACCAAACTAACGACTTATACAAAGGAACTAATCCCTGAAATTGGCAGTGCTGAAGTCAAAGCCTCCTATGATGGAGCAGTACACAAACTCCCACTGTGGATTGTGCCAGGGGATAGCCCCACGTTTTTGGCAGAAGCTGGCTGGGGAAAATCTGCTGGAACTGGGACGACATCCGAGCGCACGCGTCAGTCAATGACACCGCATGTATCAAGGTTCTAAGCAAATTTCCTTCGTTATTTGAGCCAGGCATTGGAAGCTTCTCGGGGGTGAACGTGCAGATGCATTTGATTCCCATCTACCACAAGGCTCGGGCGGTACTGTCCATGATGCGTGAAAAAGTGGAAATCGAGCTGGACAGGCTGCAACGTGAAGGCATCATCGTGCTGAAGAAATTAAGCGACTGGGTCCGTCCGATTGTTCCAGTACTCAAGGAGGAAGGTACGGTTTGAATTTGCGGGGACTATAAAGTAACGATTAACCGTTTTTCGCTGCAGGACCAGTACCCGCTACCCAAGGCAGGCGACCTATTCGCGACCCTGGCTGGAGGGAAGACATTCACCAAGTTGGACCTGACCTCGGCCTACATGACACAGGAGCTGGAGGAATCTTCGAAAGGCCTCACCTGCACCAACACACACAAAGGTCTGTTTATTTACAAACTGTGTCTGTTTGGGATTCGGTCAGCTGCAGCGATCGTCCAGCGGAACATGGAAAGCCTGCTCAAGTCGGTTCCTTGCACAGTGGTCTTCCAGGACGACATATTGGTTACAGGTCAGGACACCATGGAGCACTTGAAGAATCTGGAGGAGGTTCTTAGTCAGATGAATCGCGTGGGGCTCAAGTTCAAATGCTCAAAGTGTAATTTCCTGGCACAGGATGTCGAATTCTTAGGAAGGAGAATTGCAGCAGACAGCATCAGACCCACCGACGCCAAGACGGAGGCCATCAAGAACACGCCGCGACCACGGAACGTGACGGAGCTGCGGTTGTTCCTGGGGCTCCTTAACTACTTCGGTAATTTCCTACCTGGGTTAAGCATCCTGCTAGAACCCCTGCATGCACTAATGCGCAAGGGAGATGACTGGGTATGGGGGAATTCACAAGAGGCTGCCTTTAAGAAAACCAGAAATTTACTGTGTTCTAACAAACTGCTTGTTCTGTATAACCACTGTAAACGACTAGTGTTAGCTTGCAATGCGTCATCATACGGGGTTGGGTTTGTGTTACAACAGGCTAATGAATCGGGAATTTTGCAACCAGTTGCGTATGCATCCAGGAGTTTGTCCAAGGCCGAAAGGGCCTAAAGCATGGTTGAAAAAGACGCTCTGGTGTGCATTTACGAGGTAAAAAAAATGCACCAGTATTTGTTTAGCCTAAAGTTCGAGCGTGACACTGACCACAAGCTGCTCATATCGCTATTCTCGGAGAGCAAAGGGATTAATACCAATGCTTATGCCTGCATCCAAAGATGGGCGCTCACGCTGTCGGCATACAACTATGTAATTCGCCACAGACAGGGCACAGAGAATTACGCAGATGCTCTCAGTCGGCTACCATTGCCCACCACCGGGGTGGAAATGCCACAGCCAGCGGACTTGCTCATGGTTATGGAGGTATTTGAGAACGAGAAATCCCCCATTATGGCCCGCCAGATCAGGACCTGGACCAGCCAGGATCCTTTACTGTCCCTGGTGAAAAAAAACTGTCCTCCATGGGAGCTGGTCCAGTGTCCCAGTGGAGATGCAAGAGCAATTAAGCCATTCCACAGACGCAAAGATGAGCTGTCCCTGCAGGCGGACTGTCTTTTGTGGGGCATTCGCGTAGTCTTGCCCAAGAAAGGCAGAGACACATTCATTTGCGAATTGCACAACACCCACCCAGGCAATGTGATTGTTGTGTATGCATGCCTGTTTACTGTGTGATGTCTGTAACACTGTTATGCCACATTGAATGTACCCTTATACTGTACACACCCTACCGGTACACCAGAGGGTGCTGCTGCTGGAGACCTAGGGGGTTGCCTGCACACGGCAGGTAACCCAGTATAAAAGGGAACTCACAGCTTGTTGTCGTCACTCAGGAGCTGCAAATAAAGGACCACAGGTCTGCACAGTTTAAGTATCATACCCTGCCTCGTGGAGTCATTACTAAAGGTGCCTACATACACTACAACTAGCGACGGGAATACGAGGTCATGCACTACACGCTCAACATGTCCAACCTCAGCAACTTTCAGCAATTTACAGAGGGGGAAGATTGGGATGCTTTTGTGGAAAGATTGGAACACTTCTTTATAGCCAACGACCTGGACGGGGACACACCGGCTACACTAACAAACAAACGCAGGGCCATCCTGCTTAGCAGTTGTGGGCCCACCATCGACGGTCTCGTCAGGGACTTACTAGCCCCGGAGAAGACAACCACCAAGACCTATGAGCAACTTGTAACAATCATACAGGAACAACTAAAACCGAAAGAAAGCATCCTCACAGCCAGGCACCATGTTCCACACTTACCGGCGGCCTGAGGGCCAATAGATTGCCAAGTATGCTGCACACTTAAGAAGACTAGCTGCACCGTGTGATTTTGGCGACCAGCTTAATGAAGCACTAAGGGACATGTTTGTCATCGGAATCAGCCACGAAGGCCTCCTACATAAATTGCTCTCGGCTGACATCACGGTCACCCTGCAGAAAGTAATTCAAGTGAGCCAGGCTTACATAGTTTCGCCCAGCGACTCCAGGCGAATACTGACCCAGGACTCTAAACCGGCGAGCGCAGTGCACCGCATGGATACTCCTAAATGCAGAAATGCTGCCGCGAGTCCCGCAACCCTAAGTCCACTATATGGGGCAAACCGGATCGCCCCGTGCTGGCGCTGTGGAGGAAACCACAGGGCCTACCAGTGCCGCTACAAAGACTATGCATGCAAAGGCTGCAAAGAGAAAGGGCACCTTCAGAGAAGGCTGTATTCACTGTGAGTTGGCTGATCACCGGGGCTCCGACACAGATGAGGATGAAGTTGCTCAAACCCTGGAAGAAGAGTATGGAATCTTTACATGCTCCACCGGAAGTTCTCCGTGGATGATGGAATTGGACATCGATGGGGTCCCAGTCTCCATGGAGATCGACACAGGGGCAAGCCAGTCTGTGATGAGCCAAAGGACCTTTGAAAAAATTTGAATGAATCCTGCCACTCAACCAAAACTGTCTCCTGTCCAGGCAAAGCTGCTCACCTATACCAAAGGAAAAATCCAAATTGTTGGCAGTGTAGACGTCCAGGTCTCCCAGGGCGGCGTGTTGAACAAACTTTCCCTGTGGATTGTAGCCGGTGATGGTCCCACGCTGCTGGGCAGGAATTGGATGAACCGAGTCTACATCAGATGAAGTGGCCCTGTGAAAGAAAAGAGCACCACAGCCTACCTGCAGCAAGACCAGAAAATGGTTGCAGAACCACAAGCAGCAGAACCTGTAATCAAAATGGCCTCCGCCATGCCACGAGTGAACATGGAGGAGCATCATGTGACATCGAGCAGCCAATCGGATTTGAAGGCTTCCTTAAAGGAGACCGGTAACCAAAAAAATTAAAAGGGGAAGTTTGAACTATTTGAGTACACGGACTTTAAAGCTAAAGATGCAATTAAAGGGTGCAAGTATGAAAATGTATGTAATGTAACCATGAATTGTGATGCTGATTCAACTAATGTGACTAATGAGATGAATGCAGGTGTCAGTAAGGTTAAGAACAAGTTTATTATGCTTAACAATAATAATAAGGAATGTGAAATGCAGACATAATGTAATCATGTCTGTTGAAACCAGGACACCCAAAAGTGATACAAATGCTAGAATGTATAATGCAGGCTCGACTATGTGTGATCAGAGCCAAGGTGTCATGTATATTGGTCGGACACTGCCAAAGGACATTGGGTCCTACAGGGACCATGCTGATGCCAATGGAATCCCCCTGTGGGAGACCCCCAGGTCCAGCAGGCTACCTGACCATGTAGTCTGGCTCTTTGGAACGAATGTGATGCCCCTTGCAGGACACACACACAGGCAATGGGAGCAGACCCACTACAGGGACAGTGGTCAATGGGCAGCCCAGCCACCACCAATGGCAACCTGCACCAGACCAGCCCTACAGCCCCTGGCCACCAAGGCCAACACCAGGAGCATGAGGCCAATACCCTCCAGCTTCCCTGGCAAACCCTGGGATGACCTGACCCTCATCCCAATTGGTGGACAAGGAGCCCATCCAGTCTTGTGGCCCTGCCCACCACCCCACATCATCACAGTGTATGCACACCAGCCACTGCTGCCGTGGCTACCTCCCCGAGGGATCCCACAACAGTGACACCCACTTGGTTTGTGTGTGAGGGAGGGGAAACGTACTAGCCCAGCCTCAAGCACAGGGGTCACACCTGGCAACCACACAACCCTCACCACAACCTCCCATAGCCCACCACTGTTTACCTCCCCTGGTCATGACAATAAGGATATGAAAAATGCTCAGGGGGGAGTATTGTTGTGTATGCATGCCTGTTTACTGTGTGATGTCTGTAACACTGTTATGCCACATTGAATGTACCCTTATACTGTACACACCCTACAGGTACACCAGAGGGTGCTGCTGCTAGAGACCTAGGGGTTGCCTGCACACGGCAGGTAACCCAGTATAAAAGGGAACTCACAGCTTGTTGTCGTCACTCAGGAGCTGCAAATAAAGGACTACAGGTCTGCACAGTTTAAGTATCATACCCTGCCTCATGGAGTCATTACTAAAAGTTCCTACATACACTACAGTGATGATGAAAGCCATAGCCAGATCCCACGTGTGGTGGCCCGGCACCGACTCAGATTTAGAATCATGTGTGCGCCAATACAACACTTGCTCTCAGTTGAGCAATGCATCCAGAGAGGCACCACTAAGTTTGTGGTCCTGGCTTTCCAAACCGTGGTCGAGGACCCATGTAGGCTATGCGGGCCCATTCCTGGGCAAAATGTTTTTGGTTGTCGTGGATGCTTATTCAAAGTGGATTGAATGTGCAGTAATGTCTGTAAGCACATCCACGGCCACCATTGAAAGTCTACAAGCTATGTTTGCCAAGCACGGCCTGTCTGATGTCCTAGTTAGCGACAATGGTCCGTGCTTCACCAGTGCCGAATTCAAAGAATTCATGACCCGCAACGGGATCAAACATGTCACATCTGCACCATTCAAGCCCGCATCCAACGGCCAGGCAGAACGGGCAGTTCAGACCATCAAGCAAAGCTTGAAACGTGTGTCGAAAGGCTCCCTGCAGACCCGGTTGTCCCGAGTATTGCTCAGCTACCGCACCAGACCTCACTCACTCATCAGGACTCGCCCAGCCGAGCTGCACATGAAAAGGGTGCTTAAAACAAGGCTCTCTCTGGTCCACCCTGATCTACATGATCACGTGGAGGACAAGCGGCATCAACAAAGTGTGTACTGTGACGGCGCAAACTTGTCACGCGATATTGAAATCAATGATCCAGTGTTTGTGCTCAATTATGGACATGGTCCCAAATGGCTAGCTGGCACGGTCACAGCCAAAGAGGGGAGTAGGGTATTTCAGGTCAAACTGACCAATGGACAAACACACAGAAAACACTTGGACCAAATTACACTGCGGTTCACCAACAGCCACGTACAAACTGAAGAGGACACCATCAACTTTGACCTTCTAACACGCACACAAGTGGCAACTGACATCACAGTTGACCACGAAACTGAACCCATTATCCCCAGCAGCCCGGCAAGGCCGGCTGCCCAACAGCTCAATAAAGAACTGACCAACCCAACCACACCAGCATTTGTACCAAGACAATCAACAGGGGAGCGCAAAGCCCCAGATCGTCTCACCTTGTAAATAAGTATATTGTTGACTTCATGGGGGAGTGATGTTATGTGTTTAACCCCTTGTAACCTGCATCACACCTGTCCACTAGAGGGCTTACTTGTTGGAGTCCCAAGAGATCCCAGCATCCCTTGGAAGCACAGTATATAAGCAGGCCACCGACAAGGTACCTGCAATCTGGAACTACAATAAAGGAGCTAAAGTCACACTTGCTCATTACACACAGTACTCAGTCTGACCATTTATTATGAGTCTAACAATCCCCATCGGTCAACATTTCAGCCCAGTTTCAGGCCACCGGTGACCACGACTGTCCCTGCCTGTGCTGCATGGTCGGCGCAGGAGCTCCTGCAGCAGATGGTACAGCTCAGCTTCTGCTTCTCTGCTATACCAAGATCCAGTGTAGAAAGGCCCCCCATTCTTTATTGGCATTAAGGTATGCCAAGGCCTGAAGAATTGCTTGGAGCTTGGGCGAGTGTAGCCAATTGGCAAGATGGCTCTTGATCATCCCTGGGGCATCGCATAAATTATAGTCGGCCATGATTCGAGAGCATCTGGAGAATCATCCAATATTAAGGTCAGTCAGGCATTCACATTCCAAGTGCACCATTATGGGGCTGTTGGTTCATCAGGTACAGCAGGCGGTTAAGAAAGCAATAGGCATGTTGGCCTTCATATCGAGGGGATTTGAGTACAGGGGCAGGGAGATGTTACTACAGTTGTACACGGCCTTGGTGAGGCAACACCTGGAGTATTGTGTACAGTTTTGGTCTCCTAACTTGAGGAAGGACATTCTTGCTATTGAGGGAGTGCAGCGAAGGTTCACCAGACTGATTCCTGGGATGGCGGGACTGACATATCAAGAAAGACTGGATCAACTGGGCTTGTATTCACTGGAATTCAGAAGAATGAGAGGGGATCTCATAGAAACGTTTAAAATTCTGTCGGGTTTAGACAGGTTAGATGCAGGAAGAATGTTCCCAATGTTGGGGAAGTCCAGAACCAGGGATCACAGTCTAAGGATAAGAGGTAAGCCATTTAGGACCGAGATGAGGAGAAACTTCTTCACCCAGAGAGTGGTGAACCTTTGGAATTCTCTACCACAGAAAGTTGTTGAGGCCAATTCACTAAATATATTCAAAAAGGAGTTAGATGTAGTCCTTACTACTAGGGGGATCAAAGGGTATGGCGAGAAAGCAGGAATGGGGTACTGAAGTTGCATGTTCAGCCATGAACTCATTGAATGGCGGTGCAGGCTCGAAGAACCGAATGGCCTACTCCTGCACCTATTTTCTATGTTTCTATATCTATGTTTCTATCTCCTTTTGAGAAGAGGAGACTCCACCAGCACTACGTCAGCCAAAATGAGGCAGTGTCACCTCTTTGTAGATGCAGGTGTCTGGGCATTAACTGGCGGGCACAGTCAGCCAGACCTTGTTGGCATCGATGCATGGGACCTCCCCCTCTTTGGAACAAGTCAGCTTGGAGGATTCCTACTGGGAAACTTAGTATTGCCAGAGATGATGCTGGGGGCAGAACAATATCAACTAAGGACAACTGGCACAAAGGCTCAGGAGAGTCTAATGACCAGCAACAAAAGAAAAATAAACTGCCCAGGAATGCCCTAAACCCACTCACCTTCATCATTTGTGTTCTCCAGTTTGAACATCAAGTTCAACTCAGCATTCAGCACACCTGCCAACCAGGAAGTCGGCACCCGCCTCCCCCCCCCAGCTTTCGACGGGAGCTTCCATCATCTGCCCCAGATCCGACTAGAAATGGGAAGTGGGTCTAAAAATAGGAGGAAATCTGGACAACCTGATCTCTGCCAAATCTTTCACTCCATTACATCTATTTGCCCTGTTTTGGGGGCATAATGGCAACAGGAACCAGCCCAACTGGAGATATGGCAAAAAGCTTCGTACTGAGAGTGCTTATCTCTCACCCAACAGTAATCCAAGAGCTTAAATTGCAAGGTTGCTTTCTCGGCCTGAAGTGAGTTGTGGATGGGGATCAAATGTTATAGACCCAATTCTCCAACCTGAGCTCGCTCGGAGCGGAACCTTGCAATGGCAGCCTTTTGCAGTCAATACAGAGACACATTCTTATACTAACTTCGGCTTAAACATTACCCCCAATATGATGAAAGCAATCCTCCTTTTAGCGTATTTAATGATTGATTGCTAACATTCCAATCAGTCAAGCAAAGGATAGATCTGTGGTTCATTAGTCCTCATTGCAGTGTCAGTCATGGCTCAGTGGTAGCATCGTCACCTCTGAGTCAGAAAGTTGTGGATTCAAGTCCCACTCCAGAGACTTGAGCACATAATCCACGCCCATACTCCCTGTGCCAGTACTGAGGGAGTACCGCACTGTCGGAGGTGTCATCTTTAGGGTGAGATGTTAAGCCAAGGCCCCTCAAGTGGACCTGAAATCCCATGGCATTTTTCGAAGAAGAATTCACCAGCTGTCCTGCCCAATGTTTATCCCTGAACCAACTTAACATTTTGAATTTTTGCCAGTTCTGACGAAGGGTCACAATCCTGAAAAGTTGATTGTTTCTCTCCACAGATGCTGCCTGACCCGCTGAGATTTCCAGCATTTTATGTTTTTATTTCACACTTTTCAAGTTGTTTAGTTTATGAAAGAAATTGTAGCTAGTTGCGACGATATGCACAATCTTTTGACAAGTGAACGTGTTTCTGGTTGGTGGGAGAGTGGAAGGATAATCTGCTTGTAGCGTTGCCTACTCTGGTTCGGTGTATTCCTGAAGGTTTCATCACATGACCTCTCACGTCAAACCGCCCAGCACTCAGAAACTCGCCATTGGTACATCCTCTGGGCACACTGCCTTCCTGCACCAATTGGAAAGCAAACAGACTCTTTGATACTCAATTGGATTAAACTTGACTGTTAGACAAAATCAAATATTTTTATGATTAATAAATGAAAGTGTTCAAAACACTATTTTTAATGGCCCTATGATTTTTCTCCAGGGTTGCTTGCAGCAGTGCCCTGGAAACTGATCTTCACTTCCCAGAGACTCTAGGAATCATGGAGTGTTGGCAACACTGGGTGCTTGGTGTTGTGGAAGAACAGCAATGGAATTAACAGCTTGGGAGAGTGCTCCAGTGTGCAAGCTTCAATTGGAGGGACAAGTTTCCTTTTCTGACTTTAAGGCCCAATTGACATTGTGTGCGCACTTAATATTGGGCACTCAGCTCTTGACCCCATCAGTAATTCTATTTGACACATTTTTGAATGAGAAGCTCAGATTTTTTAATTATGGTTAGAATTAGCTCCCGTTAATGGATAAACGTAGTGTGATCTGGTACTGCGCTACACGGGGCTGAAGAGGCCAGCTTCGAACCCCAGATTGTGTTGAATTCACTGGTCTCAGTTAGGGCTTGACTTGGCTGTGGCAGCCCAAGACATATGAAAAGGGTATATCGACCAGAGCTCTAGCTCCTGATCCTAATCCACGGCCTGGTTTAGGACATGCACGTGTGTGGAGGACAAAAGAGGAAAGGATCAGGCTTGGCTTTCCACAGTCAAATAGCCTGTCAACGCTTGCTGTCTAGGTTGCGTATGAAGAATGGTCCCTTGGATGAGATACCAGAGGGCGGAAGGAGATTGCAGAACTGTACCCCAGTAAAATTCTGGATTTAAGGAGAAAGAAAAAGATCTTGAATTCAGCTTTTGTTGCTGAGTGACAGGAGAAGCTTTAAACTTTAATTGCTAGGTGAATAGTGCATGGTAATATTGTACTCACTGGGCCTATACACCAAGACATTAAACAAGTGACGCAACTCAGAGCTTTTACCGATGCAGCACAAGTATTATTTGCTTCAGCTTTCCAGCTTATCCGGCTTTGAGTTCAGTACAATTGGGGTCATATGTTCAGGCACAAAACTGACACAAGACCTACTGTGAAAATAATACAAAATATCCTATTTGTTGCATTTAAAAAAAATCAAGACAGGCTTTCGGATCCAAAAATCCACAGCACATTGAACCAACAAAAAAAGAAAGGAAAACTTGCATTTCTACAGTACCTTTCAGGATCTCAGGATTGTAATATATGCACCTGTGAGTATGCACACAAATATTTAGTCGAGCTATTGCTGCTCCTGGGCATGGCGAAGGTGGCCATTAACTGGTCCAGGCGGCGGGCAGTCGAGAGGGTTGTTCAGCCTGACTGCCAGCCTCTCTTCCGCAGGTAAATTCGAGACAGGGTGTCCCTGGAGATGGAGCACGCGGTGTCCACCGGCAAGCTCGCGGCCTTCCGCGAGAGGTGGGCACCAGAGGGACTGGAGTGCATCATCACCCCCGGCAACCAAATTTGAATTGGATCCATTTACTGTTAAAAGTTTAATTTGTTATTCTGTCGGTAAAGGGACACTTGAGTATTGTTTCAACGACAAAATAGTTGTAGAGCTATTGCCAACTTGCCATCCGGAGGAGGCGGTGGTCCCAATGGAGTACTCTCTATGCAGGAGTCCTCCCTTTATTTATTGGGGACTTGGACTGGAGGGTGTTGCACGGAGCAGTCCCGTGCAATAGGTTTTTAAGTCGGTTCATGGACTCCCAGGCCACCTGTAATTTCTGTGGTCTGGAAGAGTCCATGTTTATATGGAGTGTGTCAGGTTGCAGCCCCTGTTCCAATATTTGAAGAGGCTGCTCCTCAAATTCTGCTTGAACTTCAGTCCCACGCTCCTGATCTTTGGACATCCTGTGCGGAGGGGAGCGGGCAGGTCGGAAGGCCTCCTCGTAGGACTGCTCCTGGGCATGGCCAAGATGGCAATTAACCGGTCTAGGCAGCGGGCGGTCGAGAGGGTCGTTCAACCCGACTGCCTGCCTTTCTTCTGCGGTTACGTTCGAGCCAGGGTGTCCCTGGAGCTGGAGCACGCGGTGCACACCGGTACGCTCATGGCCTTCTGCAAGAGGTGGGCGCCGGAGGGACTGGATTGCATCATCACCCTTGGGAACCAAATTTTAATTTGATTTAAGTTTTGTTAAAGTTTAAATTGGTAATTTGTGGATTCTCGTCCCCTTGCCAAAGTTCTCACCAAAATAGTATAGGGCTGTTGAATTGTGAGATGTTCACATGACTCAATAAAACTCCAGTCAGTTGGATTTAGGGGATCCACGATGAGGCATGCAGTTGTGAGCTTAGTGGATAAACTGATAATGTGTAGTGTGATTGTTAAACCTTTGTTAATAAACCAACTAGTTCTTAATAGAAATATGTTGCTATGAATGCTTAAGCAAAGAGCCCATGAAGGAAATATATTACAAGGACGTCCTAAAGCGCTTTACAGCCAATGAAGTACTTTTAAAATGTAGTCACTGTTATAATGTCGGAAACATGGCAGCCGAATAGTGCACAGCAAACTCCCACAAACAGAAATGAGATAAATGAGCAGATAATCTATTATGGTGGTGTTGGTTGAGGGATAATTGTTGGCCAGGACACCAGGGAGAACTCCCCTGCTCTTCTTCCAATGTTGACGTAGGATTGTTTTCATCCACCTGAACGGACAGACAGGGGCCTCAGTTTGACGTCGCATCTGAGTGGGCATCTCTGTTAGTGCAGCACTCCCTTAAGAACATGCATGGGCAGTGAAGATCATCACTGTCTGATCAAAAATTCTAAACAATACCATGCTGTACTTTATCTCTTTCTCCTCTCAACCACTCATCATCAATTAACTATCCAGTTCCCTCTTAGATTTGGTGATTTGTCCACCTCCATTGTTTCCCTGCCCAGTATTAAGATAATTA
The DNA here is from genome assembly GCF_044704955.1 of Pristiophorus japonicus. Lineage (NCBI taxonomy): Eukaryota > Metazoa > Chordata > Chondrichthyes > Pristiophoridae > Pristiophorus > Pristiophorus japonicus. Next base: position 82,657,686 of record NC_091991.1, on the reverse strand, counting down.
AACATTATACTCTTTCGATAACCAATTAAAAAATATAGAGACAGTAATATATCTGACTTATTTTTTTATTATTCCAAAGCATTCATCTTAAGACCACATAAAGAGTACTACACACATGTAAAGAATTTCCAAGGAATCGAGACCATTACTTCGCCAAAGATGTTCACGGTCCCTTGTCTTGAAGGTAGTTAAAATCTTTACTGAATTTTGCTTTGTGTCTCTTTTTATATCATTTAAATAAAATAAGCACTCATTGTCAAATTATTGCTCAAGTTTTATTTTGTTCAGTGTTTTATGACCTTCGGCCATCAGGCATACAATGATGGAGGCCTCATGACCTGGTTCATATCATGGTCAACATCCTGCTATGTTGTCCAAGGTTTCATCCTACTGAAAGTGGGAGGGGAGGAAAGAACAAAAGGGAAGATCTGTGGGGTGGAAGAAAGGAGAGATTTGAGAGACAAAAGGGATTATGGGCCGACTTGAGATGGTAATAGCAGAAGTTAGAAAAAGATTAGTTTAGATAGGGTTAGTGGCAGAATAATTACCAGCTGCCATGGGAAACACAGAGAGAGAAAAAATACATAAGAGCAAAATATGTGCAGAGGTTAAGGTCTGAAATTGTAGAACTCGATGTTGAGTCCAGAAGGCTGTGAAGTGCCTAAACGAAAGATGAGGTGCTGTTCCTCGAGTTTGCGTTGAGCTTCATTGGAACAGTGAAGGGGGCCGAGGACGGAGATGTTGGACTGGGAGTGTAGCAGGGAATTAAAGTGACAGGCGACCGGAAGCTCGGAGTCACACTTACGGACTGAACGGAGGTGTTCCGCAAAGCGGTCACCCAATCTGCATTTGGTCTCTCCAATGTAGAGGAGACCACATTGTGAGCAGCGAATACAGTATACTAAATTGAAAGAGGTACATGTAAATCGCTGTTTCACCTGGAAGCAATATTTGGGGCCCTGGATAGTAGGAAGAGAGGAGGTAAAAGGGTAGGTGTTGCATCTCCTGCGCTTGCAAGGGAAGGGTGCCATAGGAAGGGGAGGGGATGCTGGGGGTGACTGCAGAACGGACCAGGGTGTCGTGGAAGGAGCAGTCCCTTCGGAATACTGAGAAGGGGCAGGGAAGGGAAGATGTGATTGGTGGTGGAAACACACTGGAGGTGGCGGAAATGGCGGAGAATGATTGGTTGACGTGGAAGCTGATGGAGTAAAAGGTGAGGACAAGGGAAGGCTGAGATTTCCAGCAGTTTCTGTTTTTATTTCAGATTCCAGCATGCACAGTATTTTGCTTTTGTATTAGTTCTTAATAGCAATGTGTTGCGATGAATTCTTAAGCAAAGAACCCATGAAGCAAATACGTTACACCTATGTTTGCTCATCCTAAATTATAGCTTTTGTCCTTGGATGTCATTGTGAACAAAATATAAGTGCCCATAAATTGCTGTCAAAATAACAATGAGGCTAATGGTGCTCACTGTTATTTATGCACAAATATTGCAGCAACTTCAGGCAAGCGCAGACGTGCGATTAAACGGGAAAATCCAAAAATTGCTTGGATGCGCCGCTCGGCCATTAGCTTTGTGAAAACGGCGTCTCACTGTCTGCCTCACCATCAAATGCATTGAGCCGCCTGAAGCTGCTGCACAGTAGATACAAATTAAACTTGCCACACAAATTTTGAGCTGGTTTGAAGTGACACAAGGAGCCTGTTTTAGAGCCATTTAAGGTCTGTGCAGATTTAATTAAGCTTGGATTAGTTGACAGAGATTTGTTTAACCATGTGCTAATTATTAATTACTGCCAATGAACCTCTCTAGCACCAAAAAAGAGCTATTAGTCTGCACTCTAATTCCTTCAGGTATTAATTGTTGTTGGATATTTAAAATTGTGAAATTTAATTTTTCTTTAACTTTTCCTTTCTGTCTCTTTTTTTCTCTCTCTCGTAATCCAATTTTTCTTTCTTTCATTATTTCCCTTTCTGTACCTGATTTGGCATTGAATTCACTCTAATTTACACTTCTTTCTCAGTCCCTTGCGCTGTTTAGTTCACAATCCGTCAATCTGATTGGTTAAGGAGATACACAGTTGCCCACCCTATTTGCTCAGGTCCCAGTTGCCCGGTTTCCCTCACTGCAACGTGATCAGCTCGCACTTTCAACAACTTACCCACGCATCTACTCCCCTGGTGCGAAGTAATTGAGCCTGTTCTCCCTGAGGAACAGGAGCACTTATTATGTAATGACAGAGCGAGAGCTGAATCCCATTAAAGCTCTCATCAGCAGGAGATGACAAGCAGAGGAAAATGAATGATAATTAGAAGAACGACTTGGGCCAGGCCTCAAACACCTCTTCATGGACAAAGTGGTCTCTAAAGAGATGTAACGTATGTTGTGCATCCTCTATCTTGGCTGGATAATGGGATATTTAATTGGGAGGGTGAAAGATGGGGAAGAATTAAAATGTGGGTAAAAAACAAAAGCAAATGAGTGTAGCACTAAGTACAACATTGGTATATTGTCAGAAAGTCTGTGGGATTGATTCTTGACTCCCTTGCGCCTCTGGTAGCGCCCCGGAGGGGTGGTAAAGGGAGTTTTTAGGCGTAACAGCGAGCATCCAGCTTCTACCGTCCAGTTGGCAAATTCAGCTCAGGGTTTGCAGCGGCACAAAAACTTACCGCCCAGCCCTCTAGTTTCATTGATATCATGACGTCAATCGTCGTGCAATGGTCTGCTGGCGCCCCAGATGCAAAATTAGGTCCTAACGTCCCATTATATGCCCGCCCCAGGAAACGTCTAAAAAACCAGGTGGTCCCACGGTCCAGTAGGTGGTAATTGCGGCTATGTAATTTGAGGGCGGAGGCGCCGATATCACAGGCCATATTGATGCAATGGTTGCGCGCAGCACGCTGCGTGAAGCTCTGATTTGAAAGCGGTACTTTTATCTGCCATTACAGTGTCCTTACATCTTCACTAAGAGAATTTAATGGGGGCATTACTAGTTCACCAGTGTATCATCCTCCATACCATTGCTAAGCGGCATCAGGATACAGCAAGGGCTCTTGACTGTCGGGCTATGGATGAGGAGAGGCCGAAGACATTTGGGGAGGAGGGCTTACCCCCTCACGGGTTTACAGGCACCAATGCTCATACCTCGAGCTCTCTGAGGAGCAATGTGTGAGAAGGCTGCGCTTCCGAAAGGAAGTACTGACAGAGATATGCCAAATCCTGTCGGCAGAATGATGCCTGGACTGCTCTGGAAGCAGCTGTCAATACTCCCATCAACAAGTTTACGAATTCATTGTGGTGTGCTGTATGTTGCAGTGGGGATTGCAGGCCCACCTCAGGAGGAGGAGGACGATGAAGAGAAGCCTGGCGAGGCCCCCTATTGGATAGCCACACCATCCACGGGGAAGGCAGCGCGGAGATTGCTAACCCTGGGCTAGAAAAGAGAAAGAAAATTAGGCAGTGTTCCTGCTCCTTATTCCTATCTTGCAACCCTGCTGGAAGTGCATCAGGTCAGAAGAGCATTTGGTTCAGTTGCTGTGGTGGAATAGCCCCTCAATATTCATTGTCTGGAGTCGCACATGACAAATGGTCCCTTTTGGTGTGGGACTGGAGAGCACTCAGTGCCCAGGGTACCATATGCCAGCAAAGAGTCAGCACCATCAGGATAGAAAGGAAGAAAGAAAGACTTGCATTTATATAGCACCTTTTATGACCTCAGGACGTCCCAAAGTGCGTTGCAACCAATAAATTACTTTTAAAATGTAGTCACTTCTGCAATGTAGGAAACACGACAGCCAATTTGCGCACAGCAAGGTCCCACAAATGGCAATGAGATTAATGACCAGATAATCTGATTTAGTGATGGCTGAGGGCTGAATATTGACAAGGACACCGGGAGAACTTCCCTGCTGTTCTTCGAAATAGAGCTGTGCGATCTTTTACATCCACTTGTGAGGGCAGACGGGCCAGGGGGAACATTTGCAGGAAAAGAAAGAAAGACTTGCATTTATATAATGCCTTTCATGACCCCAGGACATCCCAAAGTTCTTTACAGCCAATGAAACATAGAAACATAGAAAATAGGTGCAGGGGTAGGCCATTTGGCCCTTCGAGCCTGCACCGTCATTCAATGAGTCCATGGCTGAACATGCAACTTCAGTACCCCATTCCTGCTTTCTCGCCATACCCCTTGATCCCCCTAGTAGTAAGTACTACATCTAACTCCTTTTTGAATATATTTAGTGAATTGGCCTCAACAACTTTCTGTGGTCGAGAATTCCACAGGTTCACCACTCTCTGGGTGAAGAAGTTTCTCCTCATCTCGGTCCTAAATGGCTTACCCCTGATCCTTAGACTGTGACTTCCCCAACATGGGGAACATTCTTCCTGCATCTAATTTGTCTAAACCCGTCAGGATTTTAAACATTTCTTTGAGATCCCATCTCATTCTTCTGAACTCCAGTGAATACAAGCCCAGTTGATCCAGTCTTTCTTGATATGTCAGTCCCGCCATCCCGGGAATCAGTCTGGTGAACCTTCGCTGCACTCCCTCAATAGCAAGAATGTCCTTCCTCAAGTTAGGAGACCAGAACTGTACACAATACTCCAGGTGGGTGGCCTCACCAAGGCCCTGTACAACTGTAGTAACACCTCCCTGCCCCTGTACTCAAATCCCCTCGCTATGAAGGCCAACATGCTTATTGCTTTCTTAACCGCCTGCTGTACCTGCATGCCAACCTTCAATGACTGATGTACCATGACACCCAGGTCTCATTGCACCTCCTCTTTTCCTAATCTGTCACCATTCAGATAATAGTCTGTCTCTCTGTTTTTACAACCAAAGGGGATAACCTCACATTTATCTACATTATAGTTCATCTGCCATGCATTTGCCCACTCACCTAACCTATCTAAGTCACTCTGCAGCATCATAGCATCCTCCTCGCAGCTCACACTGTCACCCAACTTAGTGTCATCTGCAAATTTGGAGATACTACATTTAATCTCCTCGTCTAAATCATTAATGTACAATGTAAACAGCTGGGGCCCCAGCACAGAACCTTGCGGTACCCTACTAGTCACTGCCTGCCATTCTGAAAAGTATCCATTTACTCCTACTCTTTGCTTCCTGTCTGCCAACCAGTTCTCAATCCACGTCAGCAGACTACCCCCAATCCCATGTGCTTTAACTTTGCACATTAATCTCTAGTGTGGGACCTTGTCGAAAGCCTTCTGAATACACCACATCAACTGGTTCTCCCTTGTCCACTCGACTGGAAACATCCTCAAAAATTTCCAGAAGATTTGTCAAGCATGATTTCCCTTTCACAAATCCATGCTGACTTGGACCTATCATGTTACCTCTTTCCAACTGTGCTGCTATGACATCCTTAATAATTGATTCCATCATTTTACTCACTACCGATGTCAGGCTGACCAGTCTATAATTCCTTGTTTTCTCTCTCCCTCCTTTTTAAAAAAGTGGGGTTACATTGGCTACCCTCCACTCCAGAGGAACTGATCCAGAGGCTATGGAATGTTGGAAAATGACTGTCAATGCATCCGCTATTTCCAAGGCCATCTCCTTGAGTACTCTGGGATGCAGACCATCAGGCTCTGGGGATTTATCGGCCTTCAATCCCATCAATTTCCCCAACACAATTTCCTGACTAATAAGGACTTCCCTCAGTTCCTCCTTCTTGCTAGATCCTCTGACCCCTTTTATATCTGGAAGGTTGATTGTGTCCTCCTTAGTGAATACCGAACCAAAGTACTTGTTCAATTGGTCTGCCATTTCTTTGTTCCCAGTTATGACTGCAGGGGACCTACGTTTGTCTTTACTAACCTTTTTCTCTTTACATATCTACAGAAGCTTCTGCAGCCCATTTTAATGTTCCCTGCAAGCTTCCTCTCGTACTTTATTTTCCATGCCCTAATCAAACCCTTTGTCCTCCTCTGCTGAGTTCTAAATTTCTCCCAGTCCCCGGGTTCGCTGCTATTTCTGGCCAATTTGTATGCCACTCCCTTGGCTTTAATACTATCCCTGATTTCCCTTGATAGCCACGGTTGAGCCACCTTCCCTTTTTTATTTTTACGCCAGACAGAGATGTAGAATTGTTGCAGTTCATCCATGCGGTCTCTAAATGTCTGCATTGCCCATCCACTGTCAACCCCTTCAGTATCATTCGCCAATCTATCCTAGCCAATTTACGCCTCATGCCTTCAAAGTTACCCTTCTTTAAGTTCTGGACCATGGTCACTGAATTAACTGTTTCGTTCTCCATCCTAATGCAGAATTCCACCATATTATGGTCACTCTTCCCCAAGGGGCCTCGCACAATGAGATTGCTAATTAATCCTCTCTCATTACACAACACCCAGTCTAAAATGGCTTCCCCCCTAGTTGGTTCCTCGACATATTGGTCTAGAAAACCATCCCTTATGCACTCCAGGAAATCCTCCTCCACCGTATTGTTTCCAGTTTGGTTAGCCCAATCTATATGCATATTAAAGTCACCCATGATAACTGCTGCACCTTTATTGCATGCACCCCTAATTTCCTGTTTGACGCCCTCCCCAACATCACTAGTACTGTTTGGAGGTCTGTACACAACTCCCACTAGCGTTTTCTGCCCTTTGGTATTCCGTAGCTCCACCCATACCGATTCCACATCATCCAAGCTAATGTCTTTCCTTACAATTGCATTAATTTCCTCTTTAACCAGCAACGCCACCCCGCCACCTTTTCCTTTCTGTCTATCTTTCCTAAATGTTGAATACCCTTGGATGTTGAGTTCCCAGCATTGGTCACCCTGGAGCCATGTCTCCGTGATGCCAACTACATCGTATCCGTTAACTGCTAGTTTCAGTTGTGTAGTTACTGTTGTAATTTAGGAAACCCAACAGTCAATTTCAGTACAACAAGCTCCCACAAATAGCAATGTGATAATAACCAGATCATCTATGTTTAGTGATGTTGGTTGAGGGATAAATATTGACCAGGGCACCAGGGTGAACTCACCTGCTCTTCTTCAAAATAGTGCCATGGGATCTTTCACATCCACCTGAGGGAAGTCGGGCCTCGGTTTAACATCGCACCCAAAAGACAGCACTGTTGACAGTGCAGCACTCCCTCAGTACTGCACTGGAGTGTCAGCCTGTATTTGGAGCTTAATACTCGGGAGTTGGGACTTAAACCCTCAACCTTCTGACTCAGATGGGAGTGCTACCAACTGTGCCACTGGAAGCAAACACCAAGCAATTGCTTTTCGAAATTAAAAGTATGACTCTGTGGGCCTCACGAAACACTCATACAATCTATAGGTTAAGGTACAATGATTTAATGGTCTTTTGGGGGCCGGGGGGTCGGGGCGGGGGGAGACTGGTGAGAGGTTAAAGTTAATCATTGAATTACATTATCAAACAAGCTTACCCATCTGGAAAATGATTCATTTGGGAAATCAAAACTACAAAGCACATTATTTGTGATGCAGTGGTTTTATGAATTCTAGCGTGAATGAATATTGCTGCTGAATTTAATATGTTTCTCTTGTAGGCAGCAGTGGGCATGTTGCATACAAATTAGGCTGAGCACTGAAGCTGCCAGCAAAATCAGCTAATTAAGGGTACAGTCAAAAACAAAACACAGCAAATACTTCAAATATCTCCAAGATTCGATCCCAACTGTTTCAAAACTCTTTTTTATAGCTGAGTACCAATGTTGGCCAATAATTTATCAGTAATTCCTACCTGACTATAGATGCATTTAAGGGAAAGCTACATAAGTACATGAGGGGGAAAGGAGTAGAAAGATATGCTGATAGGGTTCGATAAAGAGGGGTGGGAGGCAATTGGTGTGGAGCATAAACACTGGCATTGACCAGTTGGGCCGAATGGCCTGTTTCTCTGCTGTACATTCTATGTAAAGTTCGCAATCTAATTTGAGCTGAAATTAGGAAATGCTGCAAATGCACAGCAAGTGAGTCAGCCTCTCTTAAAGCCATGTTAACATTTCAGGACTAAACCCAACTGAAAAGCTGCGGGAGAATGATTGAGTGTTGATGCCGAATTTTTGCTGAGAGAAGGTGAGGGAATATGTTTGGCCTGAACAGGAGTTGGTGATGGCTGTGTTTTAAGTGTGATGTTGTAATTAAGGCTGTGTGAGGATTGTACTGATTGGTTGATTCGTCTGTTTTTAAAATTAATCAACGTAACTGCAATATTAATTGAGTTAAATGGTTTGTCCAATTTGAATTGAAAGAGTAGCAAAGCGTGAATTATTAGATTCTAGGTTGTGCCAATAAGAAACTTCCTGAGCTGCAAGAGGTGAACTGAGTTCGAACATAAGAATTAGGAACAGAAGTAGGACTTGCGACCCCTTGAGCCTGCTCCGCCATTCAGTAAGATCATGGCTGATCTTCTACCTCAACTCAACTTTCCCGCCAGATCCCCATATCCCTTCATTTCCTTAGAGTCCATAGAAACATTGAAAATATATACAGGAGTAGGCCAATCGGCCTTTTGAGCCTGCACCACCATACAATAAGATCATGGCTGATCATTCGCCTCAGTACCTCTTTCCTGCTTTCTCTCCATTCCCCTTGATCTCTTTAGCCGTCAGGGCCATATCTAACTCCCCCTTGAATATATCTAATGAACTGGCATCAACAACTCTCTGCGGCAGAGAATTTCACAGGTTAACAACTTCATAGAGTGAAGAAGTGTCTCCTCATCTCAGTCCTAAATGGCTTACCCCTTATCCTTAGACAGTGATCCCTGGTTCTGGACTTCCCCAACATCGGGAACATTCTTCCTGCATTTAACCTGTCCAGTCCCATCAGAATTTTATATGTTTCTATGCGATCCCCTCTCATTCTTCTAAACTCCAGCGAATACAGGCCCAATAGATCCAGTCTCTCCTCATATGTCAGTCCTGCCATCCCGGGAATCAGTCTGGTGAACCATCGCTGCACTCCCTCAATAACAAGAACATCCTTCCTCAGATTAGGAGACCAAAACTGAACACAATATTCTAGGTGTGGCCTCACCAAGGCTCTATACAACTGCAGTAAGACCTCCCTGCTCCTATACTCAAATCCCCTAGCTATGAAGGCCATCATTCCATTTACCTTCTTCACCGCCTGCTGTACCTGCATGCCAACTTTCAATGACTGGTGTAACATGACACCCAGGTCTCGTTGCAACTCCCCTTTTCCTAATTTGCCGCCATTCAGATAATCTTCTGCCTTCATGTTTTTGCCACCAAAGTGGATAACCTCACAATTATCAACATTATACTGCATCTGCCATGCATTTGCCCGCTCACCTAACCTGTCCAAGTCACCCTGCAGCCTCTTCGCATCCTCCTCACAGCTCACACCGCCACCCAGCTTAGTGTCATCTGCAAATTGGAGATATTAAACTCAATTCTTTCATCTAAATCATTGATGTATATTGTAAATAGCTGGGGTCCCAGCACTGAGCCCTTTGGCACCCCAGTAGTCACTGCCTACCATTCTGAGAAGGACCCTTTTATCCCTACTCTCTGCTTCCTGTCTGCCAACCAGTTCTCTATCCACTTCAGTACATTACCTCCAATACCATGTGCTTTAATTTTGCACACTAATCTCTTGTGTGGGACCTTGTCAAAAGCCTTTTGAAAGTCCAAATACACCACATCCACTGGTTCTCCCTTGTCCACTCTACGAGTTACATCCTTAAAAAATTCTAGAAGATTTGTCAAGCATGATTTTCCTTTCATAAATCCATGCTGACTTGGACTGATCCTGTCACTGCTTTCCAAATGCGCTGCTTTTCATCTTTAATAATTGATTCCAACATTTTCCCCACTACTGATGTCAGGCTAACTGGTCTATAATTACTTGTTTTCTCTCTCCCTCCTTTTTTAAAAAGTGGTGTTACATTAGCTACCCCCCAGTCCATTGGAACTGATCCAGAGTCGATAGACTGTTGGAAAATGATTACCAATGCATCCACAATTTCTCGGGCCACTTCCTTAAGTACTCTGGGATGCAGACTATCAGGCCCCGGGGATTTATCGGCCTTCAATCCCATCAATTTCCCTAACATGATTTCCTGACTAATAAGGATTTCCTTCAGTTCCTCCTCGCTAGACCCTCGGTCCCCTAGTATTTCCGGAAGGTTATATGTGTCTTCCTTCGTGAAGACAGAACCAAAGTATTTGTTCAATTGGTCTGCCATTTCATTGTTCCCCATTATTGTAAGGGAACTAAATTCCACACCGAGTCTGAGAACAGTGAAGGAAACATCACAGTTTATTCGTACAGAGCGCTCTGGGAGAAGTGGGGAAACTCCGCAACTTCGTCACACCTTCTCTCCGAGCGAAGTATTCAAGTTACAATTATACCATTGGGGGCGGTCCCACCCCCTTACACCATTGTCCAATTATCTAACATTTTTGTAACTCTTACCCTATATGGTAATGCTATGACAATCTATCTTTATATTGTGGTAAGTCAAAGGTTAACCAGCATACATACACACAAATGGGGTTAGTTCCCGTCTCAGCAGAACTACCTTCCTGTTATTAGTACAAGCGATATACATCTGTCTGCCTCTCCAACTGCCCACTGTCCCACTTCCCCTATCTCCATGACTCAGGGTCAGCAGACATTGGAGACTGAATATGTTTTTTTGCTTACATTTCTTACTTTGACCACTTTCCCTGTCCCATAATTCATCAGAGAGAGAGAGAGACAGCAGAGCTGGTGACACATTATAAAAGTTAAAAGGTTATAGGTTAAGAAATTTTCTCCTACAATTATAAATTCACCTGATTCTGACTGCAAGGGGCCTACATTTGTCTTCACAATCTTTTTCTCTTCACATAGCTATAGAAGCTTTTGCAGTCAGTTTTTATGTTCCTGGCAAGCTTCCTCTCATACTTATTTTCCCCCTCCTAATTAAACCCTTTGTCCTCCTCTGTTGAATTCTAAATTTCTCCCAATCCTCAGGTTTGCTGCTTTTTCTGGCCAATTTATATGCCTCTTCCTTGGATTTAACACTATTCCTAATTTCCCTTGGTAGCCACGGTTGAGCCACCTTCCTCATTTTATTTTTACTCCAGACAGGGATGTACAATTGTTGAAATTCATCCATGTGATCTTTAAATGTTTGCCATTGCCTATCCACCGTCAACCCTTTAAGTATCATTCGCCAGTCGACTCTAGCCAATTCACGTCTCATACCATCGAAGTTACCTTTCCTTAAGTTCAGGACCCTAGTCTCTGAATTAATTGTGTCACTCTCCACCTTAATAAAGAATTCTACCATATTATGGTCACTCTTCCCCAAGGGGCCCTTCACAACAAGATTGCTAATTAGTCCTTTCTCATTACACATCACCCAGTCTAGGATGGCCAGCCCTCTAGTTGGTTCCTCGACATATTGGTCGAGAAAACTATCCCTAATACACTCCAGGAAATCCTCCTCCACCGTATTGCTACCAGTTTGGTTAGCCCACTCTATATGTGGATTACAGTCGCCCATGATAACTGCTGTACCTTAACTGCATGCATCCCTAATTTTTGGTTTGATCCTGTCCCCAACCTCACTACTACTGTTTGGTGGTCTGTACACAACTCCCACTAGCGTTTTCTGCCCTTTGGTATTCCGCAGCTCTACCCATACAGATTCCACATCATCCAAGCTGATGTCCTTCCTTACTATTGCGTTAATCTATTGATTTCGACCTTGAAAAAAATAAACGACTGAGCATCCACAGCCCACTGGGGTAGAGAATTCTAACCTCTGAGTGATGACATTTCTCCTCATCTGTGTCCTAAATGGTCCTCAGTCTGTAACCCCTAGGCTCTCCTTAAGTGCTGACGTAGTGAATTCCTGCTGAAAGAATGGAAGGAAGCGTGTTTGGCCTGAGCAGGGGTTCAACGCTGAGACTGCGCAACTCTGAATCTTCAATACCTGTCAGATAATTGAGAATTTGTCCTAATTGATTAAGTCTAGAGTTGGGTAGAAGTTAGGAGTGCAGGAATCAGAGGAGCAGGAATTAGGCTGGTGATGTGTGTAGGGTGTATGATATGGAATATCCTGGATCTTCGACGTACCCAGGAGGGATACACGGCAGAGATGGGTGATATTACATGTTATGTATTGATGTGTGTATCGTCCTGGTACCTTAAATGTAATATAAGCACAATGGTACACCACAGAGAGCGCTGTGGTGGGAAACCTGAAAGTACCTGCAACAGGCAATATAAAAGGCTGACCACCACACCTGAGAGGCACTCTGAGGCTGCTTAATAAAGGACGAAGGTCACAGCAGTTAGATTAACACCAGACCGTGTGGAGTCAGTGATTTGTGTGCTTCATACACCTCATTGGCGACAAGGAAGTGGACGAACTCCACACAACCATGGCTACTCTGGGCTCGCTAAAGGATTTTACCGTGGGCAATGATTGGGAGGCCTTTACTGAAAGGCTCGAGTATTACTTCACAGCAAACGACCTCACGGAGGACACGGATGCAGTGAGAGAGAAGCGTAAGGCGATATTGCTCTCCAGTTGTGGAGATGAGGTTTACTGTCTCGTCAGGGATTTGCTGGCACCCGGGAGTGCCAGGGACAAGTCATACGAGGAGCTGACTGAACTCATTCGTGACCAGTTGAAACCGAAGGAGAGCATCCTCACGGCCACAAATTTTACCATCACTGCAGACCTGAGGGCCAGGATGTCACCAAATATGCTGCGGACCTCAGGAGACTCGCGGTGCCGTGTGATTTTGGCGCACACCTTGACGAGGCGTTACGGGACTTTTTCGTCATGGGGATTGGCCACGAGGGCCTCCTTCACAAGCTGCTAGCCACGGAACCCGCAGTCACTCTGACAAAGGCCATCACCATCAGCCGGGCACATATGACCTCGACTTGCAGCACCAAGCAAATAATCCACATAGTCTCGAACCCGGCAGGCACTGTCCACAGGATAGCACCCACCACGGACAAAACTGCAGAACGTGGCTCTGCCCGGGGCAGAGAGCACGGACCTCGGGATCCTGGAACTCAGAGTCCGCTGAGGGGGACCAATCAAGCAGCACCATGCTGGCGCTGTGGAGGAAGCCATGGGGCTCACCAGTGCAGGTTTGCGGAGTACACGTGCCACACGAAAGGCCACCTTCAGCGTATGTGTAAAAGAAATCGGACTCACCATGTGGCTGAGGAGATGGGGGATGATCCACCATCCAACGAGGAGCAGGCAGAAGATGATGAGGTGTTGGGACTGTACATGTGTACCGACGATTCGCCCCCAGTGATAAGGGAAGTAAAAATCAACGGAGTCCCTGTGAGTATGGAAGTGGACTCGGGATCGGGTCCGTCGTTGATGAGTCGGAGAACTTTTGATAAACTGTGGATTAACCCAGCTGCATGACCCAAGCTGGTCCCGGTCACGGCGAAGCTGCGTACCTACACCAGGGAACTAATACCTGTTCTTGGCAGAGCAATGGTGCAGGTATCCCACGGGGACGAGATGCACGGTTTACCTTTGTGGGTCATTGCAGGCGATGGGCCGACACTCCTTGGCCTGAGGTGGATGGGGACGGTCCGTGGGAGCTGGGAAGACTTCACCACTCCACAGGCTGCTGCTCCCCGGGGTGCTGCCGTGCCCCGGGTTCCCAGAGAGCAGCGCCGACCGAGCTGGAGCTGCAGCCTCAATCCACCCACAGGCAAGCAGAGCAAGCCCAGCCCCGGACCTCAAGCTTCAGAGATCCTGCAGCCTCAGCCCCCACAGACAAGCAGCCCTGCAGAGAGGGGCCTAGTGGGGGGGGGGGGGGGGGGGTGAGCCAGTGGCGCGCTGCGGGCGGGGTGAGAGGGAGAGGGATCCAGGATGGCTGGCAGATCGGAGGGGCCCACGTAGAGGGAGAGTCGGGCGGCGGCAGCAGCTGGAGGTCGGCGGCCGCATGGGAGGCCGCTACGGAGGCCACGGGGGAGGCGGCAAGTGCGGCGGCTAGAGAGGCCATGACGGACGCAGGGAAGACGGCTACGGTGGCCGCCGGAGAAGCGATGATGACGGCCGCAGGAGAGGCGGCAAGTCAGGTGGCAGCGGAGGGGAGCGGAGGCTGCGGCGGCGGAGGGCATCCGGAGCGGCGGAGAGCAAGATGGCGGCGGCCTCATGTCCACAGCAGCAGAGCATCAAAGATGGTGGCGCCCAAGGAGAAGCCTCGTGGAATCCTCCTGCATCAAAGATGGCGCCTTAAAAAGGAAATGCACCCGGGAATCTTAAAAGGGCCTTACCATGTGGTGGTCCCCACAAAGGACTTCTGTAAGGCAGAGCGAGTCTAAAATGAGCTATGTTAATGTGAGATGGCGGATTTATAATAAGAATTAATATTTTAATGCTGAATGGCCACTGTATTTGTTTAAAACAATGGATATGAAGTACAATTAATGATAAGAGCTAACAAGGAAATCAGGGATCCGTTACCGGTCAATAACTAGTTAATGTACCAGATAACATAGACCATACTAACGCACTGACTATGCCTACCTGCCTTCCGTTGGACAAGTGTGATGTTATGTATTGATGTGTGTATCGTCATCCTGGTTCCTGGTGGGGGGAAGTGTGATGTTATGTATTCCTGGGACCTTAAATGTAATATAAGCACAATGGTACACCACAGAGGGCGCTGTGGTGGGAAACCTGAAAGTACCTTCAACAGACAATATAAAAGGCTGACCACCACACCTGAGAGGCACTCTGAGGCTGTTCGATAAAGGACGAAGGTCACAGCAGTTAGATTAACACCAGACCGTGTGGAGTCAGTGATTTGTGTGCTACATACACTACATTACGGAGGTGGAAGTTTGTGATGGAGAGGATACAGAGTCGATAACTCAGCTCTGGTCTCAAAGCCACTGGGCCTTGGACATGTTCTATTAACCTGAGATCAGTACCCATCAAAGATTTTTTTTACTAATTCTCCTATAGATTCTAAGCCAAGCTATTCAAAGAAAATGTCCAATTTTCAGTTATCTTAGGAACTTTCATAGTATAACACCAGTTTTATTGGATGCCTTTATTCCAAAGCCGAATGCAGTTGTTGAAATACAATTTTCCAATAAACTTCAATATCCTCGTTTATTTCCTTGATTAGAATTTGTGCCACAAAATCATAATTAGTTATCTCTTCCATAAAAACGTTCAGGTAGTGGTTGCTGATGACTTTTTCCATTTTCCTCCAGTTTGTAGTCACTGAACTAATAAGTGTCAGATCAGCTCAAAAGTGCCCCATAACTCTTTGCACAAACTTTTGGTCACCTGTCCGAATATCTCCTTATGTGGCTCGGTGTCAAGTTTTGTTTGATCTTCTTAGGCAGTCCCCCGGAGTCGAGGATGACTTGCTTCCACTTAAAATGAGTTCCAAGGTGACATGAGACCAATGTGAGATTGTGAGCTCCACAGTCTCTGTTGCAGGTGGGGCAGATGGTGGTTGGAGGGATGGGTGGGTGGGGTGCTTGGTTTGTTGTAGGCTCCTTCCGCTGTTTGTACTTAGCTTCCGCTCCTGGTGAAGAGACTTGAAGTGTTCGGTGCCTTCTCGGCTGCTTCTCCTCCACTTTCCTGGGGATCGCCTGCCGTGACGTAGCTCAGAGTAGAGTGCTTGTTTTGGGAGTCTAGTACCGGGCATCCAGACAGTGAAATGCCTTGGGACATTTTACTACATTAAAGGTGCTATATAAATGCAAGTTGTTGTTCTGTAGCCCCTGTATACATAAGAACATAAGAACATAAGAATTAAGAATAGGAGTAGGCCATCTAGCCCCTCGAGCCTGCTCCGCCATTCAACAAGATCATGGCTGATCTGGCCGTGGACTCAGCTCCACTTACCCGAACGCTCCCCATAACCCTTAATTCCCTTATTGGTTAAAAATCTATCTATCTGTGACTTGAATACATTCAATGAGCTAGCCTCAACTGCTTCCTTGGGCAGAGAATTCCACAGATTCACAACCCTCTGGGAGAAGAAATTCCTTCTCAACTCAGTTTTAAATTGGCTCCCCCGTATTTTGAGGTTGTGCCCCCTAGTTCTAGTCTCCCCGACCAGTGGAAACAACCTCTCTGCCTCTATCTTGTCTATCCCTTTCATGATTTTAAATGTTTCTATAAGATCCCCCCTCATCCTTCTGAACTCCAACGAGTAAAGATCCAGTCTACTCAATCTATCATCATAAGGCAACCCCCTCATCTCCAGAATCAGCCTCGTGAATCGTCTCTGTACCCCCTCCAAAGCTAGTATATCCTTCCTTAAGTAAGGTGACCAAAACTGCACGCAGTACTCCAGGTGCGGCCTCACCAATACCCTATACAGTTGCAGAAGGACCTCCCTGCTTTTGTACTCTATCCCTCTCGCAATGAAGGCCAACATTCCATTCGCCTTCCTGATTACCTGTTGCACCTGCAAACTAACTTTTTGGGATTCATGCACAAGGACCCCCAGGTCCCTCTGCACCTCAGCATGTTGTAATTTCTCCCCATTCAAATAATATTCCCTTTTATTGTTTTTTTTCCCAAGGTGGATGACCTCACACTTTCCGACATTGTATTCCATCTGCCAAACCTTAGCCCATTCGCTTAACCTATCTAAATCTTTTTGCAGCCTTTCTGTATCCTCTACACAACCCGCTTTCCCACTAATCTTTGTGTCATCTGCAAATTTTGTTACACTACACTCTGTCCTCTCTTCCAGGTCATCTATGTATATTGTAAACAGTTGTGGTCCCAGCACCGATCCCTGTGGCACACCACTAACCACCGATTTCCAACCCGAAAAGGACCCATTTATCCCGACTCTCCGCTTTCTGTTCGCCAGCCAATTCTCTATCCATGCTAATACATTTCCTCTGACTCCGCATACCCTTATCTTCTGCAATAACCTTTTGTGTGGCACCTTATCGAATGCCTTTTGGAAATCTAAATACACCACATCCATCGGTACACCTCTATCCACCATGCTCGTTATATCCTAAAAGAATTCCAGTAAATTAGTTAAACATGATTTCCCCTTCATGAATCCATGCTGCGTCTGCTTGATTGCACTATTCCTATCCAGATGTCCCGCTATTTCTTCCTTAATGATAGTTTCAAGCATTTTCCCCACTACAGATGTTAAACTAACTGGCCTATAGTTACCTGCCTTTTGTCTGCCCCCTTTTTTAAACAGAGGCATTACATTAGCTGTTTTCCAATCTGCTGGTACCTCCCCAGAGTCCAGAGAATTTTGGTAGATTATAACGAATGCATTTGCTATAACCTCCATCATCTCTTTTAATACTCTGGGATGCATTTCATCAGGACCAGAGGACTTGTCTACCTTGAGTCCCATTAGCCTGTCCAGCACTACCCCCTAGTGATAGTGATTGTCTCAAGGTCCTCCCTTCCCACATTCCTGTGACCAGCAATTTTTGGCATGGTTTTTGTGTCTTCCACTGTGAAGACCGAAGCAAAATAATTGTTTAAGGTCTCAGCCATTTCCACATTTCCCATTATTAAATCCCCCTTCTCATCTTCTAAGGGACCAACATTTACTTTAGTCACTCTTTTCCGTTTTATATATCTGTAAAAGCTTTTACTATCCGTTTTTATGTTTTGCGCAAGTTTACTTTCGTAATCTATCTTTCCTTTCTTTATTGCTTTCTTAGTCATTCTTTGCTGTCATTTAAAATTTTCCCAATCTTCTAGTTTCCCACTAACCTTGGCCACCTTATACGCATTGGTTTTTAATTTGATACTCTCCTTCATTTCCTTGGTTATCCGTGGCTGGTTATCCCTTCTCTTACCGCCCTTCTTTTTCACTGGAATATATTTTTGTTGAGCACTATGAAAGAGCTCCTTAAAAGTCCTCCACTGTTCCTCAATTGTGCCACCGTTTAGTCTGTGTTCCCAGTCTACTTTAGCCAACTCTGCCTTCATCCCACTGTAGTCCCCTTTGTTTAAGCATAGTACGCTCGTTTGAGACACTACTTCCTCATCCTCAATCTGTATTACAAATTCAACCATACTGTGATCACTCATTCCGAGAGGATCTTTTACTAGGAGATCGTTTATTATTCCTGCCTCATTACACAGGACCAGATCTAAGATAGCTTGCTCCCTTATAGGTTCTGTAACATACTGTTCTAAGAAACAATCCCGTATGCATTCTATGAATTCCTCCTCCAGGCTACCCCGTGCGATTTGATTTGACCAATCGATATGTAGGTTAAAATCCCCCATGATTACTGCCGTTCCTTTTTCACATGCCTCCATTATTCCCTTGATTATTGCCCTCCCCACCGTGAAATTATTATTTGGGGGCCTATAAACTACACCCACCGGTGACTTTTCCCCTTACTATCTCTAATCTCCACCCACAATGATTCAACATTTTGTTCATTAGAGCCAATATCTCTCACAACTTGCCCAGATTTAGAAGCAAAGCAACATGTACTGAAAAGAAAAATGATAGGCAGCAAATACCCATACAAAGAAGGGTCGGTTTGCTTCTGTTTTTTCAAAGAAAGATAGGAATTGCTTGATGATAAATGACCAACGTCCATCTAGTTCACCGTTTATTATCCTGGTAGTCACATGATACAACGATAATGGAGTTGTTGACTAAACATAGCAATCAATCTTTATCAATTAATCTACAACAGTCCCAAACATGGCGCAGGGAGAACCTCAGTAGTGGGGAGCTCTGGGAACCATAGATCCAAAGTCATCTGTTCCTTCCAAGCATTCTATGCTTACCATGTATCATAGCTTAAATTATTCCCACACTGCATTCCAAAATGTTATTTTCTGAAAGAAATCTATGTAATTTATATTTGAATTAATCAATAGTAACTGCTTCCTCCATCTCCCTAGGGAGCCCATTGCATAGATTGACCACTCAGTCACTGAGATATTGGGTGTAAAATTCGGATCAGTGAACAGTGGATGCAGTGAACGCCCGTTGGAAGTATGCTTTTGAGTGTGTGTCTGGAGGGCCCCCTGTGGATACAGGATGTCACTCCTCCTATCTACTTCCCCAACTAAGACCTCCAGTGCAGTGTCGGAAAACCTTGGGGACCCCCTCTCTCCCATGTTGTCCCATTATTGAGTGTTTCCTAGGTCAAAATCAGTTGTAGAATGATTTCCAGCACCTACTCCAGCCACAATGCACCTCCCCTTTAAGATGTGCAGGGTAGCTTTAAACAGTGCAGGCAGCTTTAACTGGTACTAGCCTCTCACGATTTTCGGGCCCCTGCTGATGCGTGCAGCCAATCAACAGTGTGGTTAGCACTGGCTGCATGCAGAAATCATGTAAAGGAGCAGGCAGCACATCAGCCTGCTGCCTGCATTACATTAAATGGGGGCTATCGAAATTACCCCTCATTTTTCTGCCGATAAGTTTTGAATTGACCCCCCTTTCAAGTGCCGGACATCTCCTCTGGGTTGTGGAGACAATTCAATAATACAAATAAGTCACCTGCAGAAATGAGTGCCAAGCCAGATAGGCATCCTGCAGTGATCTGAATTCAGCCCATTCGAACCACTTCAGAGAGATGTGAGTTTACAGGACTTGAGACAATCAATATGACCCATCTGCCTGACTACCTGGAGTGCACCTGTCCACCCAGGTAAGCTGGCAAACCATAGGATAGATTTTCTGTTCTGCACAGCCCATGGTACCGACATGGATATGTGATGGAGGACCAGGAGAGCAGGTGCAGGTTGATCTCACCAGAACTCTGTTCATAGAGTGTTCCCGAAACAGGCACGGGCCTCAGTTGAATATGAAAATGAATGGTAATAATATTGAAATTACTACAGATTCACTGCCTGATTTTCTCATGCGTTGTGTGCTCAAATGACCTGTATGAAAATGGCAATCAGGTGCCTTCTGGGCTGAGCAAGTCTCTGCATTTCCTACATTAAAACAATGGCCACACTTCAAAAGCACTTCATTGGCTGTAAAGTGCTTTGGGACGGTCTAGAGGTACTATATAAATGCAAGTCTTTCTTTCTTAGGGAAAGCAGCTTATGTAGACCATATTGAAAGTGGATTTTAAGATTGGATTGGTGCTAACTGAATTGTTCAGTGTTTGTTTTTGGACTTTTGTTTATTTTTGGAGGTTTTCCCCTTCCCATATTTTTGCCAGCAAAATTTTTCATTGCGACAATCGTAATTATGGACTTGGGAATTCCAATGGGGCTTCCTGTCTTTGGTTTGTGTTGCTTGGAGGAGGAGGAACAAGAATGAAGGATGCAAGATAGGTTCAATTGGACCAGAGGTGGACTACCTGTATCCACCTTTAATCCACAGCCCTGTCTCCAGACCCAGACACACCAGCAATGAAATAAGCAATCAGAGCTGTCTTCCCAGGCTCTGCTTCAACAAGAAGGAAGTGGCAAATTTATACTACCCACTTGAATCTGACCTGCCAGTGGCAGTCAAAGTCACCCCAACCTGCACTCTTCCCTCTGAGTCAGAAGGTTGTGGGTTCAAGTACCACTCTAGAGACTTCAGCACATAATCTAGGCCGACACTCCAGTGCAGTACTGAGGGAGTGCTGCACTGTCAGAGGTGCCATCTTTTGGATGAGACGTTAAACCATGTTCCCATCTGCACTCTCAGGTGGCCGTGAAAGATTCCATGACACTATTTCAAAGAAGAGCAGGGGAGTTCTCCCCGGTGTACTGGCCAATATTTATCTCTCAACCGACATCACTAAAAAACTGATTATCTGATCATTTATCTCATTGTAGTTTGTGGGACCTTGCTCTGTGTACATTTGCTGCTGTGCTTCCTCCATTACAATGGTGACTACAATTAAAAGTACAGTACTTCATTTACTGTAAAGCGCTTTCAGACATCCTGAGGTTGTGAAAGGTATTATATAAATGAATGTTCTTCCTTTCTAACCTCCTACTCACCACAAGCATTGCAGTAAAAGATCTGCCGACAACAACAACAATATCCATGTCATATCAACTGTGGCTCAGTGGGTAGCACTCTTGCTTCTAAATCAGAACAACAACAACAACAACTTGCATTTATATAATGCCTTTAAGGTAGTGAAACGTTCCAAGGTGCTTCACAGGAGTATTATGAGATTAAAAATTTGATACCGAGAGGCATATGTAGAAATTAGTGCAGGTGACCAAAAGCTTGGTCAAAGAGGTATGTTTTTAAGAAGCATCTTGGAGGAAAAAGAGGTAGAGAGGCAGAGAGGTTTAGGCAGGGAGTTACAGTGCTTGGGGCCTAGGCAACAGAACGCATGGTCACCAATGGTTGAACGATTATAATCAGGGATGCTCAAGAGGGCAGAATTAGAGGAGCGCAGACATCTCAGGGTTGTGGGGCTGGAGAAGATTACAGAAATAGGCAGGGGCGAGGCCATGGAAGGATTTGAAAATAAGGATGAGAATTTTGAAATCGAGGCATTGCTTAACCGGAAGTCAATGTAGGTCAGCGAGAACAGGGATGATGGTTGAGCGGGACTTGGTACGAGTTAGGACACGGGCAGCCGAGTTTTGGATCACCTCTAGTTTACGGAGGGTAGAATGCGGGAGGCCAGCCAGGAGTGCGATGGAATAGTCAAATCTAGAGGTAACAAAGGCATGGATGAGGGCTTCAGCAGCAGATGAGCTGAGGCAAGGGCGGAGATGGGCTGTATTACGGAGGTGAAAATAGGTGGTCTTAGTTATGCTGCAGATATGTGGTTGAAAGCTCATTTCAGGGTCAAATATGGCACCAAAGTTGTGAACAGTCTGGTTCAGCCTGAGACAGAAGTTGGGGAGAGGGATGGAGTCAGTGGCTAGGGAACGGAGTTTGTGGCGGGGACCAAAAACAACGGCTTTGGTCTTCCCAATATTCAATTGGAGAAAATTTCTGCTTATCCAGAACTGGATGTCGGACAAGCAGTCTGACAATTTAGAGACCGTGGAAGGTCGAGAGAAGTGGTTGTGGGGTAGAGCTGGGTGTCATTAGTGTACATGTGGAAATTGACGCTGTGTTTTCGGATGATGTCGCCAAGGGGTAACATGGAGATGAGAAATAAGAGGGGGCCAAGGATAGATTCTTGGGGGATAGCAGAAGTAACGATGCAGGGGCGGGAAGAGAAGCCATTGCAGGTGATTCTTTGCTATGATTAAGACATATGCCACTATGTAAGACATATTGCATTGGAAATTCCAATATGTAAACTATATTCGTTGATGGGTATCAGATGAATCGCGTACATTACTCTAAAATGTACACTTCAGAAAACTGAATGGCAATTTACTATTTATGCCTAAAACGTTATATAGGATGTCCAGCTTAACTGGGTGAGGAATATCCCACTTGTCCCAGTCCAAAACAGATTGATAAACCAAGTCAAATGCATACACAACAGGGCTATGCTGAATGAAGCGTCGCTTGCCAGAGGCATCAAGTTTAAGTCCGCAAACACAGAGTTGTATTAATTGGAAATACTTTACTTAGCAGTATCAATGCTAACCTAATTAATACCATCAAAGGGTTAAAGTATTAATACCATCAAAGGGTTAAAGTATTGATGGTAACAGCAAAAGTAACCTAATGCTTTGCTTTAATATCAATCAACAGGGTTTAGAAGAATGAGAGGTGATCTCATTGAAATATAACATTTTTAAGGGGCTTAACAGGATAGATGCTGGGAGGATGTTTCCCCTGGCTGAGGAGTCGAGAATCAGGGGTCACAGTCTCAGAATAAGGGGCTGAGCTGAGGAGAAATTTCTTCACTCAAAGGGTTGTGAATCTTTGGAATTCTCTATCCCAGACAGCAGTAGATGCTCACCCTTATGTGTATATACAAGACAGAGATCAATTGGTGAATTGGATTTGAAGTAGAAGATCAGCCATGATCTTATTGAATGGTGGAGCAGGCTCAAAGAGCCGAATGGTCTACTATTCCTATTTCATGTGTGAACCATCATAAGTACCGGGAAATTTTAAAAGTATCACAATCTCTTATAGAAACATAGAAACATAGAAAATAGGTGCAGGAGTAGGCCATTCGGCCCTTCTAGCCTGCACCGCCATTCAATGAGTTCATGGCTGAACATTCAACTTCAGTACCCCATTCCTGCTTTCTCGCCATACCCCTTGATCCCCCTAGCAGTAAGGACCTCATCTAACTCCTTTTTGAATATATTTAGTGAATTGGCCTCAACAACTTTCTGTGGTAGAGAATTCCACAGGTTCACCACTCTCTGGGTGAAGAAGTTCCTCCGCATCTCGGTCCTAAATGGCTTACCCCTTATCCTTAGACTGTGACCCCTGGTTCTGGACTTCCCCAACATTGGGAACATTCTTCCTGCATCTAACCTGTCTAACCCCGTCAGAATTTTATATGTTTCTATGAGGTCCCCTCTCATTCTTCTGAACTCCAGTGAATACAAGCCCAGTTGATCCAGTCTTTCTTGATAGGTCAGTCCCGCCATCCCGGGAATCAGTCTGGTGAACCTTCGCTGCACTCCCTCAATAGCAAGAATGTCCTTCCTCAGGTTAGGAGACCAAAACTGTACACAATACTCCAGGTGTGGCCTCACCAATGCCCTGTACAACTGTAGCAACACCTCCATGCCCCTGTACTCAAATCCCCTTGCTATGAAGGCCAACATGCCATTTGCTTTCTTAACCGCCTGCTGCACCTGCATGCCAACCTTCAATGACTGATGTACCATGACACCCAGGTCTCTTTGCACCTCCCCTTTTCCTAATCTGTCACCATTCAGATAATAGTCTGTCTCTCTGTTTTTACCACCAAAGTGGATAACCTCACATTTATCCACATTATACTTCATCTGCCATGCATTTGCCCACTCACCTAACCTATCCAAGTCGCTCTGCAGCCTCACAGCATCCTCCTCGCAGCTCACACTGCCACCCAACTTAGTGTCATCCGCAAATTTGGAGATACTACATTTAATCCCCTCATCTAAATCATTAATGTACAGTGTAAACAGCTGGGGCCCCAGCACAGAACCTTGCGGTACCCCACTAGTCACTGCCTGCCATTCTGAAAAGTACCCATTTACTCCTACTCTTTGCTTCCTGTCTGACAACCAGTTCTCAATCCATGTCAGTACACTACCCCCAATCCCATGTGCTCTAACTTTGCACATCAATCTCTTGTGTGGGACCTTGTCGAACGCCTTCTGAAAGTCCAAATATACCACATCAACTGGTTCTCCCTTATCCACTCTACTGGAAACATCCTCAAAAAATTCCAGAAGATTTGTCAAGCATGATTTCCCTTTCACAAATCCATGCTGACCCATCAGTTGTTGGGTTTTCCTATATTTTAGTACAATAAAGTTAAATTCAATTCAAAACCGGATTAGCAAGGTTAAGGTTGCAGTCTGTATTGGAAGTCTTAGTGATACGTTTCCAGTGTTAAAGGTGTCCTTTTGTAGTGGGAACATTAAATTATATAATTTCTATGATACAATGAACTCCGTACTGTGAGCCAGTGACTAGGTGTAACCTGGTCAGTCTTTAATGGCTTCCAGAATGAAGATACAAAGGTGAAATTCAGGTTATATACCCCGCCCAGCACGAGTGTACCGATGACCCTAGGATCTCCGATGGCAGTGCCCCCTAGTGGTGGGCAGACCGTATGTACATGCATTACATCATTTCCCAACCCCCCCCCAGTTCTTGGCACGTCCATATTAAAAGTTCAGACAACCCAGAGCCCTTCGCTCCCTGGTTGACAGTCCCAGTGCAATCCCAGTGCTTTACGAGTCACTCACGACTTGGGGCTGGGCGTTTACCACAGTGGGTTCTGCTGATGGCTGGACGTGAGTTGGTTGGTCATCTTTCAATTGTTCTGGTTCGTAAGTGTGTCTTAGCTTGATTTGATCAATGTGTTTCCTGCACATCTGCCCATTCTTGAGCTTAACCATATTCACCCGGTTACCCTCCTGATTCCATCTGTAGCAATCTTTCGTCCAAGGAATTCGACCTCTGGCGCCATGAAAATGCACTTCAGGGGTATTCAACATTCAGGAAGGATAGAATAAAAGGAAAAGGAGGTGGGGTAGCATTGTTGGTTAAAGAGGAGATTAATGCAATAGTTAGGAAAGACATTAGCTTGGATGATGTGGAATCTATATGGGTAGAGCTGCAGAACACCAAAGGGCAAAAAACGTTAGTAGGAGTTGTGTACAGACCTCCAAACAGTAATAGGGATGTTGGGGAGGGCATCAAACAGGAAATTAGGAGTGCATGCAATAAAGGTGTAGCAGTTATAATGGGTGACTTTAATATGCACATAGATTGGGCTAGCCAAACTGGAAGCAATACGGTGGAGGAGGATTTCCTGGAGTGCATAAGGGATGGTTTTCTAGACCAATATGTTGAGGAACCAACTAGGGGGGAGGCCATCTTAGACTGGGTGTTGTGTAATGAGAGAGGATTAATTAGCAATCTCATTGTGCGAGGCCCCTTGGGGAAGAGTGACCATAATATGGTGGAATTCTGCATTAGGATGGAGAATGAAACAGTAAATTCAGAGACCATGGTCCAGAACTTAAAGAAGGGTAACTTTGAAGGTATGAGGCGTGAATTGGCTAAGATAGATTGGCGAATGATACTTAGGGGGTTGACTGTGGATGGGCAATGGCAGACATTTAGAGACCGCATGGATGAATTACAACAATTGTACATTCCTGTCTGGCGTAAAAATAAAAAAGGGAAGGTGGCTCAACCGTGGCTATCTAGGGAAATCAGGGATAGTATTAAAGCCAAGGAAGTGGCATACAAATTGGCCAGAAATAGCAGCGAACCTGGGGACTGGGAGAAATTTAGAACTCAGCAGAGGAGGACAAAGGGTTTGATTAGGGCAGGGAAAATGGAGTACGAGAAGAAGCTTGCAGGGAACATTAAGGTGGATTGCAAAAGTTTCTATAGGTATGTAAAGAGAAAAAGGTTAGTAAAGACAAACGTAGGTCCCCTGCAGTCAGAATCAGGGGAAGTCATAACGGGGAACAAAGAAATGGCAGACCAATTGAACAAGTACTTTGGTTCGGTATTCACTAAGGAGGATACAAACAACCTTCCGGATATAAAAGGGGTCAGAGGGTCTAGTAAGGAGGGGGAACTGAGGGAAATCTTTATTAGTCGGGAAATTGTGTTGGGGAAATTGATGGGATTGAAGGCCGATAAATCCCCAGGGCCTGATGGACTGCATCCCAGAGTACTTAAGGAGGTGGCCTTGGAAATAGCGGATGCATTGACAGTCATTTTCCAACATTCCATTGACTCTGGATCAGTTCCTATGGAGTGGAGGGTAGCCAATGTAACCCCACTTTTTAAAAAAGGAGGGAGAGAGAAAACAGGGAATTATAGACCGGTCAGCCTGACCTCAGTAGTGGGTAAAATGATGGAATCAATTATTAAGGATGTCATAGCAGTGCATCTGGAAAATGGTGACATGATAGGTCCAAGTCAGCATGGATTTGTGAAAGGGAAATCATGCTTGACAAATCTTCTGGAATTTTTTGAGGATGTTTCCAGTAAAGTGGACAAAGGAGAACCAGTTGATGTGGTATATTTGGACTTTCAGAAGGCTTTCGACAAGGTCCCACACAAGAGATTAACGTGCAAAGTTAAAGCACATGGGATTGGGGGTAGTGTGCTGACGTGGATTGAGAACTGGTTGGCAGACAGGAAGCAAAGAGTAGGAGTAAACGGGTACTTTTCAGAATGGCAGGCAGTGACTAGTGGGGTGCCGCAAGGTTCTGTGCTGGGGCCCCAGCTGTTTACATTGTACATTAATGATTTAGACGAGGGGATTAAATGCAGTATCTCCAAATTTGCGGATGACACTAAGTTGGGTGGCAGTGTGAGCTGCGAGGAGGATGCTATTAGGCTGCAGAGTGACTTGGATAGGTTAGGTGAGTGGGCAAATGCATGGCAGATGAAGTATAATGTGGATAAATGTGAGGTTATCCACTTTGGTGGTAAAAACAGAGAGACAGACTATTATCTGAATGGTGACAGATTAGGAAAAGGGAAGGTGCAACGAGACCTGGGTGTCATGGTACATCAGTCATTGAAGGTTAGCATGCAGGTACAGCAGGCGGTTAAGAAAGCAAATGGCATGTTGGCCTTCATAGCGAAGGGATTTGAATACAGGGGCAGGGAGGTGTTGCTACAGTTGTACAGGGCCTTGGTGAGGCCACACCTGGAGTATTGTGTACAGTTTTGGTCTCCTAACTTGAGGAAGGACATTCTTGCTATTGAGGGAGTGCAGCGAAGATTCACCAGACTGATTCCCGGGATGGCGGGACTGACCTATCAAGAAAGACTGGATCAACTGGGCTTGTATTCACTGGAGTTCAGAAGAATGAGAGGGGACCTCATAGAAACGTTTAAAATTCTGACGGGTTTAGACAGGTTAGATGCAGGAAGAATGGTCCCAATGTTGGGGAAGTCCAGAACCAGGGGTCACAGTCTGAGGATAAGGGGTAAGCCATTTAGGACCGAGATGAGGAGAAACTTCTTCACCCAGAGAGTGGTGAACCTGTGGAATTCTCTACCACAGAAAGTAGTTGAGGCCAATTCACTAAATATATTCAAAAGGGAGTTAGATGAAGTCCTTACTACTCGGGGGATCAAGGGTTATGGCGAGAAAGCAGGAAGGGGGTACTGAAGTTGAATGTTCAGCCATGAACTCATTGAATGGCGGTGCAGGCTAGAAGGGCTGAATGGCCTGCTCCTGCACCTATTTTCTATGTTTCTATCTTTCTATGAATGTTTCAGCCTGAGTCCCACTTTGTGCAGACGACGCAGAACCTCTTCCAGATTGTGCAGGTGCTCGGCGGTGTCATGACCTGTGACTAGGATGTTGCCTTGGAATACCATAGTCCTAGGGACGGATTTCAATAGGCTCTCCATGCTTCTCTGAAATATGGCTGCCGCCAAACGAATGCCAAAAGGGCACCTGTTGTAAATAAACAGTCCTTTGTGCGTGTTGATGCATGTATGTTTCTTTGATGATTCAACCAGTTCCTGTGTCATGTAGGCCGACGTTAGATTCAATTTGGTGAACTATTTTCCCCCGGCTAGCGTTGCAAACAGATCATCAACTTTCGGTAGCGGGTACTGATCTTGTTTCGAAACTTGGTTGATCGTGACCTTGTAGTCTCCACAAATCCTGACTGTGCCATCGCTCTTTAACACCGGAACAATGGGACTGGCCCATTCATTAAATTCGACCGGTGAGATGATCCTTTCGCGTTGTAGCCTGTCCAATTTGAGCTCAACCTTTTCTCACACCATGTGCGGTACCGCCCTGGCTTTGTGATGGCTGGGCCTTACGTCTGGGCCTAGGTGAATCTGCACCTTGGCTCCCTTGAAGCTGCCAATTGCCGGTTCCAACAGTGAGGGAAATTTGATCAGCACTTGAGCACATAAATCATCATCCGCTGATGACAAAGCTTTGATATCGTACCATTTCCATTTTAATTTCTCGAGCCAACTCCTGACGAATAATGATGGGCCGTTACCCGGGATAATCCATAACGGTAGATCATGAACCACTCCCTCGTATGACACTCTTACTGCTGCACTACCAATCACTGGTATGAGCTCTTTGGTATTGGTACGCAACTTCACATTTATCGGACTCAGCTTGGGTCTGTCTGCCTTGGTCTCCCACAGCTTTTCGAAAGTCCTCTGGCTCATTATCAATTGACTCACACCAGTGTCTAATTCCATGGATCCGGCTCGCCGTTTAATTTTACCTCCATCATTATCGGTTGGCTCTTCGTTAGGAATGCATGTACGCTATACACTTCCTCCTCGGAGCTCTCAAATGTCTCGAGCTGCATCGCCAGATCCACGCTGAATTGATCATCATCCACGTGATGTGTCGCAGCTCGCTTGCTCCGCTGCAGACATGTCCGCTGAAGATGCCCCGTCTTCACACACCCTCTGCATGCATACTGCTTGAAGCGACACTGATGGAGTCGGTGATTGCCCCACAACGCCAACACGTTGAGCTCGGATTTACGCCCAGTGGCAGACTTTGAGCAGTTCCCGTTCTTGCATACGCAGTCGAGTAGGCCCTCGAAGGCGAACTTTGAGCGGCTCCCGTTCTTGCATACGCAGTCAAGTAGGCCCTGCCATGTCCAGCTCTGACGGCCGTCGATACAATTTTGTACACAGTATTTGCCGTGGAGTTCCTGTTTTGTCGCAATATCTGCTCCGTGCTTTTCTGCGTGGACATGCAAGCCTGGGCGATGTTGATAACCTTGCTGAGGTCCGCCGTTTTCGCAGCCAGCAGCTTACTTAAGAACGCCTCGTAGTTAACCCCGATCACGAAAAAGTCACACAGCATGTCTTCCAACGCAGGCCCAAATTTGCAAGGCCCTGCAAGATGTCTCAGGTCGGCAACAAATGCCACTACATCCTGGCCTTCTGGATGAACGTGCGTATAGAAACGATATCTGGATATGAGGATTGCTTCCATGGGTTTAAGGTGTTCCTGAACTAGAGCACACAGTTCTTTGTAATCCTTTTCTGTAGGAAGAGTGGGTGAGAGCAGATTCTTGATGAGTGCATAGATCGTGGAGCCACAGATGGTGAGAAGAACTGCCCTGCGCTTCTCTGCATCCTCATCTTTGTTTAGGTCGTTTGCCACGAAGTACTGGTCAAGACGATCCGTGAAATCTCTCCAATCCTCTCCCTCATTGAATCTCTCAAGAATTCCAACAGTACTCGATCGTGCTGTGCTCGCCATACTTTTGCGTGGGTTCGTATTTTCCTCGTTGCCAGTTATAGTGTATGAAATGATACAATGAATTCCGTACTGTGAGCCAGTGACTAGGTGTAACCTGGTCAGTCTTCAATGGCTTCCAGAAGTGAAGATACAAAGTTAAAGTTCAGGTTATATACCGGGCCCAGCACAAGTGTACCAATGACCCGAGGAGCTCTGACAGTAGTTCCCCCTGGTGGTGGGCAGACCTTATGTACATACATTACAATTTCTATATCCAGCAGGCTGGTTACTT
Source organism: Pristiophorus japonicus (assembly GCF_044704955.1). Classification (NCBI taxonomy): domain Eukaryota; kingdom Metazoa; phylum Chordata; class Chondrichthyes; family Pristiophoridae; genus Pristiophorus; species Pristiophorus japonicus. The sequence goes on along the minus strand of NC_091991.1, from coordinate 82,627,622 downwards.
TAGGGCCCAAGTTTCCACATGATTCGCGCCTGATTTTTAGGAGCAACTGGTGGAGAACGGACTATTTTAGAAATCGCAATTCTCCACATTTTTTTTTCTGCAGTTCTAGTCAGGTAGAACAGTTCTAGTTTAGAACAGAATTTTTTCTTCAAAAGGGGGCGTGTCCGGCCACTGACGCCTGATTTGAAAGTTTCCACAGTGAAAATGTACTCCAAACTAAAGTAGAATGGCGCCAGTGAAGATTTTTGTAGAACTGAAAAAACCTGTTCGACACATTAAAAAATCAGGCGCAGGTTACAAATTAGGCGCCCAGAACGAGGTGGGGGGGAAGGGAACTCATTAGATTCGACAATAAATCCTTATTTATACTTCAACAAATATTATACAAATAAATCCAACCTGAATAAACATTTATAAGCCAAGAAAAGATTAAATAAACCATCTTCCTACCTGTGTGAAAGTGCTTCAGCCAGGGAGAATTCTGCAGCTGTTCGTGCCGCTGAGCGAGAGAGGGAGGGAGACAGAGGGAGGGAGAGAGGGGAGAGAGGGAGAGAGGGGAGTGAGGGAGGGAGAGAGGGGAGAGAGGGAGAGAGGGGAGAGAGGGAGGGAGAGAGAGAAGGGGAGAGAGAGAAAAGGGGTGAGAGAGTGAGGGAGAGAGGGAGGGGAGGGGAGGGAGGGAGGGGAGGGGAGAGAGGGAGGGGGGGAGGGAGAGAGGGAGGGAGAGGGGGAGAGGGAGGGAGGGGGAGGGGGAGGGAGGGGGGGAGGGGAAGAGAGGGAGGGGAAGAGAGGGAGGGGAGGGAGAGAGAGAGAGGGGGAGGGGAGGGGAGGGGAGGGGGGGAGGGGGAGGGGAAGGGAGAGAGGGAGGGGAGAGAGGGAGGGGAACAGGAGCAGGTGTCGGGTCGGGGGGGAGCGGGTGTCGGGTCGGGGGGGGAGCGGGTGTCGGGTCGGGAGGGGGTGGGAGGAGCGTTCCTCGGGTCGGGGCGGGGGGGGAGAGCGGGTCTCGGGTCTCGGTCGGGGCGGGAGGGAGCGGGTCTCGGGTGTCGGGGCGGGGTGGGGAGAGCGGGTGTCGGGTCGGGTCGGGGCGGCGGGGGGAGCGGGTCTCGGGTGTCGGTCGGGGCCGGGGGGGAGCGGTTCTCGGGTGTCGGTGGGGGGGGAGCGGGTGTCGGGTCTGGTCGGCGGGGGGAGCAGGAGCTGGCCGTGGGAGGAGCCTCATTCACGCAGCCCCAGTGAGGCCATTTAGCCAGGGCTAGGGGCTGCGTGCTTCGGGCCCCTCCCACACAGTTCGGCGCCTGGAGCTACTGCACTTGCGTGCCCACTGTAGCGCGCATGTGCAGAGGTCCCGGCACTGTTTTCAGCGCAGGGACCTGGCTCCGCCCCCCCACAGCTCGTGCCGGCTGCGCCGAGTGCCACAGGACCTGTAAGTCGGTGGAGAATACCGAAGATTTTTTTAGGCGCCGTTTTAGGCGCGAAAAACGGGCGCCCAGCTCGGAGGGGCGCCCGTTTTTTTTCTTGTGGAAACTTGGGACCATAGTGTCAGCATTTCTGTCTTCCCCTGGGCTAATTGGGCCTTATCTCTGGCGATGCCTGCAGTGAGTCGTCATCAGTGGCTGTTGTCCATTGCCTTCTCTTCCTAACTTTAGCTAACCTTACATATGCTTTAGTGCTCTTCTGGCTTTTACACTGTAATTTTCTAGGAATTTAAGCTATGAAATTAACTGTTGCATGACAGTTTGTACTATTGTCAATTCAAGCACTGAAATTTTCTACACCTTACAACCTTTTGCTCTTGAACTTGCTCGCCATTTTCAAAGACCTTCCAACTCTTCCAAAAACCTCTTGAAACATTATGCAAAACCTTCTGATTTTAGTGGATGGAGTATCATAAATGGTCACAGCAATGTATTGAAATTACAATTGTGCCTGTAGGTGGTGCTGTGAGGTCATGTTATAAGAACATAAGAAATAGGAGCAGGAGTAGGCCATACGGCCCCTCGAACCTGCTCCACCATTTAATACGATCATGGCTGATCCGATCATGGACTCAGCTCCACTTTCCCGCCCGCTCCCCATAACCCCTTATCCCCTTATCGTTTAAGAAACTGTCTATTTCTGTCTTAAATTTATTCAATGTCCCAGCTTCCACAGCTCTCTGAGGCAGTGAATTCCACAGATTTACAACCCTCTGAGTGAAGAAATTTCTCCTTATCTCAATTTTAAATGGGCGGCCCCTTATTCTAAGATTATACCCTCTAGTTCTAGTCTCCCCTAACAGTGGAAACATCCTCTCTGCATCCACCTTGTCAAGCCCCCTCATAATCTTATACGTTTTGATAAGATCACCTCTCAGACTTCTGAATTCCAATGAGTAGAGGCCCAATCTACTCAACCTTTCCTCATAAGTCAACCCTCTCATCTCCAGAATCAACCTAGTGAACCTTCTCTGAACTGCCCCCAAAGCAAGTATATCCTTTCGTAAATATGGAAACCAAAACTGCACGCAGTATTCCAGGTGTGGCCTCATCAATACCCTGTATAACTGTAGCAAGTCTTCCCTGCTTTTATACTCCATCCCCTTTGCAATATAGGCAAAGATTCCATTGGCCTTCCTGATCATTTGCTGTACCTGCATACTTTCCTTTTCTGTTTCATGCACAAGTACCCCCAGGTCCCACTGTACTGCAGCACTTTGAAATCTTTCTCCATTTAAATAATAACTTGCCCTTTAATTTTTTTCTGCCAAAGTGCATGACCTCATACTTTCCAACATTATACTCCATCTGCCAAATTTTTGCCCACTCACTTAGCCTGTCTATGTCCTTTTGCAGATTTTTTGTGTCCTCCTCACATTGCTTTTCCTCCCATCTTTGTATCGTCAGCAAACTTGGCTATGTTACACTCAGTCCCTTCTTCCAAGTCATTAATATAGATTGTAAATAGTTGGGGTCCCAGCATTGATCCCTGCGGCACCCCACTAGTTATTGATTGCCAACCCGAGAATGAACCATTTATCCCAACTCTCTGTTTTCTGCTAGTTAGCCAATCCTCTATCCATGCTAATATATTATCCCCAACCCTGTGAACTTTTATCTTGTGCAGTAACCTTTTATGTGGCACCTTGTCAAATGCCTGCTGGAAGTCCAAATACACCACATCCACTGGTTCCCCTTTATCCACCCTGTTCGTTACATCCTCAAAGAATTCCAGCAAATTTGTCAAACATGACTTCCCCTTCATAAATCCATGCTGACTCTGCCTGACCGAATTTTGCTTTTCCTGACCAAATTTTGCTTCTTTGCTGATGGACTCCAACATTTTCCCAACCGCAGATGTTAGGCGAACTGTCTATAGTTTCCTGGTTAATTAAAATGGGCCTTTTTAAACTTTCTTCTCCAGATGTGGCATTGCTGGTATGGCCAACATTTATTGCCCATACCTAGTTGCCCTGAGAAGCTGGAGATAGACCTTCTCCTTGAACTGGAGCAGTCCTTATGGCGATGTTTTTCGCACAATGGTGCTGGGTAGGGAATTCCAGGGTTTTGGCCATGCGATGATGAAGGAACAGCAATATACATCCCAGTCAGCATGCTGTGTGACATGAAATAGAACATAGAGCTGAAGGTATTTCCGTCACATTAGTGGTCATCCTTCTTGGTCATAGAGGTAGCAGGAGTGGGATGTGCTATCGAAGTAAGTTTGGTGAGTGGTTGTAGCCATATTGCAGTCACAGTGTGCCAGTGGAGGAGAGAGTGGATATTGTCAGGCATCCCAATCTAGCGGGTTGCTTCTTCCTGGGTGCTGTTGAGCTTTTTATGCATTTTTGTAGATAAGTGGTGAGTATTTCATCACAATCCAATTTGAACCTTGTAGAAAATGATGGAGAGGTATTGAGGGGCCATTCATAGCAGAGTACCCAGCCTCTACTCTGCTCTTACAGCTACAGTATTGGTCTGGTTGGTCCAGATTGGCTTCTGATCAGTGCTGAACCCCCAAGGTGTTGATGGTGGGGGCTCAACAATAGTGCCTTTCATGGTTAGGGAGAGATAAGTGTGTGAAAGAATTCTACCTTGTAACTTCTTTAAAAAAAAGACACTGCCTTATAACTTCTTTTAAAATTTTACCTTATAACTTATTTAAAAATAAGATAAGCCGGATTTAGAAATCCTAACTATGAAAGAATTCTAGCCTTCAAGGACTGATCCTGGATAAGTTACTTTATTGACTTCTTAAAACAGGACAATTGTTGAAATAAGCAGTCAGCTTGAATGGCCTAATCTGGATTGTTCATCATAAATAAATGGCATCTGCCCTCTTGACTATAGATGGCAAACTGAATAATGAACACATGTAAATACACTGGTTAGTTCAATTGAATTAGCAAAATGTCAAGTACCTCGCATAAACAAGACTAAATTCTTGGGACTATGGAGAGGTTATTGGATAACTTCTTAAAAATGACACATCATGTAACAAACACTTGTGCCCAACAAACAAACAAATGACATCTGCTCTTTGAACATAAATGGTAAACTCACGATAGCTATGTATTGATACAGCAATTAGGAATGCAAGGGTCAGGAAGAAAATAACTAGTGATAATTAACTTGATTAACAAGAGATCTTATGAAACACAACCAAAAAAGTTTCGAATGAGAAAGTTAGACTCGCTTTAAACGGGCAAAAGCGTTTCTCGAGAGAAAGGCAGAAGGCACTGTGCTTGTTCTGTGGTCTCCTACTCTTCCACTTCTCAGGGATTGAAGGTAACTGCTACCTTGATAATTGATGAATATCTTGCTGAAACAATTTTAGGATCTGTATTACTTTGTAATACTGTAACAAAGTTTAGATTTAAAAGTAAGATTCTCTACTAGAATTAAGATTGTATTTTTCACACTTTTTAGAACTGTTATCATAGGCAGTCCCTCGGAGTCGAGGATAAGAACTGTTAATGTTCCGACTGACTGACTCACCAACTGTAAATTGCATATCGGTTCTTTAAATAAATCTCTATATATTTTTGAATTGTCTCTCATAGTCTTCTGTATCAATAACTCTATTGAATATATCTAACGAACTGGCCCCAACAACTTCCTGTGGTAGAGAATTCCACAGGTTCAAAATTTGCTGGGTGAAGAAGTTTTTCCTCATCTCGGTCCTAAATGGCCTACCCCTTTTCCTTAGACTGTGATCCCTGGTTCTGGACTTCCCCAACATCAGGAACATTCTTCCTGGATCTAACCTGTCCAATCCCATCAGAATTTTATATGTTTCTATGAGATCCCCTCTCATTCTTCTAAATTCAGTAAATATAAGCCTAGTCGATCCATTCTTTCTTCATATGTCAGTCCTGCCATTCCGGGAATCAATCTGGTGAACCTTCGCTGCACTCCCTCAATAGCAAGAATGTACTTCCTCAGATTAGGAGACCAAAACTGTACATAATATTCAAGTTGTGGCCTCACCAAGACCCTGTACAACTGCAGTAAGACCTCCCTGCTCCTATACTCAAATCCTCTCGCTATGAAGGCCAACATGCCATTTGCCTTCTTCACCGCCTGCTGTACCTGCATGACAACTTTCAATGACTGATGTACCATGACACCCAGGTCTCATTGCACCTCCCCTTTTCCTAATCTGTCACCATTCAGATAATATTTTGCCTTCCTGTTTTTGCCACCAAAGTGGATAACCTCACATTTATCCACATTATACTGCATCTGCCATGCATTTGCCCACTCACCTAACCTGTCCAAGTCACCCTGCAGCCTCTTAGCATCCTCCTCACAGCTCACACTGCCATCCAGCTTAGTGTCATCTGCAAACTTGGAGATATTACATTCAATTCCTTTGTCAAAATCATTTAGTGAATTGGTCTTATCGCAGGTAAAGGTTACACAGCCAGATAGGGGATGGGTGACCAATAGGAAGAGCAGTGGAAGGAAGGTAGTGCAGGGGTCCCCTGTGGTCATCTCCCTGCAAAACAGATAGATCGCTTTGGGTACTGTTGAGGGGGATGATTCATCAGGGAAGGGCAGCAGCAGCCAAGTCCATGGCACCGTGGGTGGCTCTGCTGCACAGGAAGGCAGGAAAAAGAGTGGGAGAGCTATAGTGATAGGGGCTTCTATTGTAAGGGGAATAGATAGACGTTTCTGCGGCCGCAACCAAGACTCCAGGTTGGTATGTTGCCTCCCTGGTGCAAGGGTCAAGGATGTCCTGAAGTGGGTGCAGGACATTTTGAAGGGGGAGGGTAAACAGCCAGTTGTCGTGGTGCATATAGGTACCAACGATACAGGCAAAAAACGGGATGAGGTCCTACAAGACGAATTTAGGGAGCTAGGAGCTAAATTAAAAAGTAGGACCTCAAAAGTAGTAATCTCAGGATTGCTACCAGTGCCACGTGCTAGTCAGAGTAGGAATCGTAGGATAGCTCAGATGAATACATGGCTTCAGGAGTGATGCAGAATGAAGGGATTCAAATTCCTGGGACATTAGAACCGGTTCTGGGAGAGGTGGGACCAGTACAAACCAGACGGTATGCACCTGGGCAAGACCGGAACCAATATCCTAGGGGGAGTGTTTGCTAGTTGCGGGGGGGGGGGGATTAAACTAATATGGCAGGGGGATGGGAAACCTATGCAGGGAGACAGAGGGGAGTAGAATGGGAGCAGAAGCAAAAGATAGAATGAAGAAAAATAAAAGTGGAGGGCAAAGAAACCCAAGGCAAAAAGCAAAAAGGGCCATATTACAGCAAAATCCTAAAGGGGCAAAAGGTGTTAAAAAGACAAGCCTGAAGGTTCTGTGCCTCAATGCGAGGAGTATTCAGAATAAGGTGGATGAATTAACTGCGCAGATAGCAGTTAACGGATATGATGTAATTGGCATCATGGTGACATGGCTCCAGGGTGACCAAGGCTGGGAACTCAACATCCAGGTGTATTCAACATTTAGGAAGGATAGACAGAAAGAAAAAGGAGATGGGGTGGCGTTGCTGGTTAAAGACAAAATCAATGCAATAGTAAGGAAGGACATTAGCTTGGATGATGTGGAATCTGTATGGGTGGAGTTACGGAATACCAAAGGGCAGAAAACGCTACTGGGTGTTCTGTACTGACCATCAAACAGTAGTAATGAGGATGGGGACAGCATCAAACAAGAAATGAGGGATGCATGCAATAAAGGTACAGCAGTTATGTAATCTACATATAGATTGGGCTACCAAACTGGTAGCAATACGGTGGAGGAGGATTTCCTGGAGTATATTAAGGATGGTTTTCGAGACCAATATGTCAAATAACCAACTAGAGGGCTGGCCATCCGAGACTGGGTAATGAGAAAGGACTAATAAACAATCTTGTTGTGCGAGGCCCCTTGGGGAAGAGTGACCATAATATGGTAGTGCTGGAGAGTGACACAGTTAATTCAGAGACGAGGGTCCTGAACTTAAGGAAAGGTAACTTCGATGGTATGAGATGTGAATTGGCTAGAATAGACCGGCGAGTGATACTTAAAGGATTGATGGTGAATAGCCAATGGCAAACATTTAAAGATCACATGGATGAACTTCAATAATTGTACATCCCTGTCTGGAGTAAAAATAAAACGGGGAAGGTGGTTCAACCGTGGCTAACAAGGAAAATTAAGGATAGTGTTAAATCCAAGGAAGAGGCATATAAATTGACCAGAAAAAGCATCAAACCTGTGGACTGGGAGAATTAATACAGCAGAGGAGGACAAACGGTTTAATTAGGAGGGAAAAATAGAGAATGAGAGGAAGCTTGCCGGGAACATAAAAACTGACTGCAAAAGCTTCTATAGATATGTGAAGAGAAAAAGATTAGTTAAAACAAACATAGGTCCCTTGCAGTCAGATCCAGGTGAATTTATAATGGGGAACGAAGAAATGGCGGACCAGTTATACAAATACTTTGGTTCTGTTTTCACGAAGGAAGACACAAATAACCTTCCGAAAATACTAGGGGACCGAGGGTCTAGTGAGAAGGAGGAATTGAAGGATATCCTTATAAAGTGAGAAATTGTGTTAAGGAAATTGATGGGATTGAAGGCCGATAAATCCCCGGGGCCTGATAGTTTGCATCCCAGAGTACCTAAGGAAGTGGCCATAGAATTAGTGGATGCATTGGTGATCATTTTCCAACAGTCTATCGACTTTGGATCAGTTCCAATGGACTGGAGGGGAGCTAATGTACCACCACTGTTTAAAAAAGGAGGGAGAGAGAAAACAGGTAATTATAGACCAGTTAGCCTGACATCAGTAGTGGGAAAAATGTTGGAATCAATTATTAAAGATGAAATAGCAGCGCATTTGGAAAGCAGTGACAGGATCGGTCCAAGTCAGCATGGATTTATGAAAGGGAAATCATGCTTGATGTATCTGGAATTTTTTGAGGATGTAACTAGTGAAGTGAACAAGGGAGAACCAGTGGATGTGGTGTATTTGGACTTTCAAAAGGCTTTTGACAAGGTTCCACACAAGAGATTGGTGTGCAAAATCAAAGCACATGGTATTGGGGGTAATGTACTGATGTGAATAGAGAACTGGTTGGCAGGCAGGAAACAGAGAGTCGGGATAAACGGGTCCTTTTCAGAATGGCAGGCAGTAACTAGTGGAGTGCCGCAGGGCTCAGTGCTGGGACCCCAGTTCTTTACAATATACATTAATGATTTAGATGAAGGAATTCAGTGTAATATCTCCAAGTTTGCAGATGACACTAAACTGGGTGGCAGTGTGAGCTGTAAGGAGGACGCTAAAAGGCTGCAGGGTGACTTGGACAGGTTAGGTGAGTGGCAGATGCAGTATAATGTGGATAAATGTGAGGTTATCCACTTTGGGTCAAAAACACGAAGGCAGAATATTATCTGAATGGCGGCAGATTAGGAAAGGGGGAGGCGCAACGAGACCTGGGTGTCATGGTTCATCAGTCATTGAAAGTTGGCATGCAGGTACAGCAGGTGGTGAAGAAGGCAAATGGAATGTTGGCCTTCATAGCTAGGGGATTTGAGTATAGGAGCAGGGAGGTCTTACTGCAGTTGTACACGGCCTTGGTGAGGCCTCACCTGGAATATTATGTTCAGTTTTGGTCTCCTAATCTGAGAAAGGACGTTCTTGCTATTGAGGGAGTGCAGCGAAGGTTCACCAGACTGATTTCCGGGATGGCGGGACTGGCATATGAGGAGAGACTGGATCAACTGGGCCTTTATTCTCTGGAGTTTAGAAGGATGAGAGGGGATCTCATAGAAACTTGTAAGATTCTGACGAGACTGGACAGGTTAGATGTGGGAAGCATGTTCACGATAATGGGGAAGTCCAGAACCAGCGGACACAGTCTTAGGATAAGGGGTAGGCCATTTAGGACAGAGATGAGGAGAAACTTCTTCACTCAGAGAGTTGTTAACCTGTGGAATTCCCTACCGCAGAGAGTTGTTGATGCCAGTTCATTGGATATATTCAAGAGGGAGTTAGATATGGCCCTTACGGCTAAAGGGATCAAGGGGTATGGAGAGAAAGCAGGAAAGGGGTACTGAGGGAATGATTAGCCATGATCTTATTGAATGGTAGTGCAGGCTCGAAGGGCCGAATGGCCTACTTCTGCACCTATTTTCTATGTTTCTATGTCTCTAATGTATATCGTAAATAGCTGGGGTCCCAGCACTGAACCTTGTGGTACCCCACTAGTCACTGCCTGCCATTCTGAAAAGGACCCGTTTATTCCTACTCTTTGCTTCCTGTCTGCCAACCAGTTCTCTATCCACGTCAATATATTACCCCCAATACCATGTGCTTTAATTTTGCACACTATTCTCTTGTGTGGGAATTTGTCAAAAGCCTTTTGAAAGTCCAAATATACCACATCTAGTGGCTCTCCCTTGTCCACTGTGCTAGTTGCATCCTCAAAAAATTATAGTAGATTTGTCAAACATGATTTCCCTTTCATAAATCCATGCTGACATGGACCGATCCTGTCACTGCTTTCCAAATGCGCTGCTATTTCGTCTTTAATAATTGATTCCAACATTTTCCCCACTACCGATGTCAGGCTAACCGGTTTATAATTCCCTGTTTTCTCTCTCCCGCCTTTTTTTAAAAGTGGTGTTACATTAGCTATCCTCCAATCCATAGGAACTGATCCAGAGTCTATAGAATGTTGGAAAATGACCACTAATGCATCCATTATTTCTCGGGCCACTTCCTTAAGTACTCTGGGATGCAGACTATTAGACGCTAGTTATTTATTGGCCTTCAATCCCATCAATTTCCCTAACACAATTTCCTGACTGATAAGGATTTCCTTCAGTTCCTCCTTCTCACTAGACCCTCGGTCCCCTAGTGTTTCTGGAAGGTTATTTCTGTCTTCCTTATTGAAGACAGAACCAAAGTATTTGTTCAATTGGTCTGCCATTTCTTTGTTCCCCATTATAAATTCACCTGATTCTGACTGCAAGGGGCCTCCATTTGTCTTCATTAATCTTTTTCTCTTCACATATCTATAGAAGCTTTTGCAGTCAGTTTTTATGTTCCCTGCAAGCTTATTCTCATACTCTATTTCCCCCCTCCTAATTAAACCCTTTGTCCTCCTCTGCTGAATTCTAAATTTCTCCCAGTCCTCAAGTTTGCTGCTTTTTCTAGCCAATTTATATGCATCTTCCTTGGATTTAACACTATCCCTCATTTTCCTTGTTAGCCACAGTTGAGCCACCTTCCCCGTTTTATTTTTACGCTAGACAGGGATGTGCAATTGTTGAAGTTCATCCATGTGATCTTTAAATGTCTGCCATTGCCTATCCACCATCAACCCATTAAGTATCATTTGCCAGTCTATCTTAGCCAATTCACGGCTTATACCATCGAAGTTACCTTTCTTTTTCAGGACCCTAGTCTCTGAATTATCTGTGTCACTCTCCATCTTAATGAAGAATTCTCCAATATTATGGTCACTCTTCCCCAAAGGGCCTCGCACAACAAGATTGCTAATTAATCTTCTCTCGTTACACAACACCCAGTCTAGGATGGCGAGCTCTCTAGTTGGTTCCTCAACATATTGGTCTAGAAAACCATCCCTTATACACTTCAGGAAGTCCTCCTCCACTGTATTGCTACCAGTTTGGTTAGCCCAATCTCTATGCAGATTAAAGTCACCCATGATAACTGCTGTACCTTTATTGCACGCATCCCTAATTTCCTGTTTGATGCCATCCCCAACCTCACTACTACTGTTTGATGGTCTGTACACAACTCACACTAGCGTTTTCTGCCCTTTGGTGTTCCGCAGCTCTACCCATACAGATTCCACAGCATCCAAGCTAAAGTCCTTCCTTACTATTGTGTTAATCTCCTCTTTAACCAGCAATGCTACCCCACCTCCTTTTCCTTTCTGTCTATCCTTCCTGACTATTGAATACCCCTGGATGTTGAGTTCCCGGCCTTGGTCACCCTAAAGCCATGTCTCCGTAATCCCAATTACATAATTTCCATTAACAGCTATCTGCGCAGTTAATTCATCCACCTTATTACGAATGCTCCTCGCATTGAGATACAGAGCCTTCGGGCTTGTTTTTTTAATACTCTTTATCCTTTTAGAATTATGTTGTAATGTGGCCCTTTTTGATTTTTGCCTTTGATTTCTCTGCCCTCCATTTTTCCTTATCTCCTTTCTACCTTTTGCTTCTGCCCCCATTTTACTTCCCTTTGTCTCCCTGCTTAGATTCCCATCCCCCTGCCATATTACTTTAAACCCTCCCCAACAGCACTAGCATTCCCCTAGGACATCGGTTCTGGTCCTGCCCAGATGCAGACCGTCCGGGTTGTACTGGTACCACCTCCCCCAGAACTAGTTCCAATGTCCCAGGAATTTGAATTGCTCCCTCTTGCACCATTCTTCAAGCCACGTATTCATCTTAACTATCCAACTATTTCTATTCTGACTAGCACGTGGCACTGGTAACAATCCTGAGATTATCTTTGAGGTCCTACTTTTTAATTTTAACTTGAGCCAACCCTGACGAGGCTGAAGCCTTCGCAGAAGTAGATTCAGATGCGAACGAGCCTGAAGAGGAGAACATCTTCCAATTGCAACTTCCAGACCAAGAGCGTGGGGGTGAGGGGGAGGAGGAGGATGAAGCCTCCACTCTTGTACTCACTCTGGAGGAGATGCAGGTGCTGCCCATTGGGTGCCAGCCTCTTTCCTGAGTGATACGAGTGTTGGGACATTCCATGGTTTCTCATAGTCCGAGGCTGGGGATTCCAGTGGGGTGCAGCAAGGCACATCCAAGGCCCCACCGTCCGAGATTGCGGGTCCCAGTGGGATGCAGCGAGCCACACCCAGGACCCCATCATTCGAGGCTGCAGCGAGGCACACACAGGGTGAGGAGGGGAAGGAGAGCTCGGCAGCACTCTCCTGAGGTGCAGGATGTAACAGATGTGGTTCAGATGATGGCAATGAGTGCGGAGAGCATTGAACATACGCAATCACTCCTGGACACCATCAGTGGGGTGGGTGATGAGGTATCGGGACTGTCGGGAGAAGTAACAACACTCACGAGAAATGGGAACACTGTCCGGGCACCTGAGGGAGGGAATGTTGCAGGTAGCTGATACACTGTTGGTGAACGAGGGAGGGAATGTCGCAGGTAGCTGATACACTGTCGGTGCACATTCGGGAGGGAATGTTGCAGGTAGCTGATACATTTTCTGTGGTGTATGAAATGATACAATGAACTCCGTGCTGTGAGCCAGTGACTAGGTGTAACCTGGTCAGTCTTTAATGGCTTCCAGTGGTGAAGATACAAAAGTGAAGTTCAGGTTATATAACCGGGCCCAGCACGAGTCTACCCTGGTGGTGGGCAGACCTTATGTACATGCATTACATCATTCCTCCCCCCAATTCTTGGCAGAAGTCCATATTACAAATTCAGACGGTCCTGAGCCCTCCGCTCCCTGGTTGACCATCTCAGTATAATCCCAGTGTTTTCGGAGTCTTTCACGACTTGGGGCTGGGCATTGACCACAGTGGGTTCTTCTGATGGCTGGATATGAGTTGGTTGGTCGTCTAAGCTCCCGGTGTCTTATTCCAATTGTTCAGGTTCGTCAGTGTGTCTTAGCTTGATTTGATCAAAGTGTTTCCTGCACATCTGCCCATTCTTGAGCTTAACCATATTCACCCGGTTACCCTCCTTATCCATAACATTGCCCGGGAGCCACTTGGGCCCTTGACCATGGTTAAGTACATACACTGGGCCATTTACAGATATGTCGCGTGACACTGCGGCGTGGTCGAGATACCACGTTGACGTCGGGTTTCGACATGATCATTAAGGTCAGGATGGACTAAAGAGAGCCTTGTTTTGAAGCCTCTCTTCATCAATAGTTCCGCAGGTGGGACCCCGGTGAGCGTGTGTGGTCTTGATCTGTAACTGAGCAGTATGCGTTTCATGCTCTGCTTGATGGTTTGTATTGCCCGCTCTGCTTGACCATTTGACATGGGTTTGAATGATGCTGACCTCACGTGTTTTATGCTGTTGCGTTTCATGAACTCTTGAAACTCCAGGCTCGTGAAACATGGTCCGTTTCGCTAACAACGATCTCTGGCAGACCATGTGTGGCAAACATGGCTCTCAGGTTCTCAATGGTGGCAGTGGAAGTGCTGGATGACATGATCACACATTCTATTCATTTGGAGTATGCATCCACCACCACAAAAAACATTTTACCGAGGAAGGACCCCGCAAAGTCGATGTGGATTCTAGACCGCGGTTTGGATGGCCATGACCACAGACTGAGCGGAGCTTCCTTTGGGGCATTGCTTAACTGCATGCAAGTGCTGCACTGATGCACGCATGATTCTAAGTCCGAGTCAATGCCAGGCCACCAAACATGGGACCTGGCGATGGCCTTCATCATGACAATACCGGAATGCGTACTATGTAACTTCCGTACAAATCTCGCCCTGCCTTTCTTGGGCATTACAACATGATTACCCCACAGTAAACAGTTGGACTGGATGGAAAGCTCATCTTTGCGACGGCTGTACGGTTTGGTTTCATCACCCATTTCCTTGGGGATTGTCGACCAGTCCTCATTAAAACACAACGTTTTACAACCGATAGGATAGGATCCTGGCTGGTCCAGGTCTTAACTTGTTGAGCAGTAACAGGCGACTCTTCACTCTCAAAGGTACCCATGACCATGAGTAGCTCTGCAGGCATTGGCGTTTCCACCTCCGGTGTGGGCAACGGTAACCGGCTCAATGCGTCAGCACAGTTGTCGGTACCTGGTCTATGGCGAATGATATAATCATAGGCAGATAATGTCCACCTCTGGTTGTGGGACGACGCGTCGGTATTGATACCTTTATGTTCCGAGAACAACGACATAAGCAGCTTGTAATCGGTTTCCAGCTCGAAGCGAAGCCCAAACTGGTACTGGTGCATTTTTTTTTAACCCATAAACACATATTTCTCTACCATGCCGTAAGCTCTTTCCACCTTGGACAGGCTTCGAGACATGTATGCAACTGGTTCTAGTTTGCCTGACTCATTGGCTTGCTGGAGTACGCAGCCGACCCCATAGGACGACGCATCACGGGTCAAAACTAGATGCTTACATGGGTCATACAGTACCAGTAGCTTGTGGGAACACAACAGATTTCTAGCCTTCTCAAAGGCTCTGCCTTGAAGTTCACCCCACACTCAGTCATCTCCTTTCCTGAGCAGCTTGTGCAAAGGCTCTAATACTGTGCTCAATTTGGGTAATAAGTTACCGAAGTAGTTGCGAAGACCCAGGAACGAATCGGCTCTGTCACATTCTGGGGCCTGGGCGCATTTTTGATGGCCTCTGTTTTCACGTCTGTAGGCCTAATTCCGTCTGCAGCAATCTTTCGTCCCAGGAATTCGACCTCTGGTGCCATGAAAACGCACTTCGAACGTTTCAGCCTGAGTCCCACTTTGTCCAGACGACGCAGAACCTCTTCCAGATTGTGCAGGTGCTCGGCGGTGTCATGACCTGTGACTAGGATGTCGTCTTGGAATACCCGGTCTTTGGGACGGATTTCAATAGGCTCCCCATGTTGCTCTGAAATATGGCTGCCTCTGAATGAATGCCAAAAGGCACCTGTTGTAAATAAACAGTCCTTTGTGCGTGTTGATGCTCGTAAGTTTCTTTGATGATTCAATCAGTTCCTGTGTCATGTGCGCCAATGTTAGATCCAATTTGGTGAATGATTCTCCCCCGGCTAGCGTTGCAAACAGATCATCAGCTTTCGGTAGCAAGTACTGATCTTGTTTCGAAACTCGGTTGATCGTGACCTTGTAGTCTCCACAAATCCTGACCGTGCCGTTGTTCTTTAACACCGGAACAATGGGACTGGCCCATTCATTAAATTCGACTGGTGAGATGACACCCTCGCATTGTAGCCTGTCCAATTTGAGCTCGACCTTTTCTCTCATCATGTGCGGGACCACTCTGGCTTTGTGATGGATGGGCCTTGCATCTGGGCCTAGGTGAATCTGCATCTTGGCTCCTTTGAAGCTGCCAATTCCCGGTTCAAACAGTGAGGGAAATTTGCTCAGCACTTGAGCACACAAATCATCATCTGCTGATGGCAAAGCTTTGATATCGTACCATTTCCATTTTATTTACTCGAGCCAACTCTTGCCAAATAATGATGGGCCGTTGCCCGGGATAATCCATAACGGTAGATCATGAACCGCTCCCTCGTATGACACGCTTACTGCTGCACTACCAATCACTGGTATGAGCTCTTTGGTATTGGTACGCAACTTCACATTTGTCGGACTCAGCTTGGGTCTGTCTGCCTTGGTCTCCCACAGCTTTTCAAAAGTCCTCTGGCTCATTATCGATTGACTTGCACCCATGTCTAATTCCATGGATACCGGCACGCCGTTTAATTTTACCTCCATCATTATCGGTTGGCTCTTCGTTAGGAATGCACATACGCTATACACTTCCTCCTCAGAGCTCTCAAATGCCTCGGGCTGCATCGCCAGATCCACGCTGAATTGATCATCATCCACATGGTGTGTTGCAGCTCGCTTGCTCTACTGTGGACACGTCCGCTGAAGATGCCCCGTCTTCGCACACCCTCTGCATACATACTGTCACTGAAGCGGCACTGATGGGGTCGGTGATTGTCCCCGCAACGCCAACACGTTGAGCTCAGATTTGAGCCCGATGGTGGGCTTTGAGCAGCTCCCGTTCTTGCATACGCAGTTGAGTAGGCTCTCGATGGCGAACTTTGAGCAGCTCCCGTTCTTGCATATGCAGTTGTGTAGGCCTTCGATGGCAAACTTTGAGCGGCTCCCGGTCTTGCAGACGCAGTCGAGTATACCCTGCCATGTGCAGCTCAGCCGGCTGTCGATACAATTTTGTACATAGTACTTGCCGTGGAGTTCCTGTTTTGTCACGCTATCTGCTTCGTGCTTTTCTGCGTGGACATGCAAGCCTGGGCGATGGTGATGACCTTGCTGAGGTCAGGCATCTCCACAGCGAGCGGCTTACTTAAGATCGCCTCGTGGTTGACCCCGATCAGGAAAAAGTCACGCAGTATGTCTTCCAATGCAGGCTCAAATTTGCAAGGCCCTGCAAGACGTCTCAGGTCGGCAACAAATGCCGCTACGTCCTAGCCTTCTGGACGAACGTGCGTATAGAAGCAATATCTGGATATGAGGATTGCTTCCGTGGATTTAAGGTGTTCCCGAACTTGAGCACACAGTTCTTTGTAATCCTTTTCTGTAAGAAGAGTGGGTGAGAGCAGATTCTTGATGAGTGCATAGATCGTGGGGCCAGTGATGGTGAGAAGAACTGCTCTGCGCTTCTCTGCATCCTCGTCTTTGTTCAGGCCGTTTGCCACAAAGTACTGATCAAGACAATCCGTGAAATCTCCCCAATCCTTTCCCTCTCGAGAATTCCAACAGTACTCGATCGTGCTGTGCTCGCCATACTTTTGCGAGGGTTCGTATTTTCCTCATCGCCAGTTGTGGTGTATGAAATGATACAATGAACCCCGTACAGTGAGCCAGTGACTCAGTGTAACCTGGTCAGCCTTTAATGGCTTCCAGAAGTGAAGATACAAAGGTGAAGTTCAGGTTATATTCCGGGCCCCGCACGTGTGCACCTATGACCCTTAGACCTCCGACTGTAGTGCCCCCTGTTGCTGGGCAGATCTTATGTACATTCGTTACACTGTCGGTGAACATAAGGAAGGGAATGTTGCAGGTAGCTAAAACAATGTCGGTGAACGAGGGAGGGAATGTTGGAGATAGTTGAGACACTGTCAGGGCACATGAGGGAGTAAATGTTAGCTGCTGCAATACGGGAACACGCCCAGACCCCGCGGCTATTGACAGAATCAACTGCCACTCCAATCCCCAGACCAGCTTCTGAAGAGGCCCAAGCCGGGCCCTCCACATTACCGCCTGCCCATGCCCCCCATCAAGATGTGCTCATTAACCGAGATGCTTGAAAGAATAAGCTTGGTATCAACCCAAGAAAAGCTGCGCCACCGCCTGCATGCAGGGGTGAAGTCACCAAGACCAAGCACAGCGGGCGGTCTTAGAATAAGGTAGAGGAGAGATGGGTGCAGTGTTTCTTTGCTGCTGCTGTTGTTGTTGTTATTATTGTTGTTACTGTTGTATTGTTCTCAAATTAAAAGTTTTTTGTAAGTGATGTAAATTTACAAATTTAAAAGTTTGTAAATGATCTTAAAGTTTTTAAGTGATCTTAAACTTTGGAAGTGATCTTAACTGAAAAGTTTAAAGTTTGATGCAAGAATATTTTTATTAAAGTTAAGTTAAGGAGAAACAAGTGTTAAACTTTTGAATAAAATATATTTTAAATTTTAACTGAATCATTTCCATTCTTTGTTCCATTATTAACACAACTTTTTGAAGGAATTTCCATTATTAGTTCCATCAACACAACACATTACGGAACAGGTCCAAACAGTAAACATGGTCCATTTGGAATAGTTGCTCCTGAGCCTTCAGGCAGCAAAGCATTCACGGATGAGCTGCTGGTGCAAGATTTGAGCAATCGCTAAAGGGGCACGATGGCCTGCCCTCCTCCGCAGTTGTGCTCTGGGTTCAGATAGTTGTATGGCTTCCTCCTCTTCCTCCTTCTCCTCGTCATCTGCATGTTCCTCCTCATCATCAACCACTCTCACCTCAGGTGGGTCTGCTACTACCAGCTGCTGCTGCCTCATGATGGCTAAGTTATGCAGCATACAGCACACAACAATGAACTTACCGACAATCTCAGGGGAGTATTGCAAGTAGCCATCAAGATGCCAATGGTCCTCTCTATTATGCTCCGCGTCACAAGGTGCGACATGTTGTATTCCTGGTCGGCTTCCATCCGGGTTACGCGTAGGGGCGTCATTAGCCAGGTGGCTAATTCCGGCTGCTGCTGAAACGTGGCAGATATAGCACTCTCGCGTAAGATGAATGCATCATGGGTGCTTCCAGGCTATCCCACATCAACTGACATGATGCGATGCATGTCATCACACACGAGCTGCACGTTCATGGAGTGGAAGCCGTTTTTGTTCCTGTACATCTCAGAATCCTTCTTTGCAAGAAGCTCAAAACAGCAGGACAAAGGACTTAAACCTTCTTTCCTCTCTCTCTCTTCCCAAAATCGATGCCCAAGAATGGACCACACCCTGGTCTGCGCATGCGCAATAGGCTTGCTTAGAACGGGAAGTTAGGCATTTAATGAAGATATTTGGGGCAACAAAGTCCAATGCAATTCTTTAATTTTAGATTTTTTTCAAAGTACCACCCGACCACCGATCGAACATCTCGAATGTCTCTCCTTATCGGGCTCAAAAATCGGTTGGCAGAATCGCTCCCTCGCCCAGATACAGGGCCTCAGCGTCCACCACACCACCTACGCACACAGCCCTGGTTTTAAAGTTGCGTTGAACCAGGGAATCAATGTTATAAAAATGACACAGAACTCCACAGGCAGGCAAGGGCAATTCGACACTGTCCAGGCAGGCAGGCAAGGGCAATTCGACACCATCCAGGCAGCAATTAGTTCCAGTAGCTCCAGGGTGGGCCTGCAACAGGGACAGTGGAAAGGAGATTGGCAATTCATGCCATCACGAGGAACAATGCATCCTGTGATGGGACAATTAACACCCTCCATCAGAAGGATTAGAAACAGCCAAACGCGCCATGAGAGAGGAATGCCTGGGAATAGCCCTTTTGTTAACAGCAATCTCAGCTCATGTTGGAGATGTTGGAGCAGACACACTGCAAAAATCTGCAGGTTCCAACTTTACATCTGTAGGATTTGTAATGTCAAGGGAAACCTGACCAGGATGTGCAAAAAGGCAGTAGCTGCGAGACAGACGAACCAGACGAGGGGTTTGAAATGCAGGATGAGGCCTGGGGAACAACCATGGATGCTGAAGTTCAGAGAGTTCATGTGGCCGAAATCCACAGCTCATACACCAAAACACCACCCATGATGATGAAAGTCTTACTGAATGGCATTCCGGTGCACATGGAGCTGGATACCGGAGCTAGCCAGTCCTTCATGAGCGCCCACCAATTTGAGAGACTATGGCAACACAGAGCTAGCAGGCCCAAATTGGAATGCATTGACACGTAGCTACGTACGTACACCAAAGAGATCATCGCAGTGCTGGGCAGTGCAAACTTGGTGGTAACGCATAATGGATCACAGAACCGGCTGACACTCTGGATTGTTCCGGGAAATGGCCCCGCGCGCTTGGGGAGGAATTGGCTAGCTGAGATGAATTGGAAATGGAGGGATGTGCACGCCATTTCATCCGTGGAGCGAAGTTCATGCTCGCATGTATTGCAAAAATTCGAGTCACTCTTTCAACTCGGTGTCGGAACGTTCAAGGGCACCAAAGTAGAGATACACATCACTCCGGACGCCAGACCAGTGCACCACAAAGCCAGAGCGGTGCCGTACGTGATGCGTGAGAAAATTGAAAGTGAAATGGACAGGCTGCTCAGAGAGGGCATAATTTCGCCTGTTGAATTCAGTGACTGGGCAAGTCCCATTGTTCCCATCCTCAAAGCAGATGGCTCGCTTAGGAGTTGTGGTGACTACAAAGTCACCATCAACCGAGTGTCACTGCAAGACCAATACCCACTCTTGAGAGCGGAGGACCTTTTTGCCACGCTGGCAGGTGGTAAGCTGTTCACGAAGCTGGACCTCACTTCGGCCTAGATGACTCAGGAACTGGCTGAAGAATCCAAGTTTCTGACCACCATCATGACACACAAAGGATTATTTGTTTACAATAGGTGCCCGTTTGGCATTCATTCGGCAGCGGCTATCTTTCAGCGAAACATGGAAAGCTTGCTCAAGTCCATCCCTGGAATGATCATGTTCCAAGACGACACCCTTATAATGGGTCGAGACACTGAGGAACATCTTCGCAACCTGGAGGAGGTTCTATGCCGATTGGAACGGGTAGGCCTGCGGCTGAAAAAGGCCAAGTGCGTTTTTTTGGCCCCAGATGTCGAGTTCCTGGGCAGGAGGGTTGCCGCAGATGGAATCTGGCCCACTGAATCAAAAACTGAGGCGATTCGCCGGGCGCCCAGGCCCAGCAACACGTCAGAGTTGCGATCATTCCTGGAACTCTTGAACTATTTTGGGAACTTCCTGCCGAACTTAAGCACATTGTTGGAGCCATTACACATGCTCCTCCGTAAAGGTTATGAATGGTCTTGGGGGGATTGTCAAGAACGGGCTTTCAATAAGGCGAGGAACCTGCTGTGTTCCAACAAGCTGTTGACTTTGTCTGACCCCTGTAAAAAACTGGTTTTAACATGCGATGTGTCATCCTACGGGGTTGGGTGTGTGTTGCAGCAGGGTAATGATGACGGCCGACTCCAACCGGTGGCTTACGCCTCCAGGTCGCTCTCCCAGGCAGAGCGTGGATACGGCATGGTCGAGAAGGAAGCACTCGCGTGTGTGTATGGTGTGAAAAAGATGCACCAGTACCTTTTCGGTAGATGGTTCGAGCTAGAGACGGACCACAAGCTGTTAACATCCCTGTTGTCCGACAGCAAGGCTGTCAACACTAATGCGTCAGCTCGCATACAGCGATGGGCCCTCACGCTGGCTGCGTATGACTACACCATACGGCACCGGCCAGGCACCGAAAATTGCGCTGACGCGCTCAGTAGGCTCCCACTGGCCACCACCGAGGGGGCGTCGGAGCAGAGCGCCGAGATGGTCATGGCCGTTGAGGCTTTTGACACTGCGGGCTCCCCAATCACAGCCCGCCCGATCAAATCTGGACCAACAGGGACCCCCTCCTATCCATGATAAAGAAATGTGTCCTGACTGGGGACTGGGCACCCGCACACAGGGCGTGCCCCGAGGAAGTCAGGCCGTTTCAGAGACAGATGGATGAACTCTCCGTCCAAGCCGACTGCCTGTTATGGGGCAGCCGGGTAGTCATGCCCCAGAAAGGAAGGGAAGCGTTCATCAGGGAACTCCACAGCGAGCACCTTGGCATCATGTTAATGAAGGCTATTGCCCGGTCATACGTGTGGTGGCCGGGGATTGACTCAGACCTGGAACAATGGGTTCGCAAGTGCACGACGTGTGCCCAGCTGGGCAATGCCCCCAGGGAGGCCCCACTCAGCCCGTGGCCCTGGCCCACCAGGCCATGGTCATGTATTCACGTGGACTATGCGGGCCCGTTCATGGGAAAAATGTTCCTGATCGTTGTTGATGCATACGCAAAATGGATCGAGTGCATCATATTGAACTCATGTACGACATCCATCACTGTGGAGAGTCTGCGTACGGTTTTCGTGACCCACGGCTTGCCGGATATCCTGGTCAGCGATAATGGCCCGTGTTTTACCAGCCATGAATTCCAGGAGTTTATGTCGAGCAATGGGATCAAACACGTCCGGACAGCGCCGTTCAAGCCGGCCTCCAATGGCCAGACGGAACAGGCGGTCCAAGTCATAAAGCAGGGCATGCTACGCGTCCAAGGACCCTCCCTTCAGTACCACCTATCGTGCCTCCTGCTGGCCTACTGGTCCCAGCCGCACTCGCTCAAGGGTACCCGCCAGCGGAATTCCTCATGAAATGCACACTCAAGACGTGGCTGTCCCTCATTCACCCAGCCCTGGCAGACATTGTTGAGGGCAAGCGCCAATCCCAAACTGAGCTCCATGATCGAGGCTCAAGGGGGAGGTGTATAGAAATAGATGACCCGGTATTTGTTCTTAACCATGCTTTGGGGCCCAAATGGCTTGAGGGCACCGTAATTGGCAAAAAAGGAAACAGGATCATGGTGGTCAGACTAAACAATGGGCAGATATGCCGCAAACACTTGGACCAAGTAAAGACAAGGTTCAGTGCAGACATGGAGGAACCGGAAGAAGAGCATGATGAGATAGCACCCACACCACTGCCAGCGTACGAGCAACAAAGACAGCCCTCAGCATGCACAGTCCCTGCGGCCAGCCCGGACAGGCCAGAATCACCTCAAGTGACAGAGATGCGTGCTGAGGTTCAGCCACCAGAGTCACAACTACCTGATAGACTTAACCTCTAAAACTAAAAGACCTAAGGGGGAAGGTGGTGTCATGTATTTCACCATATTGCAATGACTATAAGTATGTAACTGTAACTCATGCATACTGTACCTGTACCCTTGTAATGCACACCCTGAACACAGGGAGTGAGCTCCTCACCTGGGCTTCCAGGTATAAAAGGGGAGGTCCCACCCAGGATCAACACTCTTCAGTCCTGGAAATAAAGTGAAGGTCACAGGGTGGCCGTGTCTGATATATCCATGCCTCGTGTGAGTTTGTAACAAGGTGCAGAGACACTACAGTAACATTCTTGGGTTGTTCCTTTCCTTTAGGGAGAGAGAGTCCGGACCTTTAGACCCAGTTCATGTTTTTAGTGTTCGGCTACCTCAACCTTAAGTTCAGAGTGAACATTTAAGGAGTACGCCTGATCCGGGATAGCCCCAAAGGGGCTAGGACTATAATGTTTCCTTTCAGGTGGGTCTTTTCTTGTTGGAGTGGGTTATTGTCTTTCACTTACGTGATGTGAATGTTATCTGACGCTTTTTAACCTAAGCCTAGATGTTGTCCAGGTGCTGCTGTCAGCTGGCATGTGTTGCTCCATTACCGTAAAAGTTGTGATGGAGCTGAGCACTAGAATTGTCAGAGAACAGTCCACCATATGACTAAGTTACAGATGAAAAGTCATTGATGAAACGGCTGAAGATGGTTGGGCTTAGTATGCTGCCATGTGGAACTCTGGCAGTGCTGTCCTGATGTTGTGCTGATTGATCTCCAGATATAATCCCAATCACTGGAGAGTATTTATTTTGACTTACATTGACTTAAGTTTTGCTAGGGCTGCTTTGTGACCTGCTCATGTCAAATGCTATCTTGATGTTGAGGGCAGCTACTCTCACCTCTCCTCTGGCATTCAGCTCTTGTAGCCACATCTGGATCAAGGCTGTGACTAGGTCATTGGCAAGCAGGTTATTGGTGAGTAGATGTTGCATTACAATGCTATCGATGACTTCCTCCATCACTTTGCTGCTGATCGGGAGAATACTGATAAGTTGGGAATTAGCCCAATTAAACTTGTCTTGTTTTTTTTTGGATAGACCAGGATCTACCTGGGCAAATTCCCACATTGTCAAGTAAATGCCAGTATCGTAATTGCATTGGAATAGTTTGGTCAAGGGGCGGCTAGTTCTCCTGCACAGGTCTTCAGCACTATAGCTTGGTTGTTGTTATGACCCATAGCCTTTGCTCTGTTCAGTGCTTTTAGCTGTTGCTTAATGTCATATAGACTGAACCAAATTAGCTGGACACTGACATCTATGATGATGAGGACCTTGACAGGAGGCTAAGCAGTATCACCTTCAGCACTTTTGGCTCAAAGGCACATGCAAACACGTCAGCCTTTTCTCTTGGCTGCACTATGGTTGAGGATAGGGATGTTCAAGGAGCCTCTTACCCCCTGATTATCCATCACCAAGGAAGTTTGCTTCAATTTATTGGTAATGGAGGAGTCTGAGATGTTGGCTGATGGTTGAACTCATAGAATCATTTCTATATCAGCTTGTTCGCAATGGCGGCAGTAAGCTCTTCTGGGCAGGCGGCCGGCTTCCAGCGCCCCTCCGGGATTTTCAAGGACGGTTTCAGTGGGGCGCGGAGTATTACCACCTGGAAGAGGCGAGCCGGTGTGCAACGCCCCTGGTTGGGACACCGGATCGATTTTTGCCTTCCTCCCGACCTGTAGCACTGCATAGAGCGCCCTGCTGGGACCACCTGTGAAAACGGGCGGTCCTACCTGTCGCGGCTGCAGAGAGGTAAATAATGTTCACCTCAGATAAGTGCGATTGTTTTATTTTTGTGATTTATGTTGTGGTGGCGTGAGGTATTTTTTGGGAATGTTTTTGGTAGTTTTTTTTCAGGTTTTTTTTCTCTCCCCAGGCCTCTCTTAGAGCGCTCCGAGGCCAGCTCTTTAGCTTGGGATTTTCACATGCTAAGCCCGCCTCGTGCCCTAAGAGAGATGTACAACGCCTCCCTTAGCACGCCACCCCACACTCAGGGCTCAGCTGCCCAATTTTGCTGACTGTGGCGCAAACTTTTTGCTGGCGGCATCAGGACTGCCCCGCCACCATTAACACCCCGAAATCTTAAAAGCTGAAAATCCAGCCCATAGAATCATAGAATGGTTACAGCACGGAAGAAGGCCATTCAGCCCATCGAGCTGGTGCCAACTCTCAGCTAGTCCCACTCACCTGCCCTTTCCCCGTAGTCCTGCAATTTTTTTTTCAGATACTTAAGCAACTCCCTTTTGAAAACTAAAATTGAGTCTGCCTCCACCACCTTTTCAGGCAGTGCAATCCAGATCTTAACCACTCGCTGTGTCCAAAAGTGTTTTCTTAGGTCGCCTTTGGTTCCTTTGCCAATCACCTTAAATCTGTGTATCCTGGTTCTTGACCCTTCTGCCAATGGGAACAGTTTCTGTCTATCTACTCATGATTTTGAACACTTTTATCAAAACTCCTCTCAATCTTCTCTGCTCCAAGCTTCTCCAGCTTCTCCAGTCTAACAATGTAACTGAAGTCCATCATGCCTGGAATCATTCTCGTAAATCTTTTCTGCACCTTCTCTAAGGCCTTCACATCCTTCCTAAAGTGTGGTGCCCAGTGTCATGTATGTAACCGTCATGTAACTGTAACCTTCATAACAACACTGCATACTGTATACACCTAAGAAATGCACACCTTGACCACAGGGGGTGAATTTGTGGGAGACACCCCTCACCTGGTCATCCAGGTATATAAAGGGAAGCCCCACGCAGGGTCATCACTTCTTGGTCCTGTGAATAAAGGTTCAGATCACCTAGCGAACTTGTCTGCAGAATGTGCCTCGTGTGAGTTTATAGTAGTGTGTAAGGACATTACATTTGGCGACGAGAAATGGGAATCAACGACTCATGAGAATGGCCACCGGTAGCACAGAGGAACAGTACTGTGTTGGTGAGGACTGGGACGATTTCGTTGAGAGGCTCCAGCAGAGTTTTGTCACAAAGGACTGGCTGGGAGATGCAGTGGCTGACAAGCGAAGAGCGCATCTACTGACCAGCTGTGGACCTAAGACGCACGTGCTGATTAAAGACCTGCTCGCACCCGAGAAGCTGGCGGACAAAACCCTTGAAGAGCTCAGCAAACTGATCAGTGAGCACCTCAAACCGGCGAGCAGTATAAATATGGCCTGACACCGATTCTATACACACCGACGTCGGGAAGGACAGAGCATACCAGACTTCGTTGCGGACCTTCAGCTCTTGGTCAGCCTCTGTAAGTTCACAGATGCCTGCAGGGGGGAGATGTTAAGGGATTTTTTTATTGAGGGCATTGGTCATGCTGGGATTTTCAGAAAGCTAATCGAGACTAAGGACTTGACCTTGGAAGCGGCGGCGTTGATGGCTCAGACCTTCATGGCGGGGGAGGAAGAAACCAAGATAATACACGCACGCAACTCTACTACCAACGTGGCGATGGATCAGGGAGTTAACATTGTAAATGCGACTCAGAATCCCGCAGGCAGACATTACCCAGGCAGCAACAGACTCTAGAGTGGGTCCTCAACAGAGACAATGGCAGGTGGACAATGCGTCCCGGGATGGGGCCATTGACACCCATAAACAGAGTGCTCAAGAGTAATCAAAGAGATAATCAGAGAGGAATGCCTGGTAACAGCCCTTTTTTTCACAACGATATAAGTTCATGCTGGAGGTGCGGGGGCAGACATGCTGCAAAAATCTATAGGTTTCAAAAATGTATCTGTAGAAATTGTAACTTCAGTGGCCATTTAGCCAGAATGTGCAGGAAGCACGCAGTGAGGCTAGTTTACGAGGCAGATGAACCAGAAGGCAGGTCTGCAAGGCAGGTTGATGCTTGGGACAAAGCAATGGACGCTGAAATTCAGCGGGTTCATGTGGCAAACATCCACAGCTCATATACCAAAACGCCACCTATGATGATGAAAGTCCTATTAAATGGCATACTGGTACGCATGGAGCTGGACACAGGGGCCAGCCAGTCACTTATGAGTGTCCAACAATTCGAAATTATGGCCACTCAGAGCTAGTAGACCCAAACTAGAACGCATTGACATGCAATTATGGATGTACACCCAAGAGATCATCCCAGTGCTAGGCAGTGCAATGTTGGTGGTCACACATAATGGATCAGAGAACCGGCTGCCACTCTGGATTGTCCCGGGAAATGGTCCCGCGCTTTTGGGGAGGAGCTGGCTAGCCGAGATGAACTGGAAATGGGGGGATGTGCACGCCATTTCATCTGTGGAGCGAAGTTCATGCTCACAGGTCCTACAAAAATTTGAGTCACTATTTCAACCTGGTGTCGGGACTTTCAAAGGTACCAAAGTAGTGATACGCATCACCCCGGATGCCAGACCAGTGTACCACAAAGCCAGAGCTGTGCCGTATGTGATGCGGGAGAAAATTGAGAGTGAGTTGGACAGGTTGCTAAGAGAGGGCATAATTGCGCCCGTTGAATTCAGCGACTGGGCAAGCCCCATCGTCCCTGTCCTAAAAACGGATGGCTCGGTCAGGATCTGTGGCGACTACAAGGCCACTATCAACCAAGTGTCACTACAAGACCAATACCCGCTTCCGAGAGCGGAGGATCTTTTTGCCACGCTGGCAGGCAGCAAGCTGTTCACCAAGTTGGACCTCACTTCAGCCTACATGACCCAGGAACTGGCCGAAGAATCCAAGCTACTGACCACCATCACCATGCACAAGGGGCTGTTTGTCTACAACAGGTGTCCATTTGGCATTCGATCAGCGGCCGCTATCTTTCAAAGGAACATGGAAAGCCTGCTCAAATCCATCCCTGGAACAATCGTATTTCAGGACGACATCCTTATCACGGGTAGAGAGACCGAGGAACACCTCCACAACCTGGAGGAGGTGCTACGCCGACTGGACTGGGTAGGCCTGCGACTAAAGAAATCCAAGTGTGTGTTTTTGGCCCCAGAGGTCGAGTTTTTGGGCAGGAGGGTTGCCGCAGACTTGATCTGGCGTACTGAATCTAAAACGGAGGTGATTCGTCGTGCGCCCAGGCCCGGCAACACGTCGGAGTTGCGTTCATTTCTGGGACTCTTGAACTATTTCAGGAACTTTCTGCCGAACTTAAGCACATTGTTGGAGCCACTCCTGCGTAAGGGTTGCGATTGGTTTTGGGGGGACTGTCAGGAACGGGCTTTCAATCGGGCATGGAACCTGCTTTGTTCTGATAAGCTGTTGACTCTGTACAACCCCTGTAAGAAATTGGTTTTGTCATCTGATGCATCATCCTATGGGGTTCGGTGCGTGTTGCAGCAGAGTAATGATGACGGCCAACTCCAACCTGTGGCTTATGCCTCCAGGTCGCTCTCCCAAGCTGAACGGGGATATGGGAAGGTTGAAAAGGAAGCACTCGCATGTGTCTATGGGGTGAAAAAGATGCACCAGTACCTTTTTGGCAGAAGATTTGAGTTAGAAACGGACCACAAACCGTTAACATCCCTGTTGTCAGACAGCAAAGCTGTCAATGCCAATGTGTCAGCTCGCATACAATGATGGGCTCTCACGCTGGCTGTGTATGACTACGTCAAACGGCACCGGCCAGGCACCGAAAATTGCGCTGTCACGCTCAGCAGGCTTCCACTGACCACGACTGAGGGGGCAGCGGAACAAAGCGCTGAGATGGTCATGGCCGTTGAAGCCTTTGACAGCGCAGGCTCCCCCATCACAGTCTGCCAGATCAAAATCTGGACCAACAGAGATCCCCTCCTATCCTTGATTAAGAAATGTGTCCTGACTGGGGATTGGGCGCCCGCACACGGAGCATGCCCCGAGGAGGTCAGACCATTTCACAAACGGATGGATGAGCTCTCTATGCCTACTATGGGGCAGCCGGGTAGTCATGCCCCAGATGGGAAGGGAAGCATTCATCAGGGAACTCCACAGCGAGCACCCAGGCATCGTGCTAATGAAGGCCATTGCCCGGTCACATGTATGGTGGCCGGGAATTGACTCAAATCTGGAACACTGTGTTCGCAGGTGCACGATGTGTGCCCAGCTGGGCAATGGCCCCAAGGAGGCCCCACTCAGCCCGTGGCCCTGGCCCACCAGACCATGGTCACGTATTCACGTAGACTACATGGGCCCTTTCATGGGAAAAATGTTCCTCGTTGTTGTTGATGCGTACTCGAAATGGATCGAGTGCATCATATTGAATTCGTGCACGACATCCACCACTGTGGAGAGTCTGCGTGCGGTCTTTGCGACCTACAGGTTGCCGGACATCCTGGTTAGCGACAACGGCCCGTGTTTCACTAGCTATGAATTCCGGGAGTTCATGTCGGGTAATGGCATCAAACATGTCAGGACGGCACCATTCAAGCCGGCTTCCAATGGTCAGGTGGAACGTGCGGTCCAAATCATAAAACAGGGCATGCTTCAGATTCAAGGACCCTCCCTTCAATGCCGCCTATCGCACCTCCTGCTGGCCTATAGGTCCCGACCGCATTCGCTCACGGGAGTCCCGTCCGTGGAACTACTCATGAAACATACACTTAAAACTCGGCTGTCCCTCATTCATCCTGTCCTGTCAGACATTGTTGAGGGCAAGCGCCATTCTCAAAATGAGTGCCATGACCGTAACTCAAAGGGGAGATGTATAGAAATCGATGACCCTGTATTTGTTCTTAATCACGCTTTGGGGCCCAAGTCGATTGAGGGTACTGTAATTGGCAAAGAGGGGAATAGGGTCATAGTGGTCAGACTTAACAATGGACAGATATGCCGCAAGCATCTGGATCAAGTAAAAAAATGGTTCAGCATGGACACTGAGGAATCTGAGGAAGATCATGAGATGTTGCCCACACCACCGCCAGTGAATGAGCAACAAGAACACTCAGCATCATGCACAGTCCCTGCGGCCAGCCCAGACAAGCCGGAATCACCACAGGTGACAGAGACGCATGCCAAGGCTCAACAACCAGTGCTCCAACTGCGGCGCTCCATGAGAGAGCGTCGACCGCCTGAAAGACTTAACCTTTGACCCCATAAGACGTGGGGGGGTGGTGGGAGGGGGGAAGGTGATGTCATGTATGTAACCTTCATGTAACTGTCACCTTCATAACAACACTGCATACTGTATACACCGAAGAAATGAACACCTTGACCACAGGGGGTGAACTTGTGGGAGACACTCCTCACCTGGTCATCCAGATATATAAAGGGAAGTCCCACGCAGGGTCATCACTTCTTGGTCCTGTGAATAAAGGTTCAGATCACAGAGTGACCTTGTCTGCAGAATGTGCCTCATGTGAGTTTATAGTAGTGTGTAAGGACATTACACCCAGAATTGGACGCAGTACTCCAGTTGGGGCTGAATCAGTGTTTTATACAGGTTCATCATAATTTCCACACTTTTGTACTCTATACCTCTATTTATGAAGCCCAGGATCTCGTAAGCCTTTTTACCTGCTTCTTAACCTGCCCTGCCACCTTCAATGATTTACGCACACATACCCCCAGGTCTCTCTGTTCGTGCACCCACTTTAGGATTGTAGCATTTAGTTTATATGTCCTTTCCTCATTTTTTCAACCAACATGCATTATTTCATACTTTTCTGCGTTAAATTTCATCTGTCATGTATCTGCCCATTTCACCAGCCTGTCTATGTCTTCCTGAAGTCTATCACTCTCCTCTTCACTGTTCACTGTACTTCCAAGTTTTGTGTCATCTGCAAATTTTGAAATTGTGCCCTGTACACCCACGTCCAACTCATTAATATATGTCAAAAAAAGCAGTGGGCTTAGAACCAACCCCTGGGGAACACTCGACTCTCAATTTAACTAAAAAAGGTGAAACTCTGTCATAAACAGCTCGGTAGATGTTCCTTTAATAGATTTACTTGCTGCAAGGAAAAGTCTCACTGAGTCAAAGACTCTGCAAAGACTTCTGCAGAGGTTCAAAAACACATTATCTTTATACAGAAGAACAAACAAAGAAAGCACAGCAGGGAGTCCGGGGCCCAGCGTCGGCGGCAGTCGGGAGCAGCGTCGAGGAGGTCCGTTGGTGAGGCCTATAAAAGGCAGAGCAGGGAGTCCGGGGCCCAGCGTCGGCGGCAGTCAGGAGCAGCGTCGAGGAGGTCCGTTGGTGAGGCCTATAAAAGGCAGAGCAGGGAGTCCGGGGCCCAGCGTCGGCGGCAGTCGGGAGCAGCATCAAGGAGGTGCATTGGTGAGGCCTATAAAAGGCACAGCAGGGAGTTCGGGGCCCAGCGTCGGCGGCAGTCGGGAGCAGCGTCGGAGGTGCGTTGGTGAGGCCTATGAATGGCACAGCAGGGAGTTCGGGGCCCAGCGTCGGCGACAGTCGGGAGCAGCGTCGGAGGTGCATTGGTGAGGCCTATAAAAGGCATGCTTATGCAGCTACAGGGAGAAGGCAAAAAAGAAGTAGAAAGAAACAGAAAGGTGATGTCACAGCCAAGGGGGTAAGTGATTGGCTGGATTGGTGAGTAGTTTTTCTTTTTTCTCTCCTATAACAGTAAGTAAGCTGTTAATATTGTTGTTGCCAATTTAAGTGTATCTAAGGGTTAAGTCATGGCAGGAGAGCTCGGTCACGTGATATGCTCCTCCTGTACCATGTGGGAACTCAGGGACACTTCCGGTGTCCCTGACGACTACGTGTGCGGGAAGTGTGTCCGCCTCCAGCTCCTGACGGTCCGCGTTGCGGAATTGGAGCTGAGGGTGGATTCACTCTGGAGCATCCACGATGCTGAGAATGACGTGAGTAGCACATGTAGCGAGTTGGTCTTACCACAGGTGAAGGGTCCACAGCTAACTAGGGAATGGAAGATCAGCAGGAAGAGCAATGCAAGGAAGGTAGTGCAGGGGTCCCCTGCGGTCATCCCCTTGCAAAACAGATACACTGCTTTGAGTACTGTTGAGGGGGATTACTCATCAGGGGAGGGCAGCAGCAGCCAAGTTCATGGCACTGTGGCTGGCTCTGCTGCACAGGAGGGCAGGAAAAAGAGTGGAAGAGCGATAGTGATAGGGGACTTGATTGTAAGGGGAATAGATAGGCGTTTCTGCGGCCGCAACCGAGACTCCAGGATGGTATGTTGCCTCCCTGGTGCAAGAGTCAAGGATGTCTCGTGGCGGGTGCAGGACATTCTAAAAAGGGAGGGAGAACAGCCAGTTGTCGTGATGCATATTGGTACCAACGACATAGGTAAAAAAAAGGGATGAGGTCCTATGAGACGAATTTAAGGAACTAGGAGCTAAATTAAAAAGTAGGACCTCAAAAGTTGTAATCTCGGGATTGCTACCAGTGCCACGTGCTAGTCAGAGTAGGAATCGCAGGATAGCGCAGATGAATACGTGGCTTGAGCAGTGGTGCAGCAGGGAGGGATTCAAATTCCTGGGGCATTGGAACCGGTTCTGGGGGAAGTGGGACCAGTACAAACCGGACGGTCTGCACCTGGGCAGGACCGGAACCTAGGGGGAGTCTTTGCTAGTGCTGTTGGGGAGGAGTTAAACTAATATGGCAGGGGGATGGGAACCAATGCAGGGAGACAGAGGGAAACAAAAAGGAGACAAAAGCAAAAGACAGAAAGGAGATGAGTAAAAGTGGAGGGCAGAGAAACCCAAGGCAAAAAACAAAAAGTGCCACTGAATATAAAGGGGCTGCAGGAGGGGTCAAAACTAAAAATCATGGTTTAAAAACTAGGATTAAAACACTCTACCTAAACGCACGCAGCATTCGAAATAAAGTAAATGAGTTGACGGCACAAATAATTACAAATGGGTATGATTTGGTGGCCATTACAGAAACATGGTTGCAGGGTGGCCAAGACTGGGAATTAAACATACAGGGGTATCTGACAATTCGGAAAGATAGACAAGAAGGGAAAGGAGGTGGGGTAGCTCTGTTAATGAAGGATGATATCAGGGCAGTTGTGAGAGACGATATTGGCTCCAATGAACAAAATGTTGAATCATTGTTGGTGGAGATTAGAGATAGTAAGGGGAAAAAGTCACTGGTGGGTATAGTTTATAGGCCCCCAAATAATAACTTCATGGTGGGGAGGGCAATAATCAAGGGAATAATGGAGGCATGTGAAAAAGGAACGGCAGTAGTCATGGGGGATTTTAACCTACATATCGATTGGTCAACTCAAATCGCACGGAGTAGCCTGGAGGAGGAATTCATAGAATGCATACGGGATTGTTTCTTAGAACAGTATATTACAGAACCTACAAGGGAGCAAGCTATCTTAGATCTGGTCCTGTGTAATGAGACAGGAAAAATAAACGATCCCCTAGTAAAAGATCCTCTCGGAATGAGTGATCACAGTATGGTTGAATTTGTAATACAGATTGAGGGTGAGGAAGTTGTGTCAGAAACAAGCGTACTATGCTTAAACAAGGGGGACTACAGTGGGATGAGGGCAGAGTTGGCTAAAGTAGACTGGAAACACAGACTAAACGGTGGCACGATTGAGGAACAGTGGAGGACTTTTAAGGAGCTCTTTCATAGTGCGCAACAAAAATATATTCCAGTGAAAAAAAAGGGTGGTAAGAGAAGGGATAACCAGCTGTGAATAACCAAGGAAATAAAGGAGAGTATCAAATCAAAGACCAATGTGTATAAGGTGGCCAAGGTTAGTGGGAAACTAGAAGATTGGGAAAATTTTAAACAACAGCAAAGAATGACTAAAAAAGCAATAAAG
The DNA here is from genome assembly GCF_044704955.1 of Pristiophorus japonicus. Classification (NCBI taxonomy): domain Eukaryota; kingdom Metazoa; phylum Chordata; class Chondrichthyes; family Pristiophoridae; genus Pristiophorus; species Pristiophorus japonicus. Next base: position 82,594,292 of record NC_091991.1, on the reverse strand, counting down.
AAAGGAAAGATAGATTACGAAGGTAAACTTGCGCAAAACATAAAAACAGATAGTAAAAGCTTTTACAGATATATAAAACGGAAAAGAATGACTAAAGTAAATGTTGGTCCCTTAGAAGATGAGAAGGGGGATTTAATAATGGGAAATGTGGAAATGGCTGAGACTTTAAACATTTATTTTGCTTCGGTCTTCACAGTGGAAGACACAAAAACCATGCCAAAAATTGCTGGTCATAGGAATGTGGGAAGGGAGGATCTTGAGACAATCACTAGGGGGGTAGTGCTAGACAGGCTAATGGGACTCAAGGTAGACACGTCCCCTGGTCCTGATGAAATGCATCCCAGGTTATTAAAAGAGATGGCGGAAGTTAGAGCAGATGCATTCGTTATAATCTACCAAAATTCTCTGGACTCTGGGGAGGTACCAGCGGATTGGAAAGCAGCTAATGTAACACCTCTGTTTAAAAAAGGGGGCAGACAAAAGGCAGGTAACTATAGGCCGGTTAGTTTAACATCTGTAGTGGGGAAAATGCTTGAAACTATCATTAAGGAAGAAATAGCGGGACATCTAGATAGGAATAGTGCAATCAAGCAGACGCAGCATGGATTCATGAAGGGGAAATCATGTTTAACTAATTTACTGGAATTCTTTGAGGATATAACGAGCATGGTGGATAGAGGTGTACCGATGGATGTGATGTATTTAGATTTCCAAAAGGCATTCGATAAGGTGCCACATAAAAGGTTATTGCAGAAGACCGAGGTACACGGAGTCAGAGGAAATGTATTGGCATGGATAGAGAATTGGCTGGCGAACAGAAAGCAGAGAGATAAATGGGTCCTTTTCGGGTTGGAAGTCGGTGGTTAGTGGTGTGCCACAGGGATCGGTGCTGGGACCACAACTGTTTACACTATGCATAGATGACCTGGAAGTGGGGTCAGAGTGTAGTGTAACAAAATTTGCAGATGACACAAAGATTAGTGGGAAAGCGGGTTGTGTAGAGGACACAGAGAGGCTGCAAAGAGATTTAGCTAGGTTAAGCGAATGGGCTAAGGTTTGGCAGATGGAATACAATGTCGGAAAGTGTGAGGTCATCCACCTTGGGAAAAAAAACAGTAAAAGGAAATATTATTTGAATGGGAAGAAGTTACAACATGCTGAGGTACAGAGGGACCTGGAGGTCCTTGTGCATGAATCCCAAAACGTTAGTTCGCAGGTGCAGCAGGTAATCAGGAAGGCGAATGGCATGTTGGCCTTCATTGCGAGAGGGATAGAGTACAAAAGCAGGGAGGTCCTGCTGAAACTGTATAGGGTATTGGTAAGACCGCACCTAGAGTACTGCGTGCAGTTTTGGTCACCTTACTTAAGGAAGGATATACTAGCTTTGGAGGGGGTACAGTGACGATTCACTAGGCTGATTCCGGAGATGAGGTGGTTACCTTATGATGATAGATTGAGTAGACTGGGTCTTTACTCGTTGGAGTTCAGAAGGATGAGGGGTGATCTTATAGAAACATTTAAAATAATGAAAGGGATAGACAAGATAGAGGCAGAGAGATTGTTTCCACTGGTCGGGAAGACTAGAACTAGGGGGCACAGCCTCAAAATACGGGGGAGCCAATTTAAAACCGAGTTGAGAAGGAATTTCTTCTCCCAGAGGGTTGTGAATCTGTGGAATTCTCTGCCCAAGGAAGCAGTTGAGGCTAGCTCATTGACTGTATTATAGTCACAGATAGATAGATTTTTAACCAATAAGGGAATTAAGGGTTACGGGGAGCGGGCGGGTAAGTGGAGCTGAGTCCACGGCCAGATCAGCCATGATCTTATTGAATGGTGGAGCAGGCTCGAGGGGCGAGATGGCCTACTCTTGTTCCTAATTCTTATGTTCTTATATTAAATTATGGTTCCATCACGTGTATCAGTTCTGCCCTTGTGGTCAGCAAATATAGATAAGGAGTTCTTCAATCACTTAATTAACATTACATCCTGGTTTTAATTCCCTACTTATCTATACAACCTTTATCTAATGCTTCTAAGGGGTTTAGCACAGCGACAGTTACTAATGGGGAGTATAATTCTAACAGGACATTCTTTCTATTAGGGAGGGTAAATTCAAGGTTCCCTCGCTCACACAGATGGCTTCTGCCTTTCTTTAATTAGCTATCAGTCAAGGTTATTATGTTCATGCAGAAACAGGCTGTCTGCTGCAGGGGCTTCTGGGAGAACTGAGGCTCCATTTTGTTTTATTACAAAAGGGTACATTTAACAGAAAGTGTAACTTCTAATATAATTTTCCACATTTCTCCCCTTTTGTCCTTTATAAGGACAACTTAATCCATTCTAATCTTGCACAGTCTTTCGTTTTCCATTTCTTCACAAGAGCCTTCAGTCGTTGTTGCTACCATAACCCTAGCAGTGGTCTCGGTTGGTAATGTTGTTTCTCCCGACCTGACGCAGCAGCACTTAGCTAATACAAACAAAAGGTATAGGTCAGAGATTATCAGCAAGAATACAATCAATCCCCATAGTCCATACATTTCCTTATTCATTCCTCCTTGTCGGGTGCCCTTTTGCAATGGGACGCATGGATTCATGTTGGTCTTTCTTTTACCTTGATTGCAGTATTAGTTGTCAGCAAGACCTGGTATGGTCCTTCAAATCTTAGTTGTAGGCTGCTTTTTCTTTTAAAAATGTTGACATAAACGAAATGTCTAGGCTCCAGATTATGACACTTCCCCTCTGCTGGTTTGACTTGGGCTTCTTTTACCTGTGAATGAAAGCTGGAAATACATTTGGTTAGTGCAATACAATAATTCAACATATTTTCTTCCATATGGATGTCCATTTGTTTTGCAGTAAACGGTGCAGTAAAAGGTAGTTGTTGGGTCATCCCATAACTATAAGGGCAGCAGTTCTACCCATTTTAGACCAGTGTAATTGCATAATTTTGCCAGCTTATTCTTAAGCATTCCATTATATCTTTCAACAAGTCCGGCTGATTGTGGATGATAACTGCAATGAAAACGTTGGTTGATCTGTAATGCTTTACACATTTCTTTTGTAACAGTTCCCGTAAAATGTGACCCATTATCACGAGAAAGCTTAACTGGAATTCCGAAGCGCGGTACGATTTCTTTTAACAAAAATCTAGCAACAGTAATGGCATCGGCCTTTTTACATGGAAAGGCTTCAATCCATCTAGAGAACACATCTACAATAACTAATGCATACTTGAATCCCATACACATAGGTAATTCAATAAAATCCATTTGTAAATTTACAAAAGGCCCCATTGGATTTGGGTGGGAGGCAGATTCTACCTTTTCCGTTTTACCTGGATTCATTGTTTGACAGGTAACACAATTTTCACATTTGTTTTGCAATTGCCGAAATACCTGGTGCATACCAAGTTGCCAAAATATAATCTGCCACCCCCCTTTTGTAGTATTTGTATTTATTGTTGGATTACAAAATGTCAAATATGGTAATACTGTTTTTTTTAAATCGGACTTCTCATTTATGCTTATAGTGATTCACAGATCACAGAATGCAAAGTACTTGTTTTATAATTGTGTGCCCAACTTCTGGTTTAGAAGCTGAACATCAAAAACTCCAATCTTCTGCTCTGTAACTTCAATTTATGATACAGTGTCGCATAAATTGCAATCTTTTAAGCTATAGCTTCTGGCACAGCAATTGTGTAATTTTATTAAAAGGCTTCCAAACTCACGGTTTTTCCCATACATCCAAAATGTTTATCAAGGGGAATCACCTGAAATATCGCAAATTCCAATTTAAATATTTTACTGCCAATTTTTTATTCAAAAATCTCTTTACTAAGCTAGAGGCTTTCACGTCAAGATTTTAAACAAGAGAAAATGGGAGCGTACTCCCCCAGCCTGCAGCCTCGAGAGACCCACACAGGCTTTTTTTTTTAAAGGCATTACAACTTCCCTTCCCCGTTCTTTATCTCACTCCTTGACTAAATTTATTGTTTTTCAACCTAATGCAATTAATGATTGCATGTTTTCTTTCGACAAGTAAGTGAGCATGTCAAATAAATTCTCTTTTTTTTAAACCGCCGGGACCATGCATTTTTTTAATCTTTTGCTCAACAAACCTATATCCTTTGGGCATTTCCTAGCTCCGTAACTTATCATCCGAATAAATCCACACCTGCATTTTCAACTTAAAACTTCCTACATACAGGACAACACTACAAAGGGTTAAAAAAAAACTTTCACTCTGTTTGAAAAAGTGGGTGGAGCTAATACAGCAGACAACTCCACCAGTTTCCCAAACAGGCTTTCATTAATTCGGCAGTCAAAAATTTTACACAAGCACTCTCACTCAAAGACAGACATTCACAAAAGTCTCTCTCTCCACTCGACAAAGCTTATTGTTTGGCCGGCTCTATTTTTGGATCCATACATCACTATCAGGTTTTTCTTTTTTCTTTTTTTACATATTGATTTACTTCCTCTGTTATTTTTACATGGGTTCAAAGAATTGGAACCCAGGCCTTTTTTTTTATTACTGAACCATCGGGTGGAAATGGCCTGTTTTCACCCTTAGTCCACTTTACCCAATTTTTAGGTGGTCAATTGAAGACTGACCACAATTCTGGAGCATAAAATAGGCTAGTGTGCCCTTTGGTGGCATTTTATTTGCTCCGGCACCCATTCTGGGTGATTAAGATCTTTCACAATTTCTGATCTCACAATCCTTTCGGTCAACGAGTTCTCTACGCCCACTTCTCCTGGCCGTTACGTGGCCTAAAAAGGCTCTTAATTCGGGTTCAGTCTGGGTGTGTGAGATATGTTGACACGAACCGTAGTTGATCAATCAGTTACTGGTTCTTTTCTCAATCAATTTTTGTTTTTCCGAATCACAATTTTCCCTAGTGACTCTTCCCGTTTCGTTAATTGTAATATCGCACAAAAGTACTGAACACAACAGTATAACAAAGACAATTAAGACAAACAACATCCACGTGGGTATACAAATAAATCATAGCCTTAAACTCTATCTAAACATATAGTCAATTCTCAGTCTGCATTTTACGCCACTACAAACTGAGTCCTTAACTTATCTAAAATGGTCCTATCCCACAAGGACCCCGATCCTGTCTTTCAAGGATCTTGATCCTATCTTTCAAGGATTCTCACAGGGACCCCGTCCATTTATTCCGGTCCTATCTTTCAAGGACTCCGATCCTATCTTTCAAGGATCATCGATCGATAGCGCTCTTTTACCTTTTACTAATGAAGATCTCCCCGGGTTGTTTCCAGATCGGATATTTTCAGGATCAGATCCCTTCTGCCTTCAAGCTGAGAAGGAAGTGATTAAAAAAATAACTTTAGCTCTTAAATGTCGAGTCTCGTAGATCGCAATACCTCCACTGTGGGCAACAGATTACATATGCGATTCAACAGTAAAGAGACCCTTTGCGAGCAAAAGGCTCACCTTATTCTGGCCAGTTAAGCCCTTCACTGAAGAGGCACTATGTCCGCATTCATTTACTCATAGAATAGAGGGTAAGTGATCTCGGTGGGACCTCCAAGAAACTGTCGAAAACTCGACTCTCAATTTAACTAAAAAAGGTGAAACTTTGACATAAACAGCTCGGTAGATGTTCCTTTAATAGATTTACTTGCTGCAAGGAAAAGTCTCACTGAGTCAAAGGCTCTGCAAAGACTTCTACAGAGGTTCAAAAACACATTATCTTTATACAGAAGAACAAACAAAGAAATTATGGTTCCATCATGTGTATCAGTTCTGCCCTTGTGGTCAGCAAATACGGATAAGGAGTTCTTCAATCACTTAATTAACATTACATCCTGGTTTTAATTCCCTACTTATCTATACAGCCTTTATCTAATACTTCGAAGGTTTAGCACAGCGAAAGTTACTAATGGGGAGTATAATTCTAACAGAACATTCTTTCTATTAGGGAGGGTTAATTCAAGGTTCCCTCGCTCACACAGATGGTTTCTGCCTTTCTTTAATTAGCTATCAGTCAAGGTTACGATGTTCATGCAGAAACAGGCTGTCTGCTGCAGGGGCTTCTGGGAGAACTGAGGCTCCATTTTGTTTTATTGCAAAAGAGTACATTTAACAGAAAGTGTAACTTCTAATGTAATTTTCCACACACTGTAGATCTTCCTCCAGTCTGAAAAACAACTGTTCACCACTGCTCTCTGTTTCCTGTCACTTTGTCAATTTCATATCCCTTTTATTCCATGGACTTCAATTTTGCTGGCAAGCCTATTTTGTGGCACTTTGTCGAATGGCTTTTTGGAAATCCATGTACACTACGTCAACCACATTACCCTTATAAACCCTCTCTGTTACCTCATAAAAAAACTCGGTCAAGTTGATTAAATACAATGTGCCTTTAACAAATCCGTACTGGCTTTCCTCAATTAATCCACCCCTATCTAAGTGACTGTTAACTTTGTCTCTGATTACTGTTTCTTAAAGCTTTCCCAGTGTCGAGGTTAAATTGAATGGCCTGTTGGGTTTATCTTTACACCATTTTTGAACAAGAGTGTAACATTTGCAATTCTGGCACCACCCCTGTATCTGTGAAGGATTGGAATATTAAGGCCAGTACCTCCACGATTTCCACCCTCAATTCCACTCTCCTGAACTTGGGCACCAGTCCCCAGATGTTGGTGAGGAGGGCGTTACAGAGTCAAGTGGCCATGAATTCCCTGAGTCTTGTCCTGATCCAATGCCTGAGTGCTTGCCAATAGGTTAGTATTCTGTTTTATAGTGGTTGTTTTACAACTGAATGGCTTATAGGCCACTTCAGAGAGTATTAAGAGTCAACACACATTCTGGGCCTTGAGTTGCATGTTGGGTGACAGGTTCTTTTCCATGAAGGACATTCGTGAACCAGTTTGAGGCTTCAGACAGACTCTCCAGTTTGAACCAGATAGGCTGATAAATACCTGTATTTTTTTTCAAAAGTCAATCAGGACCAAGCCCATTTAAGTAACTTTATTTACAACGCTAAAAGATTAGATATGTGATCAAACTAATTGCATAAGACAGGAGTGTCAAATATAGTAACAAGAAAATAGGTGCAGGAGTAGGCCATTTGGCACTTCGAGTCTGCACCACCGTTCAACAAGATCATGGCTGATCACCCACCTCAGCACCCCTTTCCTGCCCCCCCTCCACCCCCCTTGATCCCCCTAGCTGCAAGGGCCATATCCAACCACCTCCCAAATACATCCAATGAACTGGCATCAACAATTCTCTGCAGCAGAGAATTCCACAGGTTAACAACTCTGAGTGAAGAAGTCTCTCCCCACCCTGGTCCTAAATGGCCCACCCCCCATCCTTAGACCGTGTCCCCTGGTTCTGGACCTCCCCAACACCAGGAACACTCCTCCCGCATCCAACCTGTCCAGTCCCGTCAAATTCCTATATGTTTCAATTAGATCCCTCTCATCTCTCCAAACTCCAGTGTATAAAGGCCCAGTTGATCCAGTCTCTCCTCACATGTCAGTCCAGCCATCCCAGGAATCAGTCTGGTGAACCTTTGCTGCACTCCCTCAATAGCAAGAACATCCTACCTCAGATTAGGAGACTAAAACCGATCACAATATTCCAGGTGAGGCCCCACCAAAGCTCCGCACAACTGCAGCAAGACCTCCCCACTCCCATACTCAAATCTCCTAGCTATGAAGGCCAACATACCATCTGCCTTCCTCACCGCCCGCTGCACCCGCATGCCAACTTTCAATGACTGATGAACCATGACACCCAGGTCTTGCTGCACCTTCCCCCCTCCTAATCTGCTGCCATTCAGATAATATTCTGCCCTCGTGTCCTGCCCCCAAAGTAGATAACCTCACATTTATCCACATTATACTGCATCTGCCATGTACCTGCCCACCCACCCAACCCGTCCAAATCAACCTGCAGCCCCCCAGCGTCCTCCTCACAGCTCACACCGTCACCCAGCTTAGTGTCATCTGCAAACTTGGAGATACCACACTCAACTCCTCCATCCAAACTATTAATGCACATTGCAAAGAGCTGGGGTCCCAGCACTGAGCCTCGCGGCATTCCACTAGCCACCGCCCGCCACTCCGAAAAGGACCCATCCATCCCGACTCTCTGCCTCCTGCCCTCCAACCAGCTCTCCACCCACGGCAGCACACCACCCCCAATATCAGGCGTTCCAATCTCCTGTGTGGGACCCCGTCAAAAGCCCCCCCGAAAGTCCAAATACACCACATCCACTGGCTCTGCCCGTCCACTCCACCAGCCACACCCCCAGAAGACCTGTCAAGCACGACCTCTCCCCCACAAATCCATGCCGACCTGGACCGATCCCGCCACCGCCTTCCAAATGCGCTGCCACTCCATCCCCTATAATTAACTCCAACATTCTCCCCACCACCGATGTCAGGCTAACTGGTCTATAATTATCGGTTCTCTCTCTCCCTCCCTTTTTCAAAAGTGGTTTTACATTAACGACCCTCCAGTCCACAGGAACTGATCCAGAGTTGATAGACTGCCGGAAAATGATCAACAATGCAGCCACCACCTCCAGGGCCACTTCCCCAAGTACTCTGGGATGCAGACTATCAGGCCCCGGGGATTTATCGGCCTTCAATCCCATCAATTTCCCCAACACAACTTCCCGCCTAATAAGGATATTTTGCCTTTGTGGGCTGAATTGGTGTATACCTTGGAGATCTGATTAAAAGTTAACTGAAATTGAGGCCACAGCTCTAAAAACAACACTTTCCAAATCATGCAGGCCCACAATATTCAAACAGGAAAAATGAGTGAATAAAAAATATAAATGAAAATAGGGCTGTGCTGTGTGGGCTTTGGGGCTGGGCTGCCAGGGGTGCTGGTCGGTTCCCCCCGTTAGAGATTAATTGCATAGAATTTACAGCACAGAACAGGCCATTTGGTCCAATCGATCTGTGCCCATATTTATGCTCCACACGAGCCTCCTCCCACCTTAATTCATCTCACGGTATCAACATATCCCTCTATTCCTTTCTTCCTCCTATGTTTATCTAGCGGCCCCTTAAATGTATCTGTACCAATTGGGACGTTTTACTACGTTAAAGGCGTTGGTGAGGCCTATAAAAGGCACAGCAGGGAGTCCGGGGCCCAGCGTCGGCGGCAGTCGGGAGCAACGTCAAGGAGGTGCATTGGTGAGGCCTATAAAAGGCACAGCAGGGAGTCCGGGGCCCAGCGTCGGCGGCAGTCAGGAGCAGCGTCGAGGAGGTGCGTTGGTGAGGCCTATAAAAGGCACAGCAGGGAGTCCGGGGCCCAGCATCGGCGACAGTCGGAGCAGCGTCGAGGAGGTGCATTGGTGAGGCCTATAAAAGGCGAGCCGGTGCAGCTACAGGGAAAAGGCAAAAAAGAAGTAGAAAGAAACAGAAAGGTGATGTCACAGCCAAGGGGGTAAGTGATTGGCTGGTGATTGGTGAGTAGTTTTTCTTTTTTCTCTTCTATAACAGTGAGTAAACTTTAGCATTGTTGTTGCTTATCTAAGGGTTAAGTCATGGCAGGACAGCTCGGTCACGTGTTATGCTCCTCCTGTACCATGTGGGAACACAGGGACGACTCCAGTGTTCCTGACGACTACGTGTGCAGGAAGTGTATCCGCCTCCAGCTCCTGACGGACCGCGTTGCAGAGTTGGAGCTGAGGGTGGATTCACTCTGGAGCATCCACGATGCTGTGAATGACATGAGTAGCACGTGTAGCGAGTTGGTTGTACCGCAGGTAAAGGGTCCACAGCCAGATAGGGAATGGAAGACCAGCAGGAAGAGCAGTGCAAGGAAGGTAGTGCAGGGGTCCCCTGTGGTCATCCACCTGCAAAACAGATACACTGCTTTGAGTACTGTTGAGGGGGATGACTCATCAGGGGAGGGCAGCAGCAGCCAAGTTCATGGCACCGTGGCTGGCTCTGTTGCACAGGAGGGCAGGAAAAAGAGTGGGAGAGCGATAGTGACAGGGGATTCAATTGTAAGGGGAATAGATAGGCGTTTCTGTGGCCGCAACCGAGACTCCAGGATGGTATGTTGCCTCCCTGGTGCAAGGGTCAAGGATGTCTCGGAGCGAGTGCAGGACATTCTAAAAAGGAAGGGAGAACAGCCAGTTGTCGTGGTACACATTGGTACCAACGACATAGTTAAAAAAAGGGATGAGGTCCTTCGAAACGAATTTAAGGAGCTAGGAGCTAAATTAAAAAGTAGGACCTCAAAAGTTGTAATCTCAGGATTGCTACCAGTGCCACGTGCTAGTCAGAGTAGGAATCGCATGATAGCGCAGATGAATACATGGCTTGAGCAGTGGTGCAGCAGGGAGGGATTCAAATTCCTGGGGCATTGGAACCGGTTCTGGGGGAGGTGGGACCAGTACAAACCGGACGGTCTGCACCTGGGCAGGACCGGAACCAATGTCCTAGGGGGAGTCTTTGCTAGTGCTGTTGGGGAGGAGTTAAACTAATATGGCAGGGGTATGGGAACCAATGCAGGGAGACAGAAGGAAACAAAAAGGAGACAAAAGCAAAAGACAGAAAGGAGATGAGGAAAAGTGGAGGGCAGAGAAACCCAAGGCAAAGAACAAAAAGGGCCACTGTACAGCAAAATTCTAAAAGGACAAAGGGTGTTAAAAAAACAAGCCTGAAGGCTTTGTGTCTTAATGCAAGGAGTATCCGTAATAAGGTGGATGAATTAACTGTGCAAATAGATGTTAACAAATATGATGTGATTGGGATTACAGAGACGTGGCTCCAGGATGATCAGGGCTGGGAACTCAACATCCAGGGGTATTCAACATTCAGGAAGGATAGAATAAAAGGAAAAGGAGGTGGGGTAGCATTGCTGGTTAACGAGGAGATTAATGCAATAGTTAGGAAGGACATTAGCTTGGATGATGTGGAATCTATCTGGGTAGAGCTGCAGAACACCAAAGGGCAAAAAACGTTAGTGGGAGTTGTGTACAGACCTCCAAACAGTAGTAGTGATGTTGGGGAGGGCATCAAACAGGAAATTAGGGGTGCATGCAATAAGGATGCAGCAGTTATAATGGGTGACTTTAATATGCATATAGATTGGGCTAACCAAACTGGAAGCAATACGGTGGAGGAGGATTTCCTGGAGTGAATAAGGGATGGTTTTCTAGACCAATATGTCGAGGAACCAACTAGGGGGGAGGCCATCTTTGACTGGGTGTTGTGTAATGAGAGAGGATTAATTAGCAATCTCGTTGTGCGAGACCATAATATGCTGGAATTCTGCATTAGGATGGAGAATGACACAGTTAATTCAGAGATCATGGTCCAGAAATTAAAGAAGAGTAACTTTGAAGGTATGAGGCGTGAATTGGCTCGGATAGATTGGCGAATTATACTTAAGGGGTTGTCCGTGGATGGGCAATGGCAGACATTTAGAGACTGCATGGATGAACTACAACAATTGTACATTCCTGTCTGGCGTAAAAATAAAAAAGGGAAGGTGGCTCAACCGTGGCTATCGAGGGAAATCAGGGATAGTATTAAAGCCAAGAAAGTGGCATACAAATTGGCCAGAAATAGCAGCGAACCCGGGGACTGGGAGAAATTTAGAACTCAGCAGAGGAGGATAAAGGGTTTGATTCGGACAGGGAAAATGGAGTACGAGAAGAAGCTTGCAGGGAACATTAAGACGGATTGCAAAAGTTTCCATAGATATGTAAAGAGAAAAAGGTTAGTAAAGACAAACGTAGGTCCCCTGCAGTCAGAATCAGGGGAAGTCATAACAGGGAACAAAGAAATGTCGGACCAATTGAACAAGTACTTTGGTTCGGTATTTACTTAGGAGGACACAAACAACCTTCCGGATATAAAAGGGCTCAGAGGGTCTAGTAAGGAGGAGGAACAGAGGGAAATCCTTATTAGTCGGGAAATTGTGTTGAGGAAATTGATGGGATTGAAGGCCGATAAATCCCTAGGGCCTAATGGACTGCATCCCAGAGTACTTAATGGCCTTGGAAATAGCGGATGCATTGACAGTCATTTTCCAACATTTCATTGACTCTGGATCAGTTCCTATCGAGTGGAGGGTAGCCAATGTAACCCCACTTTTTAAAAAAGGAGGGAGAGAGAAAACGCAATTATAGACCGGTCAGCCTGACATCGGTAGTGGGTAAAATGATGGAATCAATTATTAAGGATGTCATAGCAGGGCATTTGGAAAGAGGTGACATGATAGGTCCAAGTCAGCATGGATTTGTGAAAGGGAAATCATGCTTGACAAATCTTCTGGAATTTTTTGAGGATGTTTCCAGTAGAGTGGACAAGGGAGAACCAGTTGATGTGGTATATTTGGACTTTCAGAAGGCTTTCGACAAGGTCCCACACAAGAGATTAATGTGCAAAGTTAAAGCACATGGGATTGGGGGTAGTGTGCTGACATGGATTGAGAACTGGTTGTCAGACAGGAAGCAAAGAGTAGGAGTAAATGGGGACTTTTCAGAATGGCAGGCAGTGACTAGTGGGGTACCGCAAGGTTCTGTGCTGGGGCCCCAGCTGTTTACACTGTACATTAATGATTTAGACGAGGGGATTAAATGTAGTATCTCCAAATTTGCGGATGACACTAAGTTGGGTGGCAGTGTGAGCTGCGAGGAGGATGCTATGAGGCTGCAGAGTGACTTGGATAGGTTAGGTGAGTGGGCAAATGCATGGCAGATGAAGTATAATGTGGATAAATGTGAGGTTATCTACTTTTTTTTGGTGGTAAAAACAGAGAGACAGACTATTATCTGAATGCTGACAGATTAGGAAAAGGGGAGGTGCAACGAGACCTGGGTGCCATGGTACATCAGTCATTGAAGGTTGGCATGCAGGTACAGCAGGTGGTTAAGAAAGCAAATGGCATGTTGGCCTTCATAGCGAGGAGATTTGAGTACAGGGGCAGGGAGGTGTTGCTACAGTTGTACAGAGCCTTGGTGAGGCCACACCTGGAGTATTGTGTATAGTTTTGGTCTCCTAACCTGAGGAAGGACATTCTTGCTATTGAGGGAGTGCAGCGAAGGTTCACCAAACTGATTCCCGGGATGGCGGGACTGACCTATCAAGAAAGACTGGATCAACTGGGCTTGTATTCACTGGAGTTCAGAAGAATGAGAGAGGACCTCATAGAAACGTTTAAAATTCTGATGGGTTAGATGCAGGAAGAATGTTCCCAATGTTGGGGAAGTCCAGAACCAGGGGTCACAGTCTAAGGATAAGGGGTAAGCCATTTAGGACCGAGATGAGGAGAAACTTCTTCACCCAGAGACTGGTGAACCTGTGGAATTCTCTACCACAGAAAATTGTTGAGGCCAATTCACTAAATATATTCAAAAGGGAGTTAGATGAAGTCCTTACTACTAGGGGGATCAAGGGGTATGGCGAGAAAGCGGGAATGGGGTACTGAAGTTGCATGTTCAGCCATGAACGCATTGAATGGCGGTGCAGGCTAGAAGGGCCGAATGGCCTACTCCTGCACCTATTTTCTATGTTTCTATATAAATAATAGTTATTATTATTAGTAGTATTTGCCTCAACTACCCCATGTGGTAGCAAGTTCCACATTCTAACCCATTAAGATTGAGAAATATTAGGGGAGTCCATTTATATTATTATATTATGTTTGCAACTGAAATGTGCCAGTGCAACAGTCGTGTGTAGCCTGCTTCTGGGCCGGGTTGCACATTGTTTACATTTAGATTCACTTTATTACCCCAACTGGATACTCAGTTCTAATTTAATTCCTTCCTAACCCAAATATTGATGGTTTCTGTGCCATTTTGCGATCATAATATCTAGCAGGCCTAACGACCTCTTGAGAGGGACTGGCACCAAAAATGGGTAAAGGGCTACGGAATGCAGTGCTTATGGAGTAGTTCAGCTAGAAAAAGCATCAATTGGGTTAAATTGAAGCCGCAGGTAGTGAGATGAAGCAGGGAGACCTCTGGAGGGTTGAGCTCAACTGACTGTAAAGTATGTATTTTTCATGACCACATCTTATGTAATCTCGATGTATGCTGTGGTTCATTTAGCGTGAAGAGTTTGGCTGTGTGTTGAATTAGTCCTTGGCATATCGGCACAGTCTGTGTCTATAATATTACAAAATTTACATTTCTCACACCCCATAAGCTGGCCTGGTTTTGAATTGAATGTCTTCGCACCTCCCTTGGGCACCGGCTCTGATGAAGAACTGACTGCAACTATTGAAGCAAAATAAGCTGGCACGTTTTCTTGGTGTGAGCGATGCTGGCTTTTAAACCCTGATGTTCCATGCCAAAGTTGAAGATGCCAATACTGTGCTAAATCTTAGACAAAATGGTTCATTTTGGTCACGTTGCTCTTCCACCTTTTGGATTTGATACCAGCGACTGCTGCCAACGCCTGACATGACAGTGCATCGGCATTCCCATTGGGAATCATGGCAATGTTGGATGACCCTGGTGCGCCCGGGAGCTCAATGCTGCATCATAACAGATCATTTTTATCATGGGTATAGAAGGTTAAGGGGTGATCCAATCAAGGTATTTCGAATGATAATAGGGTTTGATAGCGTAGATACAGAGAAACTATTTCCTCTGGTCTAAAAGAGGGGGGCATAATCTTAACAACTTGCATTGATATAGCACCTTTAATGGAGTCAAATGTCCCAAGGCTCTTTACAGGTATGTTATCAGACAAAATTTGACACCAAGCCACATAAGGAGATAGTAGGACAGGTAACCAAAAGCTTGGTCAAAGGTAGGTTTTAAACAGCAACATACAGGAGGAGCGAGAGATGGCGAGGTTTAAGGAGGGAATTTCAGAGATTAGGGCCTGGACCGCTGAAGGCACGGCTGCCAATAGTGGAGTGAAGGAAATCAGGGATGTGCAAGAGGCCATAATTGGAGAAGTGTAGAGCTCTCGGAGGATTATCGGGCTGGAGGATGTTGCAGAGATAGAGAGGGATGGAGGGATTTGAACACAAAGATGAGAGTTTTTAAATTTGGACCAGGTCATTCAGGAGTGAAACCAGAAAGCATTTCTTCACCCAGTTGGGTGGTGGAAATCTGGACCCTGCTCCCCCAAAAGGCTGTGGATGCTGGGACAATTGGAGCTTTCAAGACTGAGATTTTTGCTATCGAGGAAAGGCAGGTAAATGGGGTTGAGGTACAGATCTGACATGATCGAATTGAATGGTGGAACAGGCTCAAGATGCTGAATGGCCTCCTGTTGTTCTTATCGTCCTAAAAGTGCGAAGAGTGTTAAGCATTCCGCTCGAATGGTAAGCACTGCCTGTATGATTCCCAGAAGTAAATAATATTAAGAATTAATTTGCTATTCTGGCTGCAGTGACCTGAGGGCCACCTGTAGTGGGAAGTTTATGATTCCAAATAGGCCAGCTGTGACTCATTTCTCATCCAAGTAATGTCTCTGTGCTATCAGTAATGATGTTTGGTGCAAGTTGGACGCTGTGCAGGCAAGCTATCCAGCCGAGTGGGTTGCTGGAGAATGTTGGAGACATGTACAGAAGTGAAGCTACTGAACAACACTCGAAATCACTTCCTGAACTGCGTGGTGTTGCTTTCTCCTTTCACGGTGATGCTGGTGGTAAGCTGAATGAAGTGCCAAATACGTTTCTTTGTAAAAAAAAAATAGTGCTGGCAGCTTTGTAATTTTAAGCTGTCTATGATTAATGTTTTGAAGTTGCCAGTGACTCGGTCTGCAGACACACTGGTAGTGCACAGATGGTATCAGAAATCATTGGCCTCCTCAACAGATAAGTGGGTGAATGTACAAGTGGTGTTGGAATTTTTTGGTGGTCCTTTGACTTCCATTTTTCAGGCTGCACTTGTAGCTGAGCCGACGCCTCCCTACATCCTCCAGTCTTCACATCTAATCCTCGGTATATTGCTTGGCAGATGTTTGTTCGATCCGAAGGCTCCGCAGGCTCCTCGGTCTGCGTTAGGCCTTATTCTAAGCTTTAACTGCCAAAGGAGTTCATTGAACAGCAAATAAATAACAAATAAATAACAAATAAATAATAAATACTAAACTTCAGTAACTAAACTTTACCAGCTCTTCGAATACCTGTAATAATATTTGACTCACAGCATCTATGCTAAGTTAAATTTGGTTAACTTTATATACATATTTGTTCTTTTTATATTAGCACCAATTACAGAACTCTCTCTAGTTAGCTAACACTTTTTAGAAGTTTCAGTCAGATTCACTTAGACAATTATAGAAAACTTCTTGCTTCTTTGAAAGTCCTGAAGAGATTCCAATTTGAAAAGCGGCAGGCTGATTAAAATCCTTCAAAATGGTATCTTGAGCCAAGAAGAATTCAAGCGATCTGTTCAGTAACTAACTAACTTTGGAATGAAAATTAGCTGCCAATCAGACACTCATCTGAACAAATGATGCAGCCGTTTGTATTTGAATTGAGTGGCTTGGCTTCTTCTTCAAACAAACTGACTCACAACCGAATGAAAGATCGTTGCGATATTGTCCTGGGATAAGCATTGGGTTAAGCTGAGACACCTGCAGCGTGTCTGTCTTGGAGGGGCAGGAGGCAAGCTCACCCGATTTTAATAACTGGACTGCATTAGCTTGTCAACTTCTCGACCAAAACAGCCGGTAAGTCGATGAGAAGCGGTTGCCCAGGAGTTACAATGGGGTGGCAGGAGGCTGCTGCCGCCGGAAACGGGCACCCCCTGTGTTGGAAATTGGCTGCTCTCCAACAACCCTACAAACACCAGCACGCAAGATCGCAGCGTAACCACGGGAATCTCGGCCTATGGATTGTCGGTTTCTGTGTCTGAAAAGTTGATTAAGTGACTTTGTGTTGCCAGCTGAAACAAATGGATGTAAAAAAAAAATAAAGATCATTGACCTATTTAAACAGGGAAAAAAAAGTCCGGAAGAACTGTTCATTTTTCACCATCACAAATAAGTGATGTTCGCAGATGGAGATTATGTCACTTGGCATTTTTTAATAAAACAATGGAAAAAGGCTGCCTAACATTTCAACTGTTCAAGTGCCCATTTTAATAGGAAGTTGATCACAATAGGACTGTGTTTAATGTACACCTGTGTTCTAACCTTGTTCATTTATATTTTTCTTCCTGAGAGTAGCCTGTTGCTCGAATGGAATTTCCATCACCTGGAGACTGGGACTGTGGCCAACAACCAGTGTTGCTCCACAGTTCGCTCTATGTGTGAGTCGAGGACAATCAGCCAAACAACTCACCAGTTAGAGTTTTCTACCTCTCCCCATCAGGAGGAAACACTTCACCAGCATTGGCTGTAGAATGAGCATTGGCTGTTCAAACCAGCCCAACTATTATCGGCACATTTAAGTGTGACTACTAAACCCATGTCCTAGGGGGAGTGTTTGCTAGTGCTGTTGGGGAGGATTTAAACTAATATGGCAGGGGGATGGGAACCAATGCAGGGAGACAGAGGGAAACAAAAAGGAGGCAAAAGCAAAAGACAGAAAGGAAATGAGGAAAAGTGGAGGGCAGAGAAACCCAAGGCAAAGAACAAAAAGGGCCACTGTACAGCAAAATTCTAAAAGGACAAAGGGTGTTAAAAAAACAAGCCTGAAGCCTTAATGCAAGGAGTATCCGCAATAAGGTGGATGAATTAACTGTGCAAATAGATGTTAACAAATATGATGTGATTGGGATTACGGAGACGTGGCTCCAGGATGATCAGGGCTGGGAACTCAACATCCAGGGGTATTCAACATTCAGGAAAGATAGAATAAAAGGAAAAGGAGATGGGGTAGCATTGCTGGTTGAGGAGCAAATTAAGGCAATAGTTCGGAAGGACATTAGCTTGGATGATGTGGAATCTATCTGGGTAGAGCTACAGAATACCAAAGGGCAAAAAACGTTAGTGGGAGTTGTGTACAGACCTCCAAGCAGTAGTAGTGATGTTGGGGAGGGCATCAAACATGAAATTAGGGGTGCGTGCAATAAAGGTGCAGCAGTTATAATGGGTGACTTTAATATGCACATAGATTGGGTTAACCAAACTGGAAGCAATACGGTGGAGGAGGATTTCCTGGAGTGCATAAGGGATGGTTTTTTAGACCAATATGTCGAGGAACCAACTAGGGGGGAGGCCATCTTAGACTGGGTGTTGTGTAATGAGAGAGGATTAATTAGCAATCTCGTTGTGCAAGGCCCCTTGGGGAAGAGTGACCATAATATGGTGGAATTCTGCATTAGGATGGAGAATGAAACAGTTAATTCAGAGACCATGGTCCAGAACTTAAAGAAGGGTAACTTTGAAGGTATGAGGCGTGAATTGGCTAGGATAGATTGGCGAATGATACTGAAGGGGTTGACTGTGGATGGGCAGTGGCAGACATTTAGAGACTGCATGGATGAACTACAACAATTGTACATTCCTGTCTGGCGTAAAAATAAAAAAGGGAAGGTGGCTCAACCGTGGCTATCAAGGGAAATCAGGGATAGTATTAAAGCCAAGGAAGTGGCATACAAATTGGCCAGAAATAGCAGCGAACCCGGGGACTGGGAGAAATTTAGAACTCAGCAGAGGAGGACAAAGGGTTTGATTAGGGCAGCGAAAATGGAGTACGAGAAGAAGCTTGCAGGGAACATTAAGACGGATTGCAAAAGTTTCTATAGATATGTAAAGAGAAAAAGGTTAGTAAAGACAAACATAGGTCCCCTGCAGTCAGAATCAGGGGAAGTCATAACGGGGAACAAAGAAATGGCAGACCAATTGAACAAGTACTTTGGTTCTGTATTCACTGAGGAGGACACAAACAACCTTCTGGATATAAAAGGGGTCGGAGGGTCTAGTAAGGAGGAGGAACTGAGGGAAATCCTTATTAGTCGGGAAATTGTGTTTGGGAAATTGATGGGATTGAAGGCCGATAAATCCCCAGGGCCTGATGGACTGCATCCCAGAGTACTTAAGGAGGTGGCCTTGGAAATAGTGGATGCATTGACAGTCATTTTCCAACATTCCATTGACTCTGGATCAGTTCCTATGGAGTGGAGGGTAGCCAATGTAACCCCACTTTTTAAAAAAGGAGGGAGAGAGAAAACAGGGAATTATAGACCGGTCAGCCTGACATCGGTAGTGGGTAAAATGATGGAATCAATTATTAAGGATGTCATAGCAGTGCATTTGGAAAGAGGTAATATGATAGGTCCAAGTCAGCATGGATTTGTGAAAGGGAAATCATGCTTGACAAATCTTCTGGAATTTTTTGAGGATGTTTCCAGTCGAGTGGACAAGGGAGAACTGTACATTAATGATTTAAACGAGGGGATTAAATGTAGTATCTCCAAATTTGCGGATGACACTAAGTTGGGTGGCAGTGTGAGCTGCGAGGAGGATGCTATGAGGCTGCAGAGTGACTTGGATAGGTTAGGTGAGTGGGCAAATGCATGGCAGATGAAGTATAATGTGGATAAATGTGAGGTTATCCACTTTGGTGGTAAAAACAGAGAGACAGACTATTATCTGAATGCTGACATATTAGGAAAAGGGGAGGTGCAAAGAGACCTGGGTGTCATGGTACATCAGTCATTGAAGGTTGGCATGCAGGTCCAGCAGGCGGTTAAGAAAGCAAATGGCATGTTGGCCTTCATAGCGAGGGAATTTGAGTACAGGGGCAGGGAGGTGTTGCTACAATTGTACAGGGCCTTGGTGAGGCCACACCTGGAGTATTGTGTACAGTTTTGGTCTCCTAACCTGAGGAAGGACATTCTTGCTATTGAGGGAGTGCAGCGAAGGTTCACCAGACTGATTCCTGGGATAGTGGGACTGACCTATCAAGAAAGACTGGATCAACTGGGCTTGTATTCACTGGAGTTCAGAAGAATGAGAGGGGACCTCATAGAAACGTTTAAAATTCTGACGGGGTTAGACAGGTTAGATGCAGGAAGAATGTTCCCAATGTTGGGGAATTCCAGAACCAGGGGACACAGTCTAAGGATAAGGGGGAAGCCATTTCGGACTGAGATGAGGAGGAATTTCTTCACCCAGAGAGTGGTGAACCTGTGGAATTCTCTACCACAGAAAGTTGTTGAGGCCAATTCACTAAATATATTCAAAAAGGAGTTAGATGAAGTCCTTACTACTAGGGGAATCAAGGGGTATGGTGAGAAAGCAGGAATGGGGTACTGAAGTTGCATGTTCAGCCATGAACTCATTGAATGGTGGTGCAGGCTCGAAGGGCCGAATGGCCTACTCCTGCACCTATTTTCTATGTTTCTATGTTTCCTTATACTAATATTTGGTAGAATTAACCCACTTTCTAATTCTGCCTTCTTACTTTCTGTTTTACACAGTTCGTCTCCCTTCTTATTAGTTCTGGTACAGCAGCTCTAATCAAAAGATTCTTTTTCAGGTACTCATGGACCTGTATTTCCAGCAATTTTAAACTTTTAGTACTGACACTTCACCTTGTAAATGCTTCAGCAACCAGAGTATTGAGGTTGCAATGTGCTATTCAGTATCTATTTTCTGCAAAAGGTTATTGTGTGTGTGTGTTACTGTTCCAATATCACCAATATTTAAAATAGACAACTTAAAACAGACACATGATAAACTGCTGTGCAGTATTAGCAACAATGTTTAGTTAATATGTTTTTATGAATTTCCTTTCTATTTTGATGAGGGTGTTCACATTTTTTTAGGGGAGGAGTCCTATCCAGAAATACAGTAAATGTGGAAGAACTTCCCTCCTGTTTCATCATGCCCTCGCTCTCCAAGGGCTGCATTTTTACCGTATCTCGCCCATCAGGAATGGGCTTGACAGCAAACTGAGAATCGCAGGGAAAGACCTAACACTTGATCCCTCCATCACTATGGCAATCCTCCCCCGAGTCTACCGCCGACGGGCCAGAGCACCCTTCTGAATCAAGAAGGGGGCCTTGGATGTCGGTCCTTTGCGGGTGAGGGGGTTGGTCGGAATTTCAAGAGCTGTGACGGGAGTGTGGGAGTGGTGAAAGAGGGGGCTGAGGTGGCAGAGTGGACTTGGGATGTGAGCGTAATCAGATTGTAATGGTTGGCCATCGGATCCTTGGGGAGGGGCAATTGGTTTGTGTGGGAATACTGGGACAGATATTCTGGAGGTGGTAACAGTGGAGGGAAGTTTCAGGGTATCGCTTATGAATAGAACTGTAGCCATATCTGTGACTGTGGGAACTGGCTATAGTATTTGTTATATATGTAAACCTGTAAATATCTGTAAACACCAGCGAGCTCATCCCCTGGAGTCCCAAAGGATCCCACAATCCCTTGGGAGCACCTGTACTTAAGGAGATCTCACAGGCTGGAGAGGCATTCTGGAGACCTGCAATAAAAGAGTAAGGTCACACTTTACTTTGAGCTCACAGTATCTGGTCAGACTTTTTATTCATACACTACAACTGGCTACGAGATACAGATGACAAACCCCACCACAACGATGCAGAGAACAGTGGGTATCCTGGAGAAATTTTCAGAGGGAGATGATTGGAAACCTTCGTGGAGCGACTCGACCAATACTTTGTGGCCAATGAACTGGAAGGAGAAGCCAACACTGCCAAATGAAGGACGATTCTCCACACCGTTTGCGGGACACCAACGTATGGCCTCATGAAAAATCAGCTTGCTCCAGCGAAACCCACAGAGAAATTGTATGATGATTTGTGCACGCTGGTCAGGGAGCATCTTAACCCGAAGGAAAGCATTCTGATGGCGAGGTACTGGCTCTACACGTGCAAGAGGTCTGAAGGACAGGAAGTGGCGAGCTATGACGCTGAGCTAAGACGCCTTGCAGGACATTGATAATTTGAAGGACATTTGGAGCACATGCTCAGGGACTTCTTTGTACTTGGCATTGGCTATGAAGTAATACTTTGCAAACTTTTGATTGTAGAGACTCCAACCTTGACTAAAGCCATAATGATAGTCCAGGCGTTCATCACCACCAGTGACAATACCAAGCAAATCTCTCAGCACACGAGTGCTTGCTGCAAGTACTGTGAACAAAGTAATGTTGTTTTCGAATCGTAACGTACAGAGCAGGCCTCACATGCCTGCAGCTGCACGTCTGCAGATGTCTCAGAGTCCACCATCAAGGGTGATGAATGCTAAACCATTAACACCTTGTTGGTGCTGTGGGGGTGATCATCATTTCATAAGAACATAAGAATTAGGAACAGGAGTTGGTCATCTAGCCCCTCGAGCCTGCTCCGCTACTCAACAAGGTCATGGCTGATCTGGCCGTGGACTCAGCTCCACTTACCCGTCGCTCCCCATAACCCTTAATTCCCTTATTTGTTAAAAATCTATTTATCTGTGATTTGAATATATTCAATGAGCTAGCCTCAACTGCTTCCCTGCGCAGAGAATTCCACAGATTCACAACCCTCTGGGAGAAGAAATTCCTTCTCAACTCGGTTTTAAATTGGCTCCCCCGTATTTTGAGGCTGTGCCCCCTAGTTCTAGTCTTCCCGACCAGTGGAAACAACCTCTCTGCCTCTATCTTGTCTATCCCTTTCATGATTTTAAATGTTTCGATAAGATCACCCCTCATCCTTCTGAACTCCAACGAGTAAAGACCCAGTCTATTCAATCTATCATCCTAAGGTAACCCCCTCATCTCCGGAATCAGCCTAGTGAATCGTCTCTGTACCCCCTCCAAAGCTAGTATATCCTTCCTTAAGTAAGGTGACCAAAACTGCACGTAGTACTCCAGGTGCGGCCTCACCAATACTCTTTACAGTTGCAACAGGACCTCCCTGTTTTTCCATCCCTCTCACAATGAAGGCCAACATTCCATTCACCTTCCTGATTACCTGCTGCACCTGCAAGCTAACTTTTTGGGATTCATGCACAAGGAAATTTGATTTTATGTTTTTAAGTTAATTTGTTTTAATTGCCGGTGTTTTTAGTGTCCCCCTCCCCTTTTATAGGGGGCACTTGGAGGAAAAAAAGGAGGAAAAAAAAGCCTTGTAAATGGTTGGTGTTTCCCCCAGATCAGGGGGGCACGGTTTAATGTTTTTTGTTTACTCCCAAAAAGAGTTTCATGCACAAGGACCCCCAGGTCCCTCTGCACCACAGCATGTTGTAATTTCTCCCCATTCAAATAATATTCCCTTTTACTGTTTTTTTTCCCAAGGTGGATGACCTCACATTTTCCGACATTGTATTCCATCTGCCAAACCTTCGCCCATTCGCTTAACCTATCTAAATCTCTTTGCAGCCTCTCTGTGTCCTCTACACAACCCGCTTTCCCACTAATCTTTGTGTCATCTGCAAATTTTGTTACATTACACTCTGTCCCCTCTTCCAGGTCATCTATGTATATTGTAAACAGTTGTGGTCCCAGCACTGATCCCTGTGGCACACCACTAACCACCGATTTCCAACCCGAAAAGGACCCATTTATCCCGACTCTCTGCTTTCTGTTAGCCAGCCAATTCTCTATCTATGCTAATACATTTCCTCTGACTCCGCTTACCTTTATCTTCTGCAGTAACCTTTTGTGTGGCACCTTATCGAATGCCTTTTGGAAATTTAAATACACCACATCCATCGGTACACCTCTATCCACCATGCTCGTTTTATCCTCAAAGAATTCCAGTAAATTAGTTAAATATGATTTCCCCTTCGTGAATCCATGTTGTGTCTGCTTGATTGCACTATTCCTATCTAGATGTCCCGCTATTTCTTCCTTAATGATAGCTTCAAGCATTTTCCCCATTACAGATGTTAAACTAACCAGCCTATAGTTAACTGCCGTTTGTCTGCCCCCTCTTTTAAACAGAGGCATTACATTAGCTGCTTTCCAATCCGATGGTACCTCCCCAGAGTCCAGAGAATTTTGGTAGATTATAACGAATGCATCTGCTATAACTTCCACCATCTCTTTTAATACCCTGGGATGCATTTCATCAGGACCAGGGGACTTGTCTACCTTGAGTCCCATTAGCATTTCATCAGGAATTTATGCCGCTTCAAAGGATACATTTGCAAGGGCTGTGGAACAATGGGACACCTCCAATGTCTGTGCAGGCGAGCTGCAAACCCTGCTAATCCTGCAAACCACCATGTTGCAGAGGAGGACAGATCCACGGCGGATCACGACGAACCAGAGCCTCAGACTGAGGAGGCAGAGGTATGTGGGGTGCACACATTTACCACAAAGTGTCTCCGGATAATGCTGAAGGTTGAATTAAGCAGACTCCCAATGTCAATGGAGCTGGACGAGGGTGCGAGCCAGTCCATTATGAGCAAAAAGACTTTCGATAAATTGTGGTGCAGCAAGGCCTCAAGGCCAGTCCTGACTCCCATTCACACTAAACTGAGAACTTACACAAAGGAACTGATTCCCGTAATCGGCAGTGCTACCGTAAAGGTCTCCTACGATGGAACGGTGCACAAGTTACCACTCTGGGTGGTACCGGGCGATGGCCCCATGCTGCTCGGCAGGACCTGGCTGGGGAAGGTACGCTGGAACCGTGACGATGTCCGAGCACTCTTGCCCATCGACGACACTTTGTGTGCCCAGGCCCTAAACAAGTTCCCCTCGCTGTTCGAACCAGGCATCGGGAAGTTCCAAGGAACAAAAGTGCAGATCCACCTAATTCCGGGGGCGTGACCCATCCATCATCACAAGGTGAGAGCAGTACCGTACATGATAGAAACATAGAAACACAGAAACATAGAAAATAGGTGCAGGAGCAGGCCATTCAGCCCTTCTAGCCTGCACCGCCATTCAACGAGTTCATGGCTGAACATGAAACTTCAGTACCCACTTCCTGCTTTCACGCCATACCCCTTGATCCCCCGAGTAGTAAGGACTTCATCTAACTCCCTTTTGAATATATTTAGTGAATTGGCCTCAACTACTTCCTGTGGTAGAGAATTCCACAGGTTCACCACTCTCTGGGTGAAGAAGTTTCTCCTTATCTCGGTCCTAAATGGCTTACCCCTTATCCTTAGACTGTGACCCCTGGTTCTGGACTTCCCCAACATTGGGAACATTCTTCCTGCATCCAACCTGTCCAAACCCGTCAGAATTTTAAACGTTTCTATGAGGTCCCCTCTCACTCTTCTGAACTCCAGTGAATACAAGCCCAGTTGATTCAGTCTTTCTTGATAGGTCAGTCCCACCATCCCGGGAATCAGTCTGGTGAATCTTCGCTGCACTCCCTCAACAGCAAGTATGTCCTTCCTCAAGTTAGGAGACCAAAACTGTACACAATACTCCAGGTGTGGCCTCACCAAGGCCCTGTACAACTGTAGCAACACCTCCCTGCCCCTGTACTCAAATCCCCTCGCTATGAAGGCCAACATGCCATTTGCTTTCTTAACCGCCTGCTATACCTGCATGCCAACCTTCAATGACTGATGTACCATGACACCCAGGTCTCGTTGCACCTTCCCTTTTCCTAATCTGTCACCATTCAGATAATAGTCTGTCTCTCTGTTTTTACCACCAAAGTGGATAACCTCACATTTATCCACATTATACTTCATCTGCCACGCATTTGCCCACTCACCTAACCTATCCAAGTCACTCTGTAGCCTCATAGCATCCTCCTCGCAGCTCACACTGCCACCCAACTTAGTGTCATCCGCAAATTTGGAGATACTACATTTAATCCCCTCGTCTAAATCATTAATGTACAATGTAAACAGCTGGGGCCCCAGCACAGAACCCTGCGGTACCCCACTAGTCACTGCCTGCCATTCCGAAAAGTACCCATTTATTCCTACTCTTTGCTTCCTGTCTGACAACCAGTTCTCAATCCACGTCAGCACACTACCCCCAATCCCATGTGCTTTAACTTTGCACATTAATCTCCTGTGTGGGACCTTGTCGAAAGCCTTCTGAAAGTCCAAATATACCACATCAACTGGTACTCCTTTGTCCACTTTATTGGAAACATCCTCAAAAAATTCCAGAAGATTTGTCAAGCATGATCTCCCTTTTACAAATCCATGCTGACTTGGACCTATCATGTCACCATTTTCCAAATGCGCTGCTATGACATCCTTAATAATTGATTCCATCATTTTACCCACTACTGAGGTCAGGCTGACCGGTCTATAATTCCCTGCTTTCTCTCTCCCTCCTTTTTTAAAAAGTGGGGTTACATTGGCTACCCTCCACTCGATAGGAACTGATCCAGAGTCAATGGAATGTTGGAAAATGACTGTCAATGCGTCCGCTATTTCCAAGGCCACCTCCTTAAGTACTCTGGGATGCAGTCCATCAGGCCCTGGGGATTTATCGGCCCTCAATCCCATCAATTTCCCCAACACAATTTCCCGACTAATAAAGATTTCCCTCAGTTCCTCCTCCTTAATAGACCCTCTGACCACTTTTATATCCGGAAGGTTGTTTGTGTCCTCCTTAGTGAATACTGAACCAAAGTACTTGTTCAATTGGTCTGCCATTTCTTTGTTCCCCGTTATGACTTCCCTGATTCTGACTGCAGGGGACCTACGTTTGTCTTTACTAACCTCTTTCTCTTTACATACCTATAGAAACTTTTGCAATCCGCCTTAATGTTCCCTGCAAGCTTCTTCTCGTACTCCATTTTCCCTGCCCTAATCAAACCCTTTGTCCTCCTCTGCTGAGTTCTAAATTTCTCCCAGTCCCCAGGTTCGCTGCTATTTCTGGCCAATTTGTATGCCACTTCCTTGGCTTTAATACTATCCCTGATTTCCCTAGATAGCCACGGTTGAGCCACCTTCCCTTTTTTATTTTTACGCCAGACAGGAATGTACAATTGTTGTAATTCATCCATGCGTTCTCTAAATGTCTGCCATTGCCCATCCACAGTCAACCCCTTAAGTATCATTAGCCAATCTATCTTAGCCAATTCATGCCTCATACCTTCAAAGTTACCCTTCTTTAAGTTCTGGACCATGGTCTCTGAATTAACTGTTTCATTCTCCATCCTAATGCAGAATTCCACCATATTATGGTCACTCTTCCCCAAGGGGCCTCGCACAATGAGATTGCTAATTAATCCTCTCTCATTACACAACACCCAGTCTAAGATGGCCTCCCCCCTAGTTGGTTCCTCGACATATTGGTCTAGAAAACCATCCCTTATGCATTCCAGGAAATCCTCCTCCACCGTATTGCTTCCAGTTTGGCTAGCCCAATCTATGTGCATATTAAAGTCACCCATTATAACTGCTGCACCTTTATTGCATGCACTCCTAATTTCCTGTTTGATGCCCTCCCCAACATCACTACTACTGTTTGGAGGTCTGTACACAACTCCCACTAACGATTTTTGCCCTTTAGTGTTCTGCAGCTCTACCCATATAGATTCCACATCATCCAAGCTAATGTCTTTCCTAACTATTGCATTAATCTCCTCTTTAACCAGCAATGCTACCCCACCTCCTTTTCCTTTTATTCTATCCTTCCTGAATGTTGAATACCCCTGGATGTTGAGTTCCCAGCCTTGATCATCCTGGAGCCACGTCTCCGTAATCCCAATCACATCATATTTGTTAACATCTATTTGCACAATTAATTCATCCACCTTATTGCGGATACTCCTTGCATTAAGACACAAAGCCTTCAGGCTTGCTTTTTTAATGATGAGAGAGGGGGTGGAGATCGAGCTGGACCGGCTGCAACGAGAGGGCATCATTTCGCCGATCAAATTCAATGAGTGGGCCAGTCTGATTGTTTCAGTCCTCAAGGGAGACAGCACCATCAGAATCTGTCGTGATTACAAAATAACTATCAATCGTTTCTCCATGCAGGATCAATACCCACTACCAAAAGCAGATGACTTTTTTGCGACACCGGCGGGAGGAAAGACGTTCACGAAGCTGGACTTGACCTCGGCCTACATGACGCAGGAGCTGGCGAAATCATCGAAGGATCTCATCTGCATCAACATGCACAAAGGTTTCTTCATTTACAACACATGCCCATTTGGGATTCGATCAGCCGCGGCGATGTTCCAGAGAAATATGGAAAGTTTACTGAAGTCAGTCCCGCGCACCGTGGTCTTCCAGGATGACATCTTGTTTACAGGTCGGGATACAGTCGAGCATCTGCAGAACCTGGAGGAGGTTCTTAGTCGGCTTAATCGCATGGGGCTCAGGTTAAAACGCTCGAAGTGCGTTTTCCTGGCACCTGAAGTGGAGTTCCTGGGGAGAAGAATCGTGGCCAACAGCATCAGACCCACCGATTCGAAGACGGAGGCAATTGAGAACGCACCGAGGCCATAGAACGTGATGGAGCTGCGGTCGTTTCTAGGACTCCTGAACTACTTTGGTAACTTCTTACCATGTCTCAGCACACTGTTAGAACCACCGCATGCTTTACTGTGTAAAGGAGATGAATGGGTATGGAGTAAAAGCCAAGAAAATGCCTTTGTAAAAGTTCAAAAACTGTTATACTCAAACAAATTGCTTGTGTTGTATGATCCATGTAAGCGTCTGGTACTAGCATGTGATGCGTCGTCATACCGTGTCGGGTGTGTATTGCAACAAGCTAATGAATCTGGGAAATTGCAACCGGTTGCTTATGCATCCAGAAGTTTGTCTAAGGCTGAGAGGGCCTACAGCATGATTGAAAAAAAAGCATTAGCGTGTGTTTATGGGGTAACAAAAATGCATCAATATCAATGTTTGGGCTCAAATTTGAATTGGAAACTGACCATAAGCCACTGATATCCCTCTTTTCTGAAAGTAAGGGGATAAATATGAATGCATCAGCCCGCATCCAGAGATGGGCGCTCGCATTGTCCGCATACAACTATGCCATCCGCCACAGGCCAGGCACAGAAAACTGTGCCGATGCTCTCAGTAGGCTGCCATTGCCCATCACGGGGGTGGAAATGGCACAGCCTGCAGATTTAGTTCTGGTAATGGAAGCATTCGAGAGTGAGCAATCACCTGTTAACACCCGACAGATTAGAACCTGGACGAGCCAGGACCCCTTACTGTCCTTAGTAAAAAACTGTGTGTTTCACGGGAGCTGGTCCAGTGTACCATTAGAAATGCAGGAAGGAATAGAGCCGTACCAGCGGTGCAAAGATGAAATGTCTATACAGGCAGACTGCCTTCTGTGGGGCAATCGGGTAGTGGTATCAAAAAAGGGCAGGGACACTTTCATTGGTGATCTCCACAGTACCCACCCGGGCATTGTAATGATGAAAGCGATAGCCAGATCCCATGTGTGGTGGCCCGTTATCGATGCAGACTTAAGAGTCCTGCGTGCACAAATGTAACACATGTTCACAGTTAAGCAATGCACCCAAGGAGGCTCCACTAAGTTTATGGTCTTGGCCCTCCAAACCGTGGTCTAGGGTCCATGTCGACTATGCAGGCCCGTTCTTGGGAAAAATGTTCCTAGTGGTTGTAGTGCGTACTCCAAATGGATTGAATGTGAGATAATGTCAGCAAGCACGTCCGCTGCCACCACTGAAAGCCTGCGGGCCATGTTTACCACGCACGGCCTGCCTGATGTCCTTGTGAGTGACAACGGACCGTGTTTCACCAGTGCCGAGTTCAAAGAGTTCAAGACCTGCAATGGGATCAAACATATCACATCTGCCCCATTCAAACTAGCATCCAATAGTCAGGCAGAGAGAGCAATGCAAACAATCAAGCAGAGCTTGAAGAGGGTAACTGAAGGCTCACTACAGACTCGCCTATCCCGAGTCCTGCTTAGTTACTGCATGAGGCGCCACTTGCTCATTGGGATTCCACCCGCTGAACTGCTCATGAAAAGGGCACTTAAGACAAGGCTCTCGTTCGCCCACCCTGATCTACACAAACAGGTAGAGAGCAGATGGCTTCAACAAAGTACATATTATGATATCGCAAAATTGAGATTAATGATCCTGTATTTGTGTTGAACTATGGACAAGGTCCCAAGTGGCTTCCCGGCACTGTCATGGCCAAAGAGGGGAGTAGAGTGTTTCGGGTCAAACTTTCAAATGGACTCATCTACAGGAAACACTTGGACCAAACCAAACTCAGATTCACGGACTATCCAGAGCAACCCACGTTAGACCCTATCTTTTTTGACCCCCCAACACACACACCAGTGACAACCGACACAGTGGTTGACCACGAAGCAAAACCCATCACCCGCAGCAGCCCAGCAGGACTCACCACACCAGGCAACCCAGCAAGGCCAGCTGCACAGCAGCCCAGCGAGGGCCCAACAAACGACTCACCAAAACCA
Organism: Pristiophorus japonicus; assembly: GCF_044704955.1. Classification (NCBI taxonomy): domain Eukaryota; kingdom Metazoa; phylum Chordata; class Chondrichthyes; family Pristiophoridae; genus Pristiophorus; species Pristiophorus japonicus. Next base: position 82,564,061 of record NC_091991.1, on the reverse strand, counting down.
GCATTTTGCACCGAGATGATCAACCAGGCAAGAAAGGCCCAGATCGACTCACCTTGTAAATAGTTACACTATTGACTTTGGGGGGGGGGGGGGGGGAGTGTTGTTCTTTATGTAAACCTGTAAATACCTTGTTTAACCACCAGAGGGCTCATCCCCTGGAGTCCCAAGGGATCCCACAATCCCTTGGAAGCACCTGTACTTAAGGAGACCTCACAGGCTGGAGAGGCACACTGGAGACCTGCAATAAAAGACTCACATCACACTTTACTTTGAGCTCACAGTATCTGGTCAGACTCTTTATTCATACACTACAGTATTTTTTAAGGTATTATTTTAAAAAAGGTATAGTAATTGCATTGAAGAGCTTATAACGGATCCCTTCGTCATAGTTGAGAAAATGCCAGCAGCAGTTTTTGTAGAGGTTGCAGTTGCGACTGGGAAAAAGGCACAATGCTCGGGGCTGGGGTGAAGTTGGCAAGAGACACACGAAGGGGCAGACAGGAGGAAGGATCAGAATAAGTGAGGTTGGGGAGAGGGCTGATGGAAAATGAAATTCCTTTTTTGGAATAGCACTCTTTACTGCATTATTCTGCCAGGTCCCACACTTTCGCTCTTTATGATCCATCAGGTGCAATTGTCCTTTCGTCGCTATACATGCTACATATTTTTGCTATCAACTTGCATCCACATTTCAGGTGGGTTAAGATTTCCCAAGCTCGTTTTCCTCTAACTATTGCTGTTGCATACAACAGTTCAACAGCTAAAAGTGTACTTCAAAATAAAATTGAACAAAAATGTAATCAGCAATTCAGTCCAGTAAAGCACTTTGAAACACTGACTTCAAAGTCTGTGCCATTAATGTGTGAAGTATTTGTTATAGGCCTCACTTTTAAAGTCGTCATTTGTGGCTAAAATGGTAATTGGATTAGCATTCCCACTTTCGCATTAAAGTGAAGGCAAAAAATGATGCTACAATTTGATGGCTGAGAATTTCTTGGAGACTGATGGCATTGCAATGGAGCCCCTGCATTGTAGGGCCCATTTTATGGTGCAAAAACCCAAAGTGTAGGTGACTAACGCCATTACACCATGACATAATTTCCTGTGGCTTTTGCACTGCCCTGCCTTTTCACTTGCCAAAACAGTGAACAGTTAACTGTAATGACCGAGATCTTGCTGGAGAGGGTCAACTCTTGGCATGTGCCATTAGTTAGATTGTTCCCTCACCCTTCAGCTTGAAATTGTTTTGCCCTTTAAGTTACTGGAAGTGCAAGCTGATAATGGTGATGAGAGCAAGAGGGCATCTGGGAACTTCGTGAACGACAGGACCAACAGTCTATCTCCTTCACTAATGAGATTTAAGGATTGAGATAGAAACAGGTTATCAACGGAGAAGGAGGGTGAATTGTAGTCAAATCAAGTACAGAAAGAAATATAGAGAGGGAAAGAAAGTTTGAATTAAGAGAGAATAAAAGAGACAGAAAGTAAAAGTAAGATTTTTTTTTATTTACATTTTTTTGAATCTACTGCATTCTGCAATGAGATTCAACAGTTTAAATCATTCCCTTTCTGGGCCACAGAGACTGATTGGCATTGTATTAACAATTATCACGTTAAGTACCAGTTGTAACTCTCTGCGGTGAGTTTAATGTGCAAACCAGCAAGTTCCTAAAAATAACGGGGCGGTTGAGGACAAGCTGCCATTTGTGTGAGACAAATGGTGGAACAGCGTAAGTCGACCAGCAAGTTATGGCGATTATCAAATCACGGTACATCTCTCCTCTGCCTGAACTTGCAGGCTGATTTGTGCATTAATAACAGTGTGTGTCATGAGCTCACCATTATTTTTTCAGCAAGATTTGGACCAATAATTCTGCTACCCTTCCCCCACCATCCCCCATTAAAATCAATGGTGACAGCGAATTTCCTGAATGAATGTTTCTTTGATTGTAGCTGCTACTTAGACCATTACAGTATAGCGCTAGTGGGCCCTTGGTGACATGGCATCAAAGTGACTTCATGAACCTATAATGCTTTGCATGAACAACCAAATCAAATCCATTAAATGCCCAAATGACAGCTGGGAAACAGTGGAAAGGCATAAAAGTTCCAGAAAATGATGATGTTGCATAAGTAATGGCGTAAGTCACCTGTGCCAGAAGAGGATTTTTGCACCATAAAACTCAGAGGCGCCATTACAATGATGCAAGTCTCCAGGAAAATCTGAACCATTAATTTGTAGCAGTTTGCTTTTGCCCTCACTTCAATGAGAATCAAGTGCTTTTAAAGTTGAAATGTTAGTCTCCCAATTAACATTTTGGCCACAAATGACTTTTAAATTGAGGCTTATAACAATTATTTTGTGCATTAGCAGGAACAGGCTTTTAAGCTAATGTTTCAAAGTGCTTTACTAGAATGAAATGCTGATTAAATTTATGTTTACAATGTGCTTTATGCAGATACAAAATAAAGCTGACAACATATATTTCTGGGCCACAATCAAAAACCTAACTGAAGCAGGATTGAAAACAAGTTAATGGTCGATGTTTACTGCAGTTGTTAATTTATTCTACAGGCAATTCCCATAAGTCAGTCTATTCTTTGGACAAAGCAAGCTTCACCGCACCCAGAATTGTCCATGTTCATGTTGTTAGCCACAGAGTGCTAAGCATCACTGATTTTAGAAGTGCCATTCCTTCTCCGATATCTTGGTTGGAGAAATCAATTAAATTTCAAGAAACGAATAGGATTCTCCGATAGATCATAATTCAGCAGAAATGAATACGTATTTATTTTTGTAATTGCACAGACAGGTGATAATTAGTATCTGAAGTTTGCAGCACAAGGGTAACTGAGCAAAATCATAATGTGTACGGGAGGGAAAGCGAGAGATTAGGTAAGAGCTATACAAAAAAATAAAGCTGGGGTTAGATCAGGGCAAACCTAAAAATATTTGCCTGCAAACATTGACATACTCCACGGGACCTCTGTCCCCACTGCTGAAACACAGTTTCACCCAAAGGAACACTACACAATCATTGCAGAGAATGATTTTTTTTATTACTATACAGCAACAGAGATAACATGCTAGTAAGTAAACAAATATAGGAAAAATATGGAATACAGAATTCTCAAGACTTTGTGCTTACAGTATGTCACATGGTAGTAACTAGATGATAGAAATTCCATCAATTCACAGGCCTCTATAGCCCCCTGTAGACCTCTGAAAGCCCATGGACCCCTGTTTACAAACCTGCATAATGTCCACATATCACAATGTTGCAGTATTTACAGTACAACACAGGTGTAATATTGTTTACATACTCTGTACAGGTACTTCCGAATAATCTGCTAAAATATTGAACCAATACTGCAATGTGTTGTCCAATTCTTCAATTGAAAATTACAGGTGGATTTTTTAGCATTATTTACAAAGACAGGTACAATAATGGAACGGATTTCGATACCAATAATTATAATGTCTGCATACAGCAATGAAATACAGGTGTTCGAAAGACTGACCTTGAATCTCTGCCTACCCCTTGTAACGCAGTGCTTTTCAAACCTTGCTGTATAGTGGTCGCTCTGCAAATATCGACTTGCTCTCACAGACCCCTTTGTCATAGAAATAGCAACTTCTGTCTTTATTTCATTCTATTTTATACGAGGCCTTCAGGTAGCTGAGTCTATCAGATGTCTGAGTAACATTTCCCTTGCTTTCTGGTACAGTTTGTATGTAGATGGGCAGTACGTATGGTTGGCTGCATTGCAATTACACTATCAAACATTTCAATGAGAAAGGCTTTTGATTTTGATTACTGTTTCCATATATGACAATATTGGCTATTTAACTGAGTTTCCCCTCATTGACAAGTTTGCAAATTCATCTTGGTGATAGCAGTCTGCATGAAATATAAATTTCATCTGTTGTAAATGCCAAAAATTGACATCTGAATTGATCCCTTTGCCATGGACATTGTTTACTGTGATGTGAGGCTGCTTTGATACTGTTTCTTAACAAACCATCTTCAAAGAGGCTGCTTCTACATCAGAGGAAAATAATTCCGTATAATTATAGGACCCTCCTGTGGACTCGCTCTTCTATTCACCCAGCCACAATATGTAATGGGGCAATGAGAACTTCATCAGAAATAAATATAAGCCCGGAATTTGCAGTCAGTGGCAAGGCGTAGGCATTCGCGCCTGGCCCTGAAGTAAGCTTCACGCAAAGATCTCGCAATCTCTGTGCTGAGAAGTTCGGGCTTTCTGACATTTAATTCGATTCATAGGAGTATAATGGTAATCCCATACTCAGAGCTGCTGTGACATCAACACGCTGTCTAAGCAGCCAATCAAAACACCGAATTCTCACAGACAGCAAACAAGGAGGTGAGAAAGCTCTTGAAATTCTAACTTTAAAAAAATGTTAGAGCGAGCAAAACAAAGATTGGGGCTCTCACATGGGAAAAAAGCAAACCTAAAATAAAGATGAACAAACTTTTTTTAAATTAACATTTTTTTAAAGTTTCTTAAAAAATGTTAATTATTATTATAATTGATAAATTTGACACTGCACAAAAATTAAAATTAGTTTTTCAGGCCCATAACCTTTTAGCAGTCAATGCACTGTTAAAACCCCAGTTACACTGAATCCCTTTGGGTCTAACTTTTAGTGGAGAAATTAACAGCATAATTATTCCAGAAGAGCCAAAGTTTTTGTCAGTTTCCCTGATTTGAGTGATTACACTGATTGCCAGCTCTGTTGGGTTGGGGAGGCAGGGGATGGTATAGCACAGCCTGTGTCGGAGCAGTGAATGACAGACTACAACTTCAGGATTTCTGCATGTGCGTACACCAAATCCCAAAGTCATGGTCAGTTTTAAAGGCAGAATGATAGCAGACGCTGCCAGTTTATCATTATCTGGACCGCAAATTCTGGGCCATTGTGTTTACTATTAGAGACTGTACTTCAAAGAATTAGTAGAGAGCAACTGTAAGAATTACCTCTGCTGTCTTGGTCTTAACCAGTTAAGTTTAATTATTGTACTTTTAAAATGTAATTTTTGGGGAATTTGTATTATTTTATCTGTAAATAAACACCAGACAGTAGTTTTAGCCTGTACATAATTGTCTAGCACTGTGCTATTTTAACACCTTCTGAAGTGACAGGAAAATGTGGTGGGCAGCTCACATATTCCCCAGAGAGCAATTTATGTGATTCAGGGTTATTGTTAGATCTGCTAACCAATATCTGGCATAAAATAACGGCACAGGTTTCAGCTTACAAGAGACTTGTTCTGTTTATAGAAATTATGGCGCAGCTGCAAATGCAAGTAAGTCATTGGGGGGGGGGGGGGGAAAGCACCAACTACCACATGGCTGAAGATGTCTAAATGATAGCAGAATAGAACATGCTATCCCATGTTAGCCCTAGCAGCAGTAACACCACGACAATATGGGAACCATAGATTCTCTGGCACAAATCCAGAATTCACATTATGATGTAGTGGATAGCTGGGGACCCTTCATGGCCATCCCCTTCCCCGTCAAGATTTTATGGATCCCAGTTTGAAAACCACACACTATAACACACCCAAAATCTAATATTGTAACAAAAAATCATAACATTTGCTGTGCGGCTACGCCTTACTCCAGAGTCATGGAGAGTGAAGTTCCAATAATACACAATATATACATATAAAATATTTTTAATCTATGAAAATAGCAGAAGATGCAACTATCTCACAAATGTTGTGGATCATACAGAAACACAACAAATAGAATACCATGAATTAAAATAAACCAATGTAATATTTTGCAACAACCATTCCAATATTGCTGACCATTTTATATTTATAAAGATGAGCAAGTTAACCTCCCATAGTATGCTCATAGGTAATCAGATGATACACAATTTTATAACACCAGGGGTATTATACTAAATAATGTACAATGTAATATTCTGCTGCTAAGCTGGAGCTATGTTTTGGCTGGCATGTGTTTGAGAGGGCAGAAGGTCTAATAGCTGAAAGTAAACAACACTCAGAACACACAGTTTATTTTAATTATCAGGACACATTGCAGATTAGAATGTGCCCGCCAGTTTCCAGTAGCAGCTCAAAAGCACCCAGCCTTTTAAGGTAATTTTAGTTACTTAACAAAGAGTGGTGTTTCCAGTGTGATATTTGTCTGTGTTGACATCCCATTTTCAATACATTAAACACAGATAATGGGCCAGAATTTACTGTAGCCAGCGAACGAATGACGCCTTGCCCGTTTAATTTCCATGAGATTTTGCACTGGAAGTTGCTGTTAATGGGCAATCAAAATGGTGTGACGCCCTCTACACGGCCTCTATTGGGATTTGCGTGAACAGTACAAGCAACTGTGTATCTCCTTAACCAATCAGATTGAAGTAATCTGAAATGAACAGTACCGAATCTGAACCAAGAAGTATAAGTTAGAATAATGAATTCATCAAATCAGGTACAGAAAGCAAAATAAAGAGATTGGATGGAGAGAAAAAAAGACAAAAAGAAAACATTTTAATAATTTAATTAATTTAATTTTTAAAAATCTCAAACAACATTAAAAAATAAAGTAATGAGACCCCAAACTTGTAATAGTTAATTTTCAGTGCCAGAGACATTGTTTAGCAGTAATTAGGACATATGCTGTTAAAAAAGGCATTTAGACTGAAATGAACAAGCCCTCATTTTCTGTGGTGAGTTTAGTTCCTATCTACCATGCAAGTACAAGAACTTCACACTCTTCAATGCATTTGAATGCTGCGTCAGACAGCGAGATGCCGTTTTCCCAAAGCTAACAGCAGATCAGCGCATCTAGGACAGTAACTTCCAGGTTTTCACATTTAACCACCCATGTGCTGAATTTGCTGTGCGATTTGCACATAAATAACAATGAGCGCCGTTAGCCTCACCATGATTTTGACAGCACATTCTAGCACAGTGGGTGAATGTCTTTTCTTTTTGTTGGCTTTAATATTTGTACCTGAAATCAGTTACACAGTCCCAATCCAGTTCTTAATGGAATTATGTCCTCATTTTAAAATGACCCGTAATCTGATACTAATTCGTAATCATACCCAGAGTAGCCACAGGGCTAAAGGTAGTCTACTAGGGGTGATTTCTGTGAGCTTAAAGCTGAGGCGCAATGTTGGAACAGTTTAGAGAGAGAGAGCTTATTCACTGTTGTATATCTAACTTGTGAGTGCTTGAAGGAAAGTACTCCACTCTGTAGCTCCATCACCTGTCAACTTGAGGCACATAAAATATATATTTTTTTAAAGTGCCTTTCTGGGTTAATGTCAGAAATGGACAATTTATGTGTTAGTCGTTTTACTATGTCCCGCTGCTCTGTCAGCCCTTTAAAACCATTATTTTTGTTCTAAATGGCCAGATGTAGTCTCTCAAATCCTCATCAATTTCTAAATTGTCTCAATATTGACGAATGATTTAGCGCTTCAGGTTCTGACAAACCCAAGATTCATGCCTTTTCCCTGGCACTGTTGTTGAGTATTTTCAACCTAATGTTTAGAGCTATACACTGGATGGCCCTTAATCTTCATTCCTGCAAGTATTATGCCAATTTTAATATAGCATGTATGGAACCATGAGCGGAGAGTGTGTAGAAATTAACAAGAGAAGAAAGTACCTATCTGCTGAAGGTAAACAGGGAGGATGTATTTGTTGGGACCATATTGGTGTAATGTACCATAAGAGCTATCTTACACCAAATCTCATCTGGGAGTGATTCATACTTGAATTGGAATAAAATCCAGGTGAATTCTATTATCTGTAAGCAATAGGTTATGTCGGATAAAAGAGTGTAGAACAAATCTGTCATAAAACATAATGGATGGACCAATATTAAAAGCAAATAGATTCTGTTCAAAGTCAAACAAGAACAAATTTGGACTTTATAAATAAATGAAAATGCTGTAAATAGCAGGTTCCTCTGTGTCTGAAAGAGAAAATACATTTAGGTACGAATAAAACAGGATTGTCTTAACCTGTTCAATTTTTTATGATTCTTCATTCTGCTTCCTTCAGTGACTTTAGCCCGAGTAGTCTGCCTTATTAAACCGCTGTAAAGGCATCTGCAGTGTCCTTGTCAGCCAGATTGACGCTGGTCATGACAGCTGACACTTTTCGATTGGTGTTTAGTGCAACGCGGGATTTGTCCGCAGAAATACATGTATATCCAGGGGTTTGCACAACTGTTTAAATTCCCCAAAAGCATGAGGATGGTGAAAACAGCACCTGCGGACAAAGAAGGGAAATGAAATGAACGTAGCTGTAACAAAAAAAAATCTCGTGTGAAGTTATACTGCCACCCTATGGCGTCAGTAGCTACTGGTTTTAGGTGGGCATGGATAGGAATATGCCAGTATGAGTCAAATCCGTGTCTGAATCCTTAGCACACCAAAGTTGAGAAGTGTGCGACACTTTGCGAGAGACTGCTTTTGAGTCTGTGCCTAATGTAGTATAACTACAATCGAGTGCAAAGCCACATTTTTTTGGAAATGTACTTTTTCAGTGTTTTTGATATTTGGGAACAAAAGTGTTCATTCCTGCCCTCTCATAAACTAACTCTCAAAGGCTGGAGCTACCCACACATTTATTGAGCGTTGTTGCTGTTGACCTCAATGTGGGTGGCAGTCGAACTCTGATCTTCCAGCTTCCACAAGTACCGATTTCAGACCAACAGTTGCCATCTCGCTGAAGTGTGATAGCTGTGACTGAAGTCTTTCTGTCATACAATGAGGGGGATTCCTCTCCCACGCTGTGAACTCAGACAAACAACAGTGGTAATGCAGCGAGTTTCTCTGGACTGCGTGTTCTCCATAAGCTGGCAGTGCAGAAATGTTAACTTCACACTAACCAGCCACCAGTGAAAGAAGCATTTTATTTCCTTGGGTCCCTTTTCCAATCTAGTTGCCCTCGAGTGAAGGAACCCCAGATTGTGTTGGCTTTCAGATAATTAACCGCAAGATTCTCAATTAAGAATAGATACATCTTGAATTCGTCTTGATGGGGGAAGGGTTTTCGAGGTCGCTATGTGTTTACATCATGGGAATCTTTATGAAGTTAATTTTAAATAGACATGTCAGATCAAAGCATGCAGCAGACCTGTCCAAATTTCCTAGGGATTGGAGAGAAAAGAAAGTCTTGCATTTATTTAAGAGCATATCACAGCTCTGGAACATCTCCAAGAACCATTTTGATGTATCTACTCGATTGACTTTCTAAGTTCTGAATATATTTCCTCAATCACCCCTCAAACACACTTGGCGTGGTTTCCATTTTTGACTCTGTAAAGAAATATCCACGTTACAACACGATTTCAAATTTAATACAGTAAAAGCATTCCCTAATGGGACTGGCAAGTTATGAAGGTACAGCACAGGCATGAAATAAAATGATTTATGGGCTGCAATCATTTGTGGTGTTTTTCCCCAAACAAAAGTGTAGATTTGAGCGCATGATCTAAGCTGACACCCCAGTGCAGTACTGAGGGCGTGCTGCAATGTCGGAGGCGCCGTCTTGCCGATGAAACATTAAACCATGGCCCTATCAGGTGGATATAAACGATCCCATGGCACTATTGAAAAATCAGGGGAGTTCTCTCCGTATCCTGGCTAATATTTATCCCTCAACAAATTTCACCAAAACAGATGATCTGGTTACAATCATACTGCTGTTCACACTGCCAGTGCAGCCTTCTGCTGCCCGAGGAAGAGAGTGTTCGAAGATCAGGCCCTCAAATCTGGCACCAAGCTTATGGTCTACAGAGCTGTAGTGATACCCACCCTCCTGTATGGCTCAGAGACATGAACCATGTACAGTAGACACTTCAAATCGCTGGAGAAATATCACCAAAGATGTCTCCGCAAAATCCTGCAAATCCCCTGAGAGGACAGATGCACCAACATTAGTGTGCTCAATCAGGCCAACATCCCCAGCATCTAAGCAATGACCACACTCGACCAGCTACTTGGGCGGGCCACATTGTTTGCATGCCTGACACAAGACTCCCAAAGCAAGCTCTATTCAGAACTCCTACATGGCAAGCGAGCCCCAGGTGGGCAGAGGAAATGTTTCAAAGACTCCTTGATAAAATGCTGCATCCCCACCAACACCTGGGAGTCCCTGGCCAAAGACCGCCCTAAGTGGTGGAAGAGCATCCGGGAGAGCGCTGAGTACCTTCAGTCTCTCGCAGAGAGCATGCAGAAAGCAAGCGCAGGCAACGAAAGGAGCGTGCGGCAAACCAGACTCCCCACTCACCTTTTCCTCCAACGACTGTTTGTCCCACCTGTGGCAGAGACGGTAATTCCCGTATTGGACTGTTCAGTCACCTAAGAACTCACTTTTAGAGTGGAAGCAAGTCTTTCTCGATTTCGAGGGACTGCCGATGATGATGATGGTTTGTGGGACGTTGTCTACATTACAATACTTCAAAAGTAATGCATTGGATGTAAAGTGCGTCTTGACTTCCTGTGGTCGTGAAGGACGCTATATAAATATACATTCTTGCTTTTCCCTTTAATCGTAAATCTAAGGGTCAGTACCAATTCTCAAAAAAAATTCGGCAAAAACACAGTTTGTGACAACAGGAGCCTGGGAATCATTGTTTGCCACATTGAATGCTGAAATATTTCCGCGATCTCTCTGTGCTGCTATTTTGACTGAGGGGTTAAGTTAAATGCTTCGACCTCAGGGGACATTCCGACGAGAGCGTACTAAGCATACTAATGTGGCAAAGTCTGGAGGTGTATTCGTTTATTTTCACTGGAGAAGAGAAAGTTTGGGAATCATTTAAAGGGAAGCACTGGAAAATAAAACGAAGGGCAATCGCTCCGTGCAGAAAGATGTGTGTTAAGCAGGAACGAAGCAAAATAAGAGTCAAATGGAAATAATTTTTTTTTAAGGGAGGCAGCTATTTGAGAAAATGATGGCACGACTCACCGTCATTGATGTCACTGGGATACCAGGCAGTGCATAGCTCTACTGCAAAGTAAGGCGCCCAACACAACACAAAGGCAAGCACTATGACCACTGTCATTTTCACTGTCTTTGTCATTGCCTTTGAGATGCAGTTAACGTTACTGGCTCTCGAATGCACCGTCTGTGTCTCGGTCAGGTGAGTCTTGGTGTGAATGTTCAGTCGAATCACGCTGCAGATTTTGACCTGGCACATGGTTAGGATGACGGTGGGGATGAAGAAAATGACCAGGAAGATCCAGCTCACGTAAGCCTTGAGACCCCAGGGCTGGATGAACTCTGCCCAGCATTGACCCGCCCCCGGGCCGGCCTCTTTCTTGGAGAAGATGAAGAGCTGAGGGATGCTCAGGATCAGAGACAAGACCCAGCTGCTGCAGATAGCTGCATTCCAATGTGCCTTTTTCTTCTGAAAAGTCACCATGGGGTAGCAGACGGCTTGGAACCTGTCCACGGTCATCACCACCATCATGTAGGTCGAGGCGAACATGCCCACCAGCTGCAGATAGGCCACCGCTCTGCACAGCACATCTGGCCCCAGGAATATCTTGGTGATGTCCCAGATGAGCTGGGGGAGGACCTGAAAGACCGCGACCACCAGATCAGCAATGCTGAGGTGCATCACGAAGACATACATGCGGGACATGCTCTTCCTCCTCCTCCACAGGACCCTGATCAGCACGCTGTTGCCCAACGTGGCCGCCACGAAGATGATACCCAGCACCGCAATCTCGGCTTTGGCCAACTGCTCGTCCCTCTCAGGGATGTCGAGGGCTTCCGAAGTAGCTGTGCCATTTGGTAGGACATGCCCACTGAAAATATCACTCTCGCTCAACGGGACCGACAGATTCTTCATAGCTTCTTGGGTCAACTGGTTGCCCTACTGTTGCAGCGTCTGTATGTTTTTTGTAGAGCGGCAAACCTTGCCTCCTCAGTTAGCCTGAATCTGTAGAACAAGTCCCTTCATCATCTGCTTATTCCACCGGCTGGGCAGCTCTGATGTTCTCGCTTACTCAAACAACAGGCAGACCGCGAGCTCTGGGAAGTCTGGCAGGTTCGCTGTCTCACCCAGTCTAATCTTTGAGTTTCTGTCTGCGACCGAAATGTTTTTTTTATATAGCCTTAGATATTTAGCACTTAGCATTCTTACATTGTCATAGCCACATGTACCAATCGGAACGCGGGGACGGAGCAGGTAATCTAGATCCCAGGAAACCCACATATCTCAGAGAAAGAGAGAGAGGAGATTGGGGAAGGGAGAGCAAAAGTGATTTATTTGGCTTTAATTAATGTTTAATTTTAATCTAATTCGATTGTTGATAAATTTCACCTTACTGTGTTATCCTACAGCTATTGCCTCGGTATACGGTACCCGTCCGTTTAAATCTCTTGTGGAGGTAACTAAATCTCTCAGGAAACCAGATTTTTAAGTGCAGCCAAGGTGATCGCAATGATAAATATATTGTAATGTTAACAGAGTTTTGCTTTCATTCTAAATGTTGCCGTGCATTTCCAATTTTCTTTGAAAGCTACCGAGATACATGAACCAAATAAAGAAACCGCAACAAGTGTGACTGCTTTCTCGGTGAAAACACTGCTTGGTTCTGTAAATATGGGAATGCAAAATAAAACACTGACACAGACGACTGTAAACAAGACCTTCTGGTCTCGTCTATGTGAGGATTTTTTTTGAAAGCCTTTCTATTATTCTTGAGCATTCAGAAGGGAAAGGACAGGAATGTGCTGGACTGACAGCGGGTATAATCCACTGCACAGGATGAGTGAGAAAAGAGAGCCAATGGAAGATGGCGAGCAAGAACGTGCAATGCTGGAGCCAAGCTGCTGAAGATCAAAAGGGAAAGACGGAAAGATTACGTGCGTGTTGGATGGACGCCAGCCAGAAGTTACAGCGTATTCGATCAGTGCAGGTTGGTGTTACTTAATGAGCACATTTGGGAGGATTGTTTTTTAATGTTGCCAAATAAAAACGTGATCTCATTGCCTTGGTCGATTTCTTATTCTGATCTGGTCTGCAGCAACCAAGAAAAGGGCAAACAGTAGGTCTTCTAGCTCGATTAGGCGCCACAGTTCTGTGTAAATGTTAAGCACTCTGATTTTTTTTTGATCAGCCGGGTGTCTGACAGTTGTTCCCGTGCTCTTGAAATTCCAAGCCACGTTATGGAGAAATTCCCCACAATTAGATTTCCGAGAGGGAGACACCCCTTACTTAAACCCAGCGAAAGGAGACACAAATCATGTCTTTGCTGAAGGTAATGATTTTGGGTGCACCAAGAGGGCCCAAATCATCTGGAGGAGGCCGTTTCAACTTATCTGGACTTCATAAACCAGGGAAGTTTTTAAAAAAAGGTTCCCAGACGGTCCATTGAGCTACCTGAGAACTTTTTCAACTTAGGCTGTAGTTCCACGTCCGCCTTCATTGTGAAGCAATAACGAGGCCCTATGGATTCAAAAATGGCCAGATGCCAATTGACTTGTGAGTGCACTAAAGCTTGGAGTTGTAAGACCCTCTGTAGTCCCTCAGCCCACCCCATCTCACCAGGGCCAGCCTGCGGGAAAATGGTGCTGTCATGTATTCAACCAGCATTGTAACCCATGTATAAACTGACCTAAGTTGTACACCTTGAGAACACTGACCACTAGGTGGGAGACACTCCTAACCTGGACCTTCAGGTATAAAAGGGGAAGCTCCGCCCACCTTCATCACTTGAGTGCTAAGGAATAAAGGACAGGTCACAGACTGACCTTCTCTCAAGCATGGGCCTCGTGTGCATTTATACTGTGTAGTAAGGACGTATCAATGGCGACAAGAAACTGGGATTTAAACCACTAGCAGAACAGACGAGAGATACTGTGTTAAGGAATGGTTGGGACAGAGATTCAACATTGTTAAAGCAGCACACAGTTCTCCAGACAGACAAGGGCAGTCAGGCATGCCCCAACATGTAGTCGAATCCAGAGGGGGAGTTCGACAGAGACAATGACAAGCTGAACAGCGATTCACGCCATTGCAAGGGACAATGCGGCCAGTAATGGGGCCATCAACACCTGTTAATGGTGCACTCAAGGACAATAACAGGGGCAGTCAGGGACGATCGACTGGCAAGGGACCTTTTGTTTCAAACCGCAACTCATGCTGGAGGCGTGGAGGCATACATTCAGCCGGAGTTTGCAGAGATGAGCAAAATACCTGCAGAAATGGACACTGGGGGAAATCGCTGGAAGCTGACGTTCAGCGAGTTCATGTGGAGCACGTATACAGTTCATACACCAGGACGCCACTGATAATGATGAAAGTGCTCCTCAATGGCATCCCAGTATCAATGGAGTTAGACACGGGTGCCAGCCAGTCCCTGATGGGTATCAAACAGTTCGAAAAGTTGTGGGCATCCAAGGCCAGGAGGCCAAAATTATCGCCGATTGACGCACAGCTACGGACTTACACAAAGCAGATCATTCCGGTGCTAGGCAGCGCCACGGTAGTCGTGACCCACAAAGATTCGGAGAACAGGTTGCCACTCTGGATTGTCCCAGGGGACAGTCCCGCACTACTGGGGAGGAATTGGCTTGCTGTCATGAACTGGAAATGGGGCGATGTCAATGCAATTTCCTCTGTGGAGCGAGTATCATGCTCACAGGTCCTGGACAAATTTGACTCATTATTTCAACCCGGCATTGGCACTTTCATGGGGGCCAAGGTAGTGATTCACATAAACTCGGACGCCAGACCAGTACACCACAAGGCCAGAGCGGTGCCGTAGGTGATGCGGGAAAAGATAGAAGGCGAATTGGACCGCCTGTTGAGGGAAGGCATCATCTCGCCAGTCGAATTCAGTGACTGGGCGAGCCCGATTGTGCCGGTGTTCAAGGCGGATGGGTCGGTCAGGATATGTAGCGATTACAAGGCCACCATCAATCGGGTGTCACTCCAAGACCAGTACCCGCTACCGAGAGTGGAGGACCTCTTTGCGACGCTATCCGGTGGCAAACCTTTTTCAAAATTGGACCTGACCTCAGCTTACATGACCCAGGAGCTGGCGAGTGAGTCGAAGAAGCTGACCACCATCACGACACACAAGGGGTTGTTTGAGTACAACAGATGTCCGTTCGGGATTCGCTCGGCCGCCGCGATCTTCCAACGAAATATGGAAAGCCTCCTCAAGTCGATTCCAGTGACGATGGTTTTTCAGGACGACATCCTCATTACGGGTTACGATACTGAAGAACACCTCCACAACCTGGAGGAGGTGCTACGCAGACTGGACCGGGTAGGTCTGCGACTGAAAAAGGCGAAGTGGGTCTTCCTAGCTCCAGAGGTAAAATTCCTGGGGATGAGGGTAGGAGCAGACGGGATCAGCCCGACTGCATCCAAGATGGAAGCGATCCAGAGAGCACCCAGACCCCGTAACACGACGGAGCTGCGTTCGTTCCTGGGGCTCCTGAACTATTTTGGTAACTTTCTTCCCAAATTGAGCACGCTGCTAGAGCTGCTACACGTGCTCCTATGCAAAGGTCACGAATGGGTCTGGGGGGACAGCCAGGAAAGGGCTTTTAATAGAGCACGCAATTTGTTATGTTCCAACAATCTGTTAACGCTATATGACCCAAGTAAGAAACTTGTGTTAACGTGCGATGCGTCGTCCTATGGTGTCGGGTGTGTGTTGCAGCATGTCAATGCCAAGGGTCAGTTACAGCTGGTAGCTTATGCCTCCAGGAGTCTGTCCCAGGCAGAAAGGGGCTACGGGATGGTAGAAAAGGAGGCGCTCGCATGTGTATATGCGGTAAAGAAAATGCACCAGTACCTGTTTGGCAGGAAATTTGAGCTGGAGACAGATCACAAATCCCTAACGTCCCTTTTGGCCGACAACAAGGCCATAAATGCAAACGCATCGGCTCGCATACAGAGGTGGGCACTCACATTAGCTGCCTATGACTACACAATTCGGCACAGAACGGGCACCAAAAACTGCGCTGATGCACTCAGCAGGCTTCCACTAGCCACCACTGAGGGGGCTACCGAGCATGGTGCTGAGATGGCCATGGCTGTTGAAGCTTTCGGAAGCGAAGGCTCACCCGTGATAGCCCGTCAGATTAAAGTCTGGACAAATAGAGACCCGCTATTGTCTCTAGTCAAGAAATGTGTCTTGAATGGGGACTGGGCAGCCACATACAGGGCATGCCCTGAGAAATTTAAACCATTTTACAGGCGCAAGGATGAACTCTCGATTCAGGCCGATTGCCTACTGTGGGGAAACCGCGTAGTCATGCCCCAGATGGGCAGAGAGGTGTTCATCAGAGAACTCCACAATGAGCACCCGGGCATTGTCACGATGAAGGCAATTGCCAGGTCACACGTTTGGTGGCCAGGGATAGATGCAGATCTGGAACTTTGTGTTCACAGGTGCAACACGTGTGTCCAGCTGGGCCATGCGCCCAGGGAAGCCCCCCTTAGCCCCTGGCCATGGCCCGCCAAGCCTTGGTCACGCATCCATGTGGACTACGCAGGTCCTTTCATGGGGAAAATGTTTTTGGTTGTAGTAGAAGCCTACTCCAAATGGATCGAGTGTGACATTTTAAATTCAAGCACATCCTCTGCCATGGTAGAAAGCCTACGGGCAATGTTCGCCGCCCACGGTCTACCGGACATCTTGGTCAGCGACAATGGACCGTGCTTCACAAGCACTAAATTCCAGGACTTCATGGCAGGCAATGGAATTAACCATGTCAGAACGACACCGTTCAAGCCGGTCTCAAATGGCCAGGAAGAACGAGCAGTGCAGATAATCAAACAGGGGATGCTCAGATTCCAAGGTGGTTCTCTACAAACCCGCTTATCACGCCTCCTGTTGGCCTATAGATCCCAACCACACTCGCTCACAGGGGTTCCACCCGCAGAGCTACTAATGAAAAGGACGCTCAAAACCCGATTATCCCTTATACACTCCACCATGAAAGAAATTGTCGAGAGCAGGCGCCAGTCACAATATCACTACCATGACAGGAATGCGAGGGCGCGATGTATTGATGTAAATGATCCTGTTTTTGTCCTCAACTACGCTGCAGGGCCAAAATGGCTCGCAGGCACTGTGGTTGCCAAAGAGGGAAATAGGATTCTGGTAGTTAAACTTACCAATGGACAAATCTGCCGCAAACATGTAGATCAAACAAAAAGGAGGTTCAGCAACCCCATAGAAGAAGCAGAGGAAGAACACGATATAGAGTTCACTCCACCACAGGTGACCGAACACCGGAACCAAAGGGAGGAGAGCCCAGTCACTGTGGGCAGTCCGGACAGGCCTGAGGCACTTCAAATAGCAGACACTCAGGCCAGCTCCCAACAACCGGAGCCCCAACTCAGGCGCTCTACAAGGGAGCGTAAACCACCAGAGAGACTCAACCTGTGATCCCAATAAGACTTTG
Source organism: Pristiophorus japonicus (assembly GCF_044704955.1). Taxonomy (NCBI): domain Eukaryota; kingdom Metazoa; phylum Chordata; class Chondrichthyes; family Pristiophoridae; genus Pristiophorus; species Pristiophorus japonicus. The sequence goes on along the minus strand of NC_091991.1, from coordinate 82,546,602 downwards.
GGAGGGGAGGTGATGTCATATATTCAACCAGCATTGTAACCCATGTATAAACTGACCTAAGTTGTACACTGTGAGAACACTGACCACTAGGTGGGAGACACTCCTAACCTGGACCTTCAGGTATAAAAGGGGAAGCTCCACCCACCTTCATCACTTGAGTGCTAAGGAATAAAGGACAGGTCACAGACTGACCTTCTCTCAAGCATGGGCCTCGTGTGCAGGTGCCATGGGCAATCTTGTATTTTGGGACCCTTTGAGTTTAAGTATGTTGTAGTATTGGCGAAAGTTTCAGAAATAAAGCTGTAATCTCAAAAGTTTTTTTAATAATTTAAAAGTAAACATTGGCCCCCAACTTGCGGTCAGTGGTGAAGCAAACGCATTGGTTGCTGGCCTGAAGAAAGCTGCCCACACAGATCTCGCGATCTCACTGGCGGGAAGTAAGCCTTTTTCGACATTCAATTAATTGCAGCGAAATCCCAGTGGGAATTCCAAGTGCGATGCTGCAGTGACATCAACATAGCTCAACGAAGCAGCCAATCACATTGCAGAATTCTCACAGACCGGAAACCAGGAAATGAGAAGCTCCTTTATCTTGATTTTAAAAACAGAGTGACTATTTGTACGAACGTTTTTTTCTTTCTTCTGCGCCTGCGTCCTCCGGACCCCGCCCCCGATGCCTCCTGCCTGAAACCAGAACTGGAAGTGGGGCCGGTCCAACACTGTCACTATTCACTTCATGCCCAACAAACCTGTTAACAATCCGTAACCCACACAATGCCGTGGATGGTGGTGGTAAGGTGGCAACTTGCACTGGGGTAAGGGACTTCGGCTGGGGCAGGAATGCACTTGTGCTGGGGTAAGGGACTTAAGCTGGGGCAGGGATGCACTTGCTCTGGGGTAAGGGACTTCGGCTGGGGAAGCGGAGCACTTGTGCTGGGGTAAGAGACTTTGGCTGGGGGAGGGATGCGTTTGTGCTGGGACAAGGGACTTCGGCTGGAACTTGGTGGCTTTTGCTGGGTTCGAGATCTTCCTCTATGGCTTCTGAAATCAAAATGGATCGAATTACAATTTGCAAAGTCAGTCAGAACTTGGGCTGGATGGTTCCAGTTACACATTCCAGAGAAACTTCAGGGTGTGGCTTATCCTCCAAGGGGACCAATCAGCAATAGGTCATGTGGTAATGGAGAGCCAATCAGAGACATGGCGACCATTTTATTAGTACAAATAAACGCATCCTTTTAAGAATGTAACACAGAGAGAAATAAAAAATGGGACTCTAATATGGGGAATAGGTAGACGCTGAAATATGAAGAAACTTAAATTTTTTTTTAAATTGTATTTTTCATAATGGAGAAATTTGACACTCGACAAATTGAAACATTTAATTTTCAGGGCTAGAATGTTTGTTTAACAGTCATTATGCTGTTAAAACCCCAGTTACAAATTTCAACAAGGCTTAATGTTGAATGGGGTATTAAACAGTGATTTTACCATGGAAAAGCTTAAGTTTTCATCAGTGATTTCAATGATTGTCGGCTATGGGGGTGGAGGTGGGGGGAGGTCCACAGCACAGTCGGTGTTGGAGCAGTGAATGACTGACTGCAACTTCAGGATTTCTGCGCTTAGATGCGCATGCGCTAAATCCTGAAGTTGCAGTTAGTTTCAGAGGGGTAATGACAGCAAACGCTGGTAGTTCACTGTCATTACCCACCACAAATTATGTCATAAAAAATAATAAGATTGTAGCAAAGTGACAAATAAACTAAACATTAAATTAAACAATAAACTAATAAATAACAATAATAAATAAAAAACTTTATTCACCAAGATATTTTAAGCCAAAACATTCTGGATGCACAGGATGGCCAACGAGGATAGCCTATTGTCTCCTATGGTCGATCGCAAATATGTTTTCATGAGCTTCAACTTTGCGAAGCTCTGTTCGTGCTCGCCACCAATATGGGCACGGTTAACAGGATCTTGAGCGAGAGGTGGGCGCCGGAGGGACTGGAGTGCATCATCACCCCCGGCAACCAAATTTTAATTTGAACCATGTAATGTCTAAAGTTTAATTTGTTTAAGTTTGTCAGTTTTAGTGCCCCCCTTTAATCAGGGGGCACTTGATTTAATGATTTATTGTTTTACAGATGCAACTAAAATAGTTGTAGAGCTGTTGTGGGAGTGGCTTAAAAAACAGGATCCTAAGTGCTATCCATCACCACCGATACAGGCATGATTAACAGGATCCTGATTGCTATCCATCACCCGATACAGGCACAGTTAACAGGATCCTGAGTGCTATCCATCACCTGATACAGGCATGGTTAACAGGATCCTGAGTGCTATCCATGTGTTGGGAACTTGCTCATGAAAGTTGAAATTTGCTCTTCTTGAGAAGCACTACAGTCCTTTGGTAGCCGACTTTAGAGGGAGCCAAGTTCTTTGCAGAGGTTGACGCTGTTAATTTCAGACCTTCTTGATCATGGCGCCTCCCCCACCGCCCCACTGACAAGGTCATCCTGGGCAGTTGCCCACTTTGCCCACCCGTAAGGCCGGCCCTGCATCTGACCTCACCCTACCCCAACACCATCTCCCAGCTTTAAAAATGACCATTCTGCAAGACTGGGTTCTGTGCATACATTTAATAACATGTGTCCAAGACCCATTTATTGCACAATGAGCAGTCTACAGTCTCCTGTTAATTTGAAGTTGTTTTATGCTGAAAAAGATTCAAATTATCCAATAATTTTAAATAAGCAATTTAAGCAAAACAGCACAGGAGACTTTTTGTATGAGAAAAATTGAATCAACAGTTAATTCGAACTAATTTACTTCAAATTATGATGAGTAGACCTTATCACTGGCCCGAAACCAATAACTGTATTCAACCCAGATTTGGAAGAGTGGGCAGAGTGCTCAGCATACAGACTCAGATATGCAGAGCCTCCTTCTCCCTAATCAGAGAATTCCATGGAAGCCAGAAGTGTAGTTTGGGTGCACCGGCCCTGTGTTGTTCTATATCAATGCAGATCAGAGACCAGTGGAATAACAACACACTTTGTGCCCAAATCAAGTTAACCGATAGTATAATATGGTGATTATGTGGCAGAGTGACAAAGCACATATATGTCCTGTTTTTTTTCATTTAATTTTTTGCCGTTTCTACAGCAACTGTCATAGCCTGTTTCTATCCCTTTATCCTCTGATAGTATTTTGCCATCATTTATTTCAGCGAGGCCTTCATTATTCTATTCCAGTATCTTTATCAATCCTGTTCTATTAGTTTAAATCCTCTCCTATTGCTCTATTTACCCTTTCATTGGTGCTGTCCTTTTGGTAATGGAAGCCCTTGTTCCAGAAATTGCTTCAATGCCCGAAGAAGGTGAACCTTTCCCTCCTGTCTTACAGCCTCATGAATTGAGGTACAGAGTACAAAAAGTATGGAAATGATGATGAACCTGTATAAAACACTGGTTCGGCCTCAACTGGAGTACTGTATCCAATTCTGGGCACTGCACTTTAGGAAGGATGTGAAGGCCTTCGAGAGGGTGCAGAAAAGATTTATGAGAATGATTTCAGGGATGAGAGACTTCAGTTATGTGAATAGACTGGAGAAGCTGGGGTTGGTCTCCTGAGAGCAGAGAAGATTGAGAGATTTGATAGAGGTGTTCAAAATCATAAGGGCTCTGGAATGAGTAGATAGAGAGAAACTGTTCCCATTGACAGAAGGGTTGAGAACCAGAGGACACAGATTTATGGTGATTGGCAGTAAAACCAAAGGCGACATAAAGATAAACTTTTTTATACAGCGAGTGGTTAGGATCTGGAATGCACTGCCTGAGAGGGTGGTGGAGGCAGACTCAATCATGGCTTTCAAAAGGGAATTGGATAAGTACCTGAAAGAAAATAAATTGCAGGGCTACAGGGAAGGGCGGGGGAGTGGAACTGGCTGAGATGCTCTTGCAGAGAGCCGGCATGGACTTGATGGGCCGAATGGCCGCCTTCTGTGCTTTAACCATTCTATGATTCTATGTTGATCCTTTAAATTTTCCTCACCTTGGCCTATCTTCCACATGGTGCAGGGAGCAGGCAGCCAGTTGTCGTGGTGCACATTGGTACCAACGATATAGGTAAAAAAAGGGATGAGGTCCTACGAGACGAATTTAAGGAGCTAGGAGCTAAATTAAAACGTAGGACCTCAAAAGTAGTAATCTCAGGATTGCTACCAGTGCCACGTTCTAGTCAGAGTAGGAATCGCAGGATAGCTCAGATGAATACGTGGCTTGAGCAGTGGTGCAGCAGGGAGGGATTCAAATTCCTAGGGCATTGGAACCGGTTCTGGGGGAGGTGGGACCAGTACAAACCGGACGGTCTGCACCTCGGCCGAACCGGAACCAATGTCCTAGGGGGAGTATTTGCTAGTGCTGTTGGGGAGGAGTTAAACTAATATGGCAGGGGGATGGGAACAAATGCAGGGAGACAGAGGGAAACAAAAAGGAGACAAAAGCAAAAGACAGAAAGGAGATGAATAAAAGTGTAGGGCAGAGAAACCCAAGGCAAAAAACAAAAAGGGCCACTGAATGTAAAGGGGCTGCAGGAGGGGTCAAAACTAAAAGTCATGGTTTAAAAACTAGTATTAAAACACTCTACCTAAATGCACGCAGCATTCGAAATAAAGTAAATGAGTTGACGGCACAAATCATTACAAATGGGTATGATTTGGTGGCCATTACAGAAACGTGGTTGCAGGGGGGCCAAGACTGGGAATTAAACATACAGGGGTATCTGACGATTCGGAAAGATAGACAAGAAGGGAAAGAAGGTGGGGTAGCTCTGTTAATAAAGGATGATATCAGGGCAGTTGTGAGAGACGATATTGGCTCTAATGAACAAAATGTTGAATCATTGTGGGTGGAGATTAGAGATAGTAAGGGGAAAAAGTCACTGGTGGGCGTAGTTTATCGGCTCCCAAATAATAACTTCACGGTGGGGCGGGCAATAATCAAGGGAATAATGGAGGCATGTGAAAAAGGAACGGCAGTAATCATGGGGGATTTTAACGTACATATCGATTGGTCAAATCAAATCGCATGGGGTAGTCTGGAGGAGGAATTCATAGAATGCATACGGGATTGTTTCTTAGAACAGTATATTACAGAACCAACAAGGGAGCAAGCTATCTTAGATCTGGTCCTGTGTAATGAGACAGGAATAATAAACGATCTCCTAGTAAAAGATCCTCTCGGAATGAGTGATCACAGTATGGTTGAATTTGTAATACAGATTGAGGGTGAGGAAGTAGTGTCTCAAACGCGCGTACTATGCTTAAACAAAGGGGACTACAGTGGGATGAGGGCATTGTTGGCTAAAGTAGACTGGAAACACAGACTAAACGGTGGCACAATTGAGGAACAGTGGAGGACTTTTAAGGAGCTCTTTCATAGTGCTCAACAAAAATATATTCCAGTGAAAAAGGGCGGTAAGAGAAGGGATAACCAGCCATGGATAACCAAGGAAATAAAGGAGAGTATCAAATTAAAAACCAATGTGTATAAGGTGGCCAAGGTTAGTGGGAAAATAGAAGATTGGGAAAATTTTAAATGACAGCAAAGAATGACTAAGAAAGCGATAAAGAAAGGAAAGATAGATTACGAAGGTAAACTTGCGCAAAACATAAAAACGGATAGTAAAAGCTTTTACAGATATATAAAACGGAAAAGAGTGACGAAAGTAAATGTTGGTCCCTTAGAAGATGAGAAGGGGGATTTAATAATGGGAAATGTGGAAATGGCTGAGACCTTAAACAATTATTTTGCTTCGGTCTTCACAGTGGAAGACACAGAAACCATGCCAGAAATTGATGGTCACAGGAATGGGAAGGGAGGACCTTGAGACAATCACTATCACTAGGGGGGTAGTGCTGGACAGGCTAATGGGACTCAAGGTAGACAAGTCCCCTGGTCCTGATGAAATGCATCCCAGGGTATTAAAAGAGATGGCGGAAGTTATAGCAGATGCATTCGTTATAATCTATCAAAATTCTCTGGACTCTGGGGAGGTACCAGCGGATTGGAAAGCAGCTAATGTAACGCCTCCATTTAAAAAAGGGGGCAGACAAAAGGCAGGTAACTATAGGCCATTTGTAGTGGGGAAAATGCTTGAAACTATCATTAAGGAAGAAATAGCGGGACATCTAGATAGGAATAGTGCAATCAAGCAGACGCAGCATGGATTCATGAAGGGGAAATCATGTTTAACTAATTTACTGGAATTCTTTGAGGATATAACGAGCATGGTGGATAGAGGTGTCCCGATGGATGTGGTGTATTTAGATTTTCCAAAGGCATTCGATAAGGTACCACACAAAAGGTTACTGCAGAAGATAAAGGTACGCGGAGTCAATGGAAATGTATTAGCATGGATAGAGAATTGGCTGGCTAACAGAAAGCAGAGAGTCAGGATAAATGGGTCCTTTTCAGGTTGGAAATCGGTGGTTAGTGGTGTGCCACAGAGATCGGTTACAACTGTTTACAATATATATAGGTGACCTGGAAGAGGGGACAGAGTGTAGTGTAACAAAATTTGCAGATGACACAAAGATTAGTGGGAAAGCGGGTTGTGTAGAGGACACAGAGAGGCTGCAAAGAGATTTAGATAGGTTAAGCGAATGGGCTAAGGTTTGGCAGATGGAATACAATGTCGGAAAGTGTGAGATCATCCACCTTGGGGGAAAAAAAACAGTAAAAGGGAATATTATTTGAATGGGGAGAAATTACAACATGCTGCGATGCAGAAGGACCGGGGGGTCCTTGTGCATGAATCCCAAAAAGTTAGTTTGGAGGTGCAACAGTTAATCAGGAAGGCGAATGGAATGTTGGCCTTCATTGCAGGAGGGATGGAGTACAAAAGCAGGGAGGTCCTTCTGCAACTGTATAGGGTATTGGTGAGGCCGCACCTGGAGTACTACGTGCAGTTTTGGTCACCTTACTTAAGGAAGGATATACTAGCTTTGGAGGGGGTACGGAGACGATTCACTAGGCTGATTCCGGAGATGATGATAGATTGAGTAGACTGGGTCTTTACTCGTTGGAGTTCAGAAGGATGAGGGGTGATCTTATAGAAACATTTAAAATCATGAAAGGGATAGACAAGATAGAGGCAGAGAGGTTGTTTCCACTGGTCGGGGAGACTAGAACTAGGGGGCACAGCCTCAATATACGGGGGAGCCAATTTAAAACTGAGTTGAGTAGGAATTTCTTCTCCCAGAGGGTTGTGAATCTGTGGAATTCTCTGCCCAAGGAAGCAGTTGAGGCTAGCTCATTGAATGTATTCAAGTCACAGATAGATAGATTTTTAACCAATAAGGGAATTAAGGATTATGGGGAGCGGGTGGGTAAGTGGAGCTGAGTCCATGGCCAGATCAGCCATGATATTGTTGAATGGCGGAGCAGGCTCGAGGGGCTAGATGGCCTACTCCTGTTCCTAATTCTTATGTTCTTATGTTAATATGGAGATTACCATCTTTGAATTCTTGTTTTTCAATCTGGAGTGTCTAACTGCTTAAACTCCCTCCTCAACCTCAAACATACTTCTATCAAGGCCATGGCTTCCAATGTGGACTACAATGTTTGGCTGCTCTGGCTCTTTTAAGAATTTTTTTCCAGAAAGTTGCATGATGTCCTTCACTCTGGCATCAGGGAGGCAACACACAGTTTCAGACTCCCAGTCATGCCTGTAAATAAGGCTGTCCATCCCCCTGAATCCAGAACCCCCGACTACCACCACTTTACTATTCTTGTAGTCTAACCATGTCCCTTGCTCCATGTTGCCACAATGTTTCTCAGGACCATTCCCCTCTGAATCACTGTAAATTCACACTTGTCGAGCACTATGTATCTATCGGTCACTGTCAGTAACAGGGCTTCCCTGCACTTGGGAGCTCTGTCCCACTCTGCTGCTCCTTCGGTGGATAATCTCCGCCTCTCCTACATTAAAAAAAATGTTCTCAGGAAGTGATGCAGGCAAGGCCGCATTATTACTCACTCTAGCTGTCGAGAAGTTTGTGGTGGGCCTTCTCCTTGAACTGATGCAATTGTTGTGCAGATGGTGTTAGGGAATTGCAAGACATTGACCAAGAGATAAGGAATCAATGGTTATCTATGTCTAAATCAGGATGTTGTTTGATTTGTGGAGAACTTGGAGGTGATGCTACTCTTGTTCTTCTTGGTGATAAGGTTGCAGGGCAGGAGGTGCTGCTGAATAACCTTGATGAGCTGCTGCAGTGTATCCTGTAAATATCCTGCAACCATAGTGTATGAGTAGTTACATAAGAACATAAGAAATAGGAGCAGGAGTACGCCATTTAGCCCCTCGAGCCTGCTCCGCCATTCACTAAGATCATTGCTGATCTGATCATGGATTCAGCTCCTCTTCCCTGCCTGCTCCCCATAACCCTTTATTAACTTATTGCTCAAAAATCTGTCTATCTCCTCCTTAAATATATTAATTGACCCAGCCTCCACAGCTCTCTAGGGCAGAGAATTCCATAAATTTACAACCCTCTGAGAGAAGCAATTTCTCCTCAACTGAGTTTTAAATGGTTGGCCCCTTATTCTGAGATTATGTCCCCTAGTTTTAGTTTCTCCTATGAGTGGAAATATCCTCTCTGCATCCACCTTGTCAAGGCCCCTCATAATCTTCTACGTTTCGATAAGATCACCTCTCATTCTTCTGAATTCCAATGAGTAGAGGCCCAACCTACTCAACCTTTCCTCATAAGTCAACCCCCTCATTCCCGGAATCAACCTAGTGAACCAATACCCTGTACAGTTGTAGCAGGACTTCTCTGCTTTTTCCTTTCAATAAAGGCCAACATTCCATTTGCCTTCCTGATTACTTGCTGTACCTGCATACTAACTTTTTGTGTTTCATGCACAAGGACCCCCACGTTCCTCTGTACTGCAGCATTTTGCAATTTTTCTCCATTTAAATTATAATTTACTTTTCCATTATTTCTGCCAAAGTGGATAACTTCACATTTTTCCACATTATACACCATCTGCCAAATTTTTGCCCACTCACTTAGTCTGTCTATATCCCTTTGTAGATTTTTTTTGTCCTTCTCACAATTTGCTTTCCCACCCATCTTTGTATCATCAGCCAACTTGACTACATTACACTCGGTCCCTTTATCCAAGCCATTAATATAGATTTTAAATAGTTGAGGGCCCAGCACCGATCCCTGCGGCACCCCACTAGCCATTGTTTGCCAACCGGAAAATGACCCATTTATCCCAAATCTCTGTTTTCTGTTAGTTAGCCAATCCTCTATCCATGCTAATATATTACCTCCAACCGCTTGAACTTTTATCTTGTGCAGTAACCTCTTATGTGGCACCTTATCGAATGCCTTCTGGAAATCCAAATACACCACATCCACTGGTTCCCCCTTATCCACCCTGCTTGTTACATCTTCAAAGAACTCCAGCAAATTTGTCAAACATGATTTCCCTTTCATAAAACCATGCTGACTCTCCATGATTGAATCATGCTTTTCCAAATGTCCCGCTACTGCTTCCTTAATAATAGACTCCAGCATTTTCGCAATGGCAGATATTAGGCTAACTGGTCTATAGTTTCCTGCTTTTTGTCTGCTTCCTTTTTTTAAATGGGGCATTATATTTGCAGTTTTCCAATCCGTTGGGACTACTCCAGAATCTAAGGAATTTTGGTAGATTATAACCAATGCATCCACTATCTCTGCAGCCACTTCTTTTAAGACCCTAGGATGTAAGCCATCAGGTCCAGGGGACTTGTCTGCTTTTAGTCCCATTATTTTACCGAGTACTACTTCATTCGTGATAGTGATTTTATTAAGTTCCTCCCTCCCTATAGCCCCTTGATTATCCACCATTGGGATGTTTTTAATGTCTTCCACTGATACAAAATATGTGTTCAATGTCTCTGCCATTTCCCTGTTGTCCATTATTAATTCCCCAGTCTCGTCCTCTAGGGGACCAACATTTACTTTAGCCATTCTTTCCCTTTTTACGGGGATGGATATTGAGTCTAGTGACATGGGGAGGGGGTCATTCAAGCAAACCGTTCTATCCTAGAAGATATCGAGCTTCTTGAGTGGTGTTGTAGCTCACTCAACCAGGAGAGTATTACATTAATTAAAAACAGAAAATGCTGGAAATCTCAGCAGGTCAGGCAGCATCTGTGGAGAAGAAGCAGATTTAACGTTTCGGGTCGCGACATTAACTCTGCTTCCTCTCCACAGATGCTGCCTGACCTGCTGAGATTTCCAGCATTTTCTGTTTTTATTCCAGATTCCAGCATCCACAGTACTTTGCTTTTGTATTACATTAATTATCCTGACTTGAAACTTGTCGCTAGTGGAGAGGATAAACCACTTATCATAGAGTACCTCTGCCTTGCTAACATAGCCAGCCATGTGTGTCTAGTTAGGTTTCTGGTCAATATTGACCTCCAAGATGTTGATGGTGAGAGATTTGGCCATCGTGGTATTATTGACGGTCAGGGGGAGATAGCTGGGCTTTCTCTTGTTTCAGATGATCATTACCTGGCACTTACGTGGTGTGAATGTTACCACTTGTCAGCCCACGTCGAGATGTGATCCAGACACTGCCATTGGCTGGCATGGGCTGCTTCATTAGCTCGGCGAGCGAGTTGGACAATGGGCCATGGTTCATGCCCTATGTCTGATAGTACATATGCAGACATTTGATGAGGATTGGACTCCACTGTCATGTCTCTACAGTCAAATAGCCAGCCAACAGAACTGCTTTGACGAACATGTGAAAAAGATGTCACTTGGGTGAGGTATAAAATACGATTAGAGAGGCGGAGGGACTACTTAACATTGAATAAAGTTTTGAATGGAGACTTGAAGTTCTGACCAGGATCCCAAGTCGAAATGTCAAGGGATCTTTTTTTCAGATGCTGACAGACCTGCTGTCACTTTGTGTTTTTATTTTGCCCCGTCCAATCAGATTGGAAAGAGAGAGGGCGGGGGTTTCCTGCGGACGTGTGTTTGTATTTCAGTCGCCACCCACTTGCACACAACCATTCAGCTGTGACCGAGGTCCCCACATCCCTGACCGCCAGTAACCCCCAGCGCTGACGTCACAGACATGCGCTGGGCGGCGAAGGTGTCAGCTCCCGTTGTCCGATTGGAGCAGGGCGGCGGTGGTTTGTCGGGCGCAGCCAATGGCAAGCGGCGCTGGCCGGATGATTGACAGCCCACCGCCCAGTCCCGGGGTGTAGATGGTTTGTCGAGGAGGCCGCTGGCAGCTCGGGCTGAGCGAACAGCTGCGGAAGGCCGCCGCGGGAAGGAGACAGGAGACAGGGGACAGGGGACGGTCGGCGGTCGGCGGTCGGGATGTCTGATGCCGGCCATCCGTCGGGTAAGCCTTTTTCTCTTCAGATTTAATCACCGCGGGCCCGGCCCGGGCTGGGCTCTGGAACTTTCCGGGACAGAGGAAAGATTCGACAGGCTGCGAGTGTTTTCTTTGGAGCAGAGGATGCTGAGGGGAGACCTGATTGAGGTGTATAAAATGATGAGGGGCCTGGATCGAGTCGATAGGAAGGACCTATTTCCCTCAGCAGAGGGGTCAACAACCAGGGGCATAGATTTAAAGTAATTGGTACACAACTGAAGAAATAGGAGCAGGAGTCGGCCATCTGGCCCCTCGAGCTTGCTCCGTCATTCAATAAGATCATGGCTGATCTGATCCTGGACTCAGCTCCACTTCCCTTCCCGCTCCCCATAGCCCTTGACTCCCTTATCATTCAAAAATCTGTCTATCTCCACCTTAAGTATATTCAATGATCCAGCCTCCACAGCTCTCTGGGGCAGAGAATTCCACAGATTTGCAACCCTCTGAGAGAAGAAATTCCTCCTCATCTCTGTTTAAAATGAGCGATCCCTTATGTTGAAACTATACCCCCTAGTTCTAGATTCCCCATGACGGGAAACATCCTCTCTCTATCTACCTTGTCGAGCCCCCATCGAGTCTTATACGTTTCAATAAGATCACACCTCATTCAATGAGTATAGGCCCATCCTGCTCAACCTATCTTCATAAGACAACCCCTTCATCTCAGGAATCCACCTCGTGGCCCTTCTCTGAACTGCCTCCAATGCAAGTATATCCCTCCTTAAATAAGGAGACCAAAACTGTACGCAGTACTCCAGGTGTGGCCTCACCAATACCCTGTACAGTTGTAGCAAGACTTCCATACTTTTATACTCCATCCCCCTTGCAATAAAGGAAATTCCATCCGCCTTCCTAATTAGTTGCTGTACCTGCATGCTAACTTTTTGTAAACAACGTCCTTGCAATCTCCAGTCCCCGTAATATGTCCCACATCTTCGCTCGTTCAAATACAAGGGGTGTAGGCTTGAGCATATCTGATGGTTGAGCCATCCATCATCCAGATCTGGCTGGACCACATCAAACATTATCGGGGCCTCGGTCTGCTTTCCAAAAAAACTACCCACGATCGCAGGATCATCCTCGAGGGCATGTGTCAGCCGTGGCTCAGTGGGTAGCACCCTTGCCTCTGAGTCAGCAGGTTGTGGGTTCACAACAAATCTAGGCTGACATTCCCAGTGCAGTGCTGAACTAGTTACTTCTGAGAATTATTACATCTTTGCCTGTGAATGAATTGATGTGTACCATAAGTTTCACATGTTTACTTATATGTAACTATATTGTTCATGTGCAGGCAAATGTATTGGAGGCCCTGAGTTTGAGTTTTACACTGTTGCCAACTTGCATGTATTTATTTGCACTGTTAAATTGGAGGTTGCTCCTCATCAATCCAAAACATCTTTGTTTCAGATAGGTATGCGTCGGGTTAGTGTGCTTGTTTGTTCCTTAAATGGGTGCGTCATGTTTACAGAAGGGAACATCATGCCATATACTTAGTTCTAACAGGACAATAAACATCACTGAATGCCAGAAGTGTTGTCGAGCTACAGTACGCGGACGACGCCCGCGTCTGCGCACATACAGAGGCTGAACTCCAAGTCATAGTCAACGTATTTACTGTGTCGTACAAAAGCATGGGCCTTATGCTAAACATCCGTACGGCAAAGGTCCCCACTGCACAGCACTGCCCCCCAGTCATCCAGATCCACGCTGCTGCCCTGGACAATGTGGACCATTTCCCATACCTCGGGAGCCTCTTATCAACAAGAGCAGACATTGACGACGGGATTCAACACTGCCTCCAGTGTGCCAGTGCAGCCTTCGGCCGCCTGAGGAAAAGAGTTTTCGAAGATCAGGCCCTCAAATTTGCCACCAAGCTCATGATCAGTTTAAAACAAAATATTCTGTCATACTTTGAGTGGCTAGACTGCTGATTTACTCCCGTCTCTTCCAAGGCCACTGACAGGCTCTCTCGTACATGTTGCTCCTCCCAGGGTCAAGTCACTTTGTCTCCCTGATGGCACAAGAGCTCCGCCTACGAGGAAATTAAAGGCACAATCCAAGAAACTGTTGCAAAGTGCACTAAAACTTAAGGGCGGTGCCAGTTTATGGGGTTAATGAAAAGTAGTAATGTTGCCTGTATATTTTGTGCACGAGCTCCTTATTACTCCTTAACAGTTATTACTTTCGCTGGGAGTTGCCACAGGCAGTGCAGTTTGATTTATCATACAGATGATTCACAGAATACTTTTATCGTCCCCATGTAATTCTGTCCCATCTGTTTCAAAATTCTTTTTTCTAGCTGAGTAACAATTTTGGCCAATAATCTATCAGTAACTCTTAGCTGACTATAGATTAATGTAAGGGGAATCTAGATAAGTACATGAGGGAGAAAGGAGTATAAAGATATGCTGATAGGGTGGGAGGAGCCTCGTGTGGGGCATATACACCGGCACGGACCAGTTGGGCTGAATAGCCTGTTTCTGTGCTGTGCATTCTGTGTAATACTAATCCGCCCCTCCCTAGTTGTATCTTGTTAAAGATTAAATAGCAACAACAGCAACTTGCATTTATAGCTTGCAAAGAGACAGTATGAGCATAGATTGGCAACTAACATAAAAGGGAATCCAAAGGTATTCGATTGGCATATTAACAATAAAAGGGTGTCAGAGGGGCAGTGGAACCAAACTGGAGATCTATTGGTGAACGCAGAAGGCAGGGCCGAGGTACTAAATGGATACTTGACATCGGTGTTTACCAAGGTAGTGGACTTTGCCAAAGCTATGGTAAACGAGGATGTTGTTGGGCTACTGGATTAGATAAAAATAGATCAAAGACTGGCAGTACTTAAAGTGAATAAATCACCCGGTCCACATGGGATGCATTCTGGATAAATACTTGAAGAAAAATTTTCAGGGATATTGGGAAAGAGCAGGTGAGTGGGACTAACTGGATTGCTCTTTGAAAGAGCCAGTGCAGATTCGATGGATAGAATCGTCGTCTTCTGTGCTGTACTATTCTATGATTCTGTATGGTGCCTTCAAAGTAGAGGCATAAGGGGAAAAAATGGACGCTCAGGATTCTGCATTGCTATTTGAATTTTAGAATGATACAGGATAGAAGGAGGCTATGCAATTTTTTCCACTTCCAATTCCCCTTTGAAAGTTATTATTGAATCTGCTTCTGCTCCCTCGCTAAGGCCTTGGCATCCTTCTTAAAGTGTGGTGCCCAGAATTGGCCACAATACTTTATCGGGGGCCTAACCAGTGATTTATAAAGATTTAGTACAACTTCCTTGCTCTTGTACTCTATATGCCTTTATTTATAAAGCCAAGAACCCAATATGCATTTTTAACATTCTCCTCAACTTGTCCTGCCACCTTCAAAGCCTTGTGTACACCCCCAGGTGTCTCTGTACTTGCACCCCCTTTAAAATTATACCATTTTGTTTATATAGCCCCTCCTCATTCTTCCTACCAAAATGAAACACTTCACACATCCCTGCGTTAAATTTCATCTGCCATATGTCTGGTCATTTCACCAGTCTTGTCTATGTCTTTCTAAAGTCTGTTACTAACCTCCTCAATATTTATTACATTTCCAAGTTTCGTGTCATCTGCTAACTTTGAAATGATGCCCTGTATTTCCAAGTTCAGGCCATTAATATATATTAAAAAGAGCAGTGGTCCTAATACCAACCCCTTGAGAACATCGTTGTACGCTTTCCTTCAGTCTGAAAAACAACTATTCTCTGCTTTCTGTCCCTTAGACAATTTTGTATATCCATGCAGGCACTGCCCCAGTAAACCCATTTTGGCTTCAATTTTTTTAACGAGTCTATTATGTGCTCCTTTTATCAAATGTCTTTTGAAAATCTACATACACCGCTCTGTTACATCATCAAAGCTCTCCATCAAGTTAGTCAAACATAATTTGCCTTTAACAAATCCGAGCTAGCTTTCATTTATTAACCATCTTTTTCCAAGTGCCAATTAATTTTGACCCGGATTATTGTATCTCAACGTTTCCCCACCACTGACGTTGGTCTGTAATTGCTGAGTTTGTCCCTCTCCCCTTTTTTTGAACAGGTGTGTAACATTTGGAATTCTCCAGTCCTCTGGCACTTCCCCATATTTAAGGTAGATCGGAAGATTGTGGCTAGAGCCTCCGCAATTTTCACCATCTGTTCCCTCAGCAACTAAGGCTGCATTCCAACCGGACCGGTGATTTTTCTACTTTGAGCACTGCCAACCTTTTTAGTACTTCTTTATTTTTATCCTATCCTAATTTCTGTTACTACCTTCAGCACTATTGGGAACTGTCTTATGCAATTACTAAACATCATAAGGTGCATGAGGTATGGTACAGTAAATATACAAATAGGTAATCTATTTCAGGAAGTACAAATAACAATTTGCATTTATGTAATGCTTTAATGCAGAGAAGCACCTCGAGGCACATCACACAAGAGTAATCAGAAAAAACTGAAAATAAAGAGATAATGGGAGGGGTGGCGAATAGGTTGGTGAAAGAGGGTTTGTGGCAGGGAATTCCATCGCATGAAGGCGCAACCACCAATGGTGGGGCGAAGGGGAGGGGGTTGCCAGAGTAAAAGGGAGGGAGAGTTCGATTGCATTTGAGGGGTGTAGGGCTGGAAGACATTGGAGATAGAGAGGGCAAGGCCATGAAGGAATTTTAACATGAAGATGAACATTTTAAATTTGAGGGATTGGGAACGAGGAGCCAATGTAAAGATCAGCAAGGGCAGGGTGATGTGCCTTGCTGTCAGCTATGGCTCAGTGGGTAACACTCTCCTTTGAATCAGAATGTTGTGGGTTCAAGTCGCACTCCAGAGACTTGAGCACAAAAATCTGGGCTGACACTCCAGTGCAGTACTGAGGGAGTGCTGCACTGTTGGTGGTGCTGTCTTTCGGATGAGGCGTTAAACCGGTAGACATAAAATATCCCATGGCACTATTTTGAGAGTTATCCCTGGTGTCCTGGCCAGTATTTATCGCTCAATCAACATAACAAAAACAGATTATCTGGTCATCATTACATTGCTATTTGTGGGAGCTTGCTGTGTGCAAATTGGCTGCTGCGTTTCCTACATTATAACAGTAACTATACTTCAAAAGTACTTTCTTGGCTGTAAAGTGCTTTGGGATGTCCAGTGGCCGTGAAAGGTGCCATATAAATGCAAGTCTTTCTTGCTGCAGGAAACAATCCGGCAGAAGAGTGTTGAATGAGCTCAGGTTTACGAAAGGTGGAGGATGGGAGGCTGGTCAACAGAGCATTGGAATAGTTGAGTCTGAAGGCGATAGACGAATGGAAAATGGTTTTAGCTGAAAATGGGCTAAGGTAGCGGCAGAGGCAGACAGAGTTACAATGGTGGAAGTAGGAATGCTAAAGTTGCCAACAGTCTGGTTCAGCCTGTGAAGTGGCTAGGGAGGGGGATGGTATCCGTGGCAAGGGTACTGAATTTGTGGTGGGAGTGGAAAATGGTGGATTTGATTAGCCGGAGGAAATTATTTAAGACTGGATGTCAGAGAAGCAATCTGAAATCACAGAGGCAGTGGGGGTTGAGTGAGGTAGTGGAGGGATGGAGTTGTGTCTTCTGAATACGTAGAAGCTAACAACGTTTGTAACTGCTGTCACCATGGGGCACCGGGTAGATGAGGAAGAGTAGGAAGCCAATGACTGATCCTTGGATGAATCTGTTTTGGCTACAATCTGATGGGTAAGAGGGGAACCCAGCGAAACCAAACAGTTATATTCTGGATTGATTTTGCATCCTACCGTAACATGCAGTAAAACTTTTTAATTTATTTGAGGAATACTGTAGTACAGTTGCAAGCATTTTCTGTTTGGAATCTTTTCCTTTTATATTCACAAAGCAATTAATGCCCTCCTATGAATATCAGAACTGAGAGATTGCAACTCTGTCCGTAATTTGTGAAATTACCTCCAATTTCAATTTCATTGCAGAAGTAAGTAGATTTAAGCTTAATCTCCTGAAATGTCAGCATTTGGTTGACTTTTATAAACGAATTGAGCTTTGCTCTCATGGTTTACTGATTACAGTTTTATAATGGCATAGCTTGTTCAAGTACAGGTTGAACCTCCCTTATTTGGACTCCCTTATCCGGCATCACTCCTCATCCCCGGCCGCTCCGACACGAACAAATTGAAGTCCTTCATCGCTGCCGACTCTCTCAATCGCTGGCCTGACCCCGCGATCTGCCGCATTCCCAGCCCAAGCCAAGCAACCCCGATAATCCCCTTGCTCAGTACCTGCACCATCCAGTTTAACAGGCCAGGTCCCGAGAGTGCTGGATAAGAGAGGTTATACCCGTACTGACATTAGATGAAATATAGGTTCAAATTCCTCACTTCTTCTATTCCACTGATGGCCTAGTGGGTAAATGCACCACCTGGTGAGGTACTGAGTCATGCAGCTCAAGGTTAGCAGTTGGTGCTCACCTGAATCGGGCAGCAGTTGGGGCACAAGAATTGCTCTTGATTCCTCTTGGCTGTGAGTTGTGGAGACATCAGCCAGGGTTCCTATGCCTCATTGCTCTCCAGGAGCAACTTTTGATGAGTTTACGGATATCCGGTGAGGGTGGTATCAGGCTTGGCTGAGATGACCATTGTGGTCAATTATCCTGCCATCACTCATGAAGGACCACTATTTGAGGGTTTTCTGATGGTGCCTGGTGCTTATGAGACCGTAACCCAGCAGCAGGCGCAAGAGGGGGAACTTGAACTTGGAGGGAAGGGAAAACATTTTTGCAACTCATCCCTAACCATTTATTGTTTTGCAGGGTTTCTTCAATTCTGTTTGATTCTGCTATCCCCTTTTGCAACATTTAATCTCTCCTGCCTTCCATCCTATCACAGACTGTCCCTTCTGTTCTTTCCTCTCCTCCCCTCCCTCCTTTCCCTGCCTCTGCACCTGCTTAAAATTTGGTACATGTATAACTTTTCCAGTTCTGACAAAGAGTCTCAGACCTGAAACGTTAACTGTCTCTCTCTCCACGGATGCTGCCTGGCCTGCTGAGTGTTTCCAGCATTTTCAGTTATTATTTTCCAGGCATGACTGTTCTTTTTCCCTGACCAATTCCTTTTTATCATTTGAAGACTTGATTTACACTTGGGCCTCTTTATTAGGAGTTCCAAATTGCATTGCTATCTGACCTCTGCGTTACCAGCATTTTCTGGTTTCATTATATTCAGATTTCTATCGTTTGCAATTTGGAACATTAAAAACAAAGTGTGGTGGCTCTCAATCAGTGAGCAATCCGGGCCATAACCAAACACATTAGCGTACGCAAAGAAAAAACTGACTGGTAGTAATGGCCATCTTTCCTTAACTTAATTTACCATCACTAGCCAACTGGTGCACCTCATCATAAAAAGCACTTCAACTCTCTCTAGAGCTTCTTCAGTGACCAATCATCAACTAATGATTGTTCTCGAGAATTATTACACTGAATTACACTCTTCCGCACAAAAATAAAATCACCAGTCCTCCACTTGTAGGGCACAATTGGCTTTTCTAACTATACCACACGTCTCAAGAGTCGAGGACAAATATCAATGCACTGAGAGGTAAAGTGGTGGCCAGCAAACACTTTCAGTCTAATGTACCAGCAAGTAAAGAAATATCTGTACTGTCGCTACAATTTCAGTGAAGCAGAATACTGAGTGTGTAATTCCCATATAACTGTAAACGAGGCCAGACAATAAAATTATAGACCTTGTCTTTCCAATCTTGGGTTGTATCTGGAGAAAATACTTTAAGCTCCAGATATATGGCACGAAATTCAAGTATTTCTGTATACGGACCTGGCACTAGCGGTGAGAGCATTTTGAGGTGATTCACTGAGTGTGTTTACAATATGAAAATGTATAGAGCTGTGTGATTTCCCCCCGTTTAACTTATTGGTACCAGCACACTAATAACGCTGAAATACAAACTTGCACATTGTATTCCTTGTAACAACATAACCTGACAGCAGCGATCCATGGTTTTTGATTCTGTCAGTGATTTAAATTTGTCCCAGTAACCAAGCGTATTTGCACTTTGTTAAAATATTTTTTTGAGATTGGTCTAGGTTTTAAAAAAAAAAAATTCACAGTTGATTTTTGTTTTATTTTGACTAGGTGACGTACAAAGTGAAGGATCGTCGTGGAGTCCGCGAAGCACTGCCACCCTCCAGTTATGTCTGAGTTTGATTCTTGATGCCTATCTGTATATTCTAAACCGTGCAGAAACTTCTAGATAAGTTGTCAGCCAAGAGGACTGCCATTGAGAATTCCTTTACAGATAGATTATTTCATTCTTTCTAGATCACTTTATTGAAACAGGAAACCGTCCAGTAAAAGGACCCAAGAAATCTTCACGCACATTCACTGCAAATGGACCCGAAGAGGAGTAGCACTCACTGGTGATCCAGCTTACTTGAAAAAGCCTGCATTTATTTTGTTTACCTGCATTGTGTAACAGAGTACCTCCCCCTCCAGAGGGAACAACTCCCCTGAGGCGTTGCATGTCGCGAATCAAGAGCACTTTAGACTCTGTGTCGAAAGCCGTCAGCAGCACACACACTGAGCTCATTGGAAAACTTGTACGCTTGAAGCCCAGTCTGAGCATTGCGGTGAAAGATTCAGAAACAGAGGTAGGGGTGGCGTGTGAAAGCTCTGGGAAACTAACCACCTCTAAGTCTGGTAAAGTCGAGGATGGTTCCGATCTGAACCAGACTTTAGAAAATACCGTCCACTCCATTTCCACCTCAGATAATTCTAACAAGAAGCCATCTAGTAGTAGTGCAAATGATAAAGAGAGTGATGGAAGAGCAAATCTTTTCCATGCCAGCTATGTTACTACAAATTTTGGAGAAACGTATAACTTTGTGGCAAACCATATCAACAGTTATTTTGGGAACACCGGGCAAATGGATATAAAAAAGGGCAATAAAGTACCTTCATGTGATCCAAAAGTTGGGGCTGAGACAGATCCCACATGGACAGCAACTTTTAAATCAAAAGTCAATGGAGTAGATGAACAAAAAGTTGATGGTTTAAATACTTGCAGTGCCCATTCTGCTGCACCTGGCGAATCTTCGCCAACTCCATCTACAAAAAAGAGTTTTGCTAACTTGCTTTCATATCCAACAAACAGTGTCCAAGCATTTGTGGATACCTGCTTTGGCAGCTTTGCTCCCAAGCTGCGAATTGAAACGAAAGAGAATGCCGGAGACAAAAATAAAAAGCAGAAGGGTGTGAGTACAGGCAAAGACGTGGAGCAACCTATTAACAAAGAAACCAGATCAGTGGATGATAAAGTCAAGCACCTGACTCTTCAGCGAGAAAAGGTAACATGGTGAAGTTGTTTTGCTTCATCCATACAAAATGGTATCTTTTCCTTTTGGGCAGATTGATGATGAAGAGTAAAGATTGTCCTCTCTTTTTGCTACAATAAAATCAAAATACTGCGGATGCTGGAAATCTTAAATAAAGACAGAAAGACAGATATATTCAGCAGGTCAGGCAGCATCTGTGGAGAGAAACAGAGTTAACGTTTCAGGTTGATGACCTTTCATCAGAACTGGAGAATCTCTAACTTTTTCCAGTTCTGACGAAGAGTCATTGAAATATTAACTCTGTTTCTCGCTCCACAGTTGCTGCCTGACCTGCTGAGTATTTCCAGCATTTTCTGTTTTTATTTCAGTCCTCTCTTTGCTGGGTGTCTTCTGTCCTTTTTGTAATTTTGATTTTCAGTTTTCTTGCTATTAATATTTGTAATTTTAACTTGAATTTTTAATTACTCCACTTACTAACCCTAATTGAATTGCTTTTTCATGACTTAATTCATGAGGTAGAGTATGAAGTCTTCACTCAGTGACATATTGGCTTTTTGTGGTCAATTAGATGTCTGAGGTGTTGGTCACACACAAACCCATCGCCATGTTTGAATCTCCAAATGAAACTATTGCGAAATCCAAATGGGTCACATTTCTCATAGTACCACATGGAGGGCCCACTCTCTTTTTGCAGAGACACAACCCACTTATCTAACTCCAGTGAGCTCAGAGATAGGCTGCCAGAGGCAGACAGGTAGAGCCAGGTTGGCTGAATAGTCATCAGCCGTACCCAGGTGCACCATGTACCCATTTGGTTCAGGTTCCGGATTCTTGGCTCTGAACTTGCATCGTCAGATGTGTCATCTTAGAGTCACCTCAACTCCAAACAGAAGCTGCTTACCTGCCACTGCTCCCTCTTGTTAACTCCCACCCCATGAAGATTTGTTACAGTTGTTAAAAATTGACGAGTGTGGGTTTGAGGTGGACAATAGGTACTCTGAGCTCAGTTCAGTTGGCGGCACACTCTGAATTAGGAGGTTGTGGGTTTGAGCACCTTACCAAAGGCCTGAGCTTTTATTAATCTAATTTATTAATCAAGTACAGTAACGAGCGACCACCGTATTGTTGGAGGAACCATTCTTCAGAAGAGATGTTAAACCGACGTCCTGTCTAATTCTTCCAATGGCTTAGGTTATTAAAGAACCCAGGGAAGAAAAGCGCTGAGTCCTGAAGGTATCCTGGCTTCAAACAATACCACCAAAATTATACTTAACTGATCCATTTGTCCCATGGCTAATTATAGCACTTGGCTGGTATAGAATGACTGCTGCATTTGCCAACATAGCAATCACACTCTGAATCATTGATCTGCTCTCATTACTGGTAACTTTATCAACAGAAAGCATTTCATTTTTTTTCTCCTCTTTTCCCAATTCTGTTTTTTATTTTCAAGTGCAAACAGAAACTAGTACTTAATCAAGTTTTGAGACAATTAATCATAAATGAACAATTTGGAGAGCTCTTTCAGGCATCTGGCGCAGACACAACGGGCCCAATGGTCTCCTTTTGTGCTGTAAGATTCTAACATTTATCCCACCAAAACAGATAAACCTTTGAGAACATAAGAAATAGGAGCAGGAGAAAGCCGTATGGCTGAACCTTCAACATCAACTCCATTTTCCCGCCCTATCCCCAGGCCTCTTGATTCCCTTCGTGCCCAAAAATCCATCGATCTCACTCTTGAATATACTCATCGAATGAGCATCCACAACCCTCTGGAGTAGAGAATTCCAAAGATTCACAACCCTCTGCATGAAGATATTTCTCCTCATCTCGGTCCTAATCTAGGCTGACACACTAGTGCAGTGCTGAGAGAGTGCTACGCTGTCAGAGGTGCTGTCTTTCAGATGAGACGTTAAACCGAGGCACTGTCTGCTCTCTCGGGTGGATGTAAAAGATCCCATGGCACTATATCGAAGAAAAGCAGGGGAGTTATCCCCCTTGTCCTGGCCAATATTTATCCCTCAATCAACATAAAAACAGATTATCTGGTCATTATCACATCGCTGTTTGTGAGAGCTTGCTGTGTGCAAGCTGGCTGCCGCCTTCCCACATTACAACAGTGATTACACTCCAAATTTACTTCATTGGCTGTAAAGTGCTTTGAGACGTCCGGTGGTCGTGAAAGGCACTATATAAATGCAAGTTTTGCTTTCTAAATGGTCGACCATTGTCAGTTATCTCATTACTGTTTGCGGGACCTTGCTGTGCACAAACTGGTGGCCGTGTTTGCCTACACAAAGATGGTGACTGTTCTGAACATCATGTATCAAAAAACACTGGATTATTCGTTTGCTTTAGAATTTGCCAGACTGGGTCAGAGGCCCATTGGAAAAAAAAGTTTTTAAATATTTAATATTTGCAAATGACATAAATTAAATACTTCGCTGTGAAGCACCTGTACTATAATTTGGTTGTTAATTAGATTAAATGAGCCAGAATGAAAATTCTATATATTGGTCAAAATATAGAAATTTGAGATGGGCTAGCTTCAGTATGGAAGAAGCTTCCACATCAGTGTGTTGAAAATCTGAACCAACCAAATGATGCACAACTGGGGAAAAAAAAAAGACAAGTGTACACCTGATTGGCTCAATATTTCTGCAGGTTCCAAGCCACACATGGTTTATGAAATGTTTATATACCAGCTTTCATGCTTCCCAATTGAGGTAGGATGCATTTATTTGCACAAACTCAAAGGGAGCCGTTTCTCTGATTGGCTCTCCATTATCACATAACCTATTGCTGATTGGTCCCCTTGGAGGATAAGCCACACCCTGAAGTTCCTCTGGAATGTGTATCTGGAACCGCCCAGCCCAAGTTCTGACTGACTGACCAATTTGTAATTCGATCCATTTTGACTTCAGGAGCCACAGATGATAGATCTCCTCAAAAGCCACCAAGTTCCAGCCGAAGTCCCTTATCCCAGTGCAAGTGCGAATGCACGTAGCATTCGTAACAAAATAGATGAATTGATGACACAAATTGATACAAATGGGTATGATCTGATGGCCATTACAGAGACGTAGTTGCAAGGTGACCAGGACTGGGAACTAAATATTCAGGGTATTTGACAATTTGAAAGGACAGACAGAAAGGAAAAGGAGGTGGGGTAGCACTCTGAATAAAGGATGAGATCAGTGCGTTCGTGAGAAAGGATAATGGCTCAGAAGATCAAGATGTTGAATCAGTTTTGATGGAGATAAGGAATAATAAGGGTAAAAAGTCTATAGGCCCCCTAACAGTAGCTACATTGTTGGACGGAGTATCAATCAAGAAATAAGGGAGGCTTGTTTTTAAAAAAAAAAAGAACGGCAATAATCATGGGCGATTTTAACCTTCATATTGATTGGACAAAACAAATTGGCCAGGATAGCCTTAAGGAAGAGATCATAGAGTACATTGCGGAACCAACCAGAGAGAGAGAGGAGGGCGGAGAGAGAGAGAGAGAGAGAGAGAGGAGGGCGGAGAGAGAGAGAGAGGGAGAGGAGGGCGGAGAGAGAGAGAGAGAGAGGGCGGAGAGAGAGAGAGAGAGAGGGCGGAGAGAGAGAGAGAGAGAGAGAGAGAGAGAGAGAGAGAGAGAGAGAGAGAGAGAGAGAGAGAGAGAGAGAGAGAGAGAGAGAGAGAGAGGAGGGCGGAGAGAGAGAGAGAGAGAGAGAGAGAGAGGGCGGAGAGAGAGAGAGAGAGAGAGAGAGAGGAGGGCGGAGAGAGAGAGAGAGAGAAGAGAGGAGGCGGAGAGAGAGAGAGGAGAGAGAGAGAGAGAGAGCGGAGAGAGAGAGAGAGAGAGGGAGGGCGGAGAGAGAGAGAGAGAGAGAGAGGGAGGCGGAGAGGAGAGAGAGAGAGAGAGG